>NW_027442384.1:0-359901 GCF_048569485.1 Anomaloglossus baeobatrachus
ATGCACCCCCATAGTCCATGTATAAGGTAGCCCCCATAGTCCTCCATATATTATAATGCAGCCCCCATAGTCCGCCATATACTTTAATCCCACCCTATAACCCTCCATGTATTGCTGTATAATGTGTCGCGGGCAAGAGACAGATCACAACCGGCGGGCCGCACTCGGATCCGGGTGGTGGCTGTGGCTCGAGTGGCAGCCGGATCCGGGGCTCGCGCAGCCGTCTGTCACTCACGATTGAAAAGGGAATATTTACAGGGGAGTTGTCTGTGACGCCACCCGTGGGTTGCGGTGAAGGTTGGTGATACCGCCGCTGCCTTGTATGTGAGTGCCCGGGACTGATGGAGCGGGGCAGCAAGGTGGAATCCCCTCCACGGGTAGGGGAGGTGTAGTCCCGGGGGCCCAGAGTATTGTGAGGGTTTTTCAGGGAGCAGGAAACTCACAGTTCGGTTGTCGTGGTGCTGCATGAGCTGCTGATGATTTGGACAGTCAGTAACCACACACAGTCTGTATTGTAAACCAAATTGCCAATGGCCGGTCACCTTTGGTGGGTGTCTTCGGGTCCCACACCCAGATATACAACCAGGGGCCCTTCCTTCCAAACTCTCTGTCTGTCTCTTTCTTGCCTGGACTAGTCCGCTTGAGCGGCCTCCGGACCGGATCCCCTTTCTCGGCACCGGCGGGCTACAACCCTGTCCCGGTCGGCCTCAGGTTCCCTGCGACTGGATCTCCGTCGCCTGTGGCCCTCACTGCCACCTAGTCCGGTAGTCCAGGGCTCCAACCCCAACTACCACCTTCTCCAGGGAGCTGCAACTCCTTCCTGTCAGCTCTTCACTGATTACAGCACAAACTGAAACTTAACTCCTCTCTGCACTTCCTAAGCTCCTCTCGCCCCCTCCCATTTTCCTGGGGAGGGGGTGAGTAGGGTCTGATTGGCTGGTGTACTGTATATCTGTGTGGGGACTGTGTTGGTGTCAAGGTGGATTAACTCTTTTGTGACTACCTGGTTTTGCCAGGGCGTCACATAATGCACGCCCCATAGTCCTCCATATATTATTATACACCCCCATAATCCTTCATGTATTATAATTCCCACATAGTCCTCTATGCATTACTGTATAATACACTCCCCATAGTCCTTTATATATTATAATGCAGCCCCCATAGTCGTTCATATTGTATTACACAGCCACCTTACCTTTCAATGCACCCCACAGTCCATGAATAAGGTATCCACCATAGTCCTTCATATTGTATTATGAAGCCCACATAATGTTTAATGCACCCCCATAGACCTCTGGTAATCGTGCACTCACTGATTAAAGAAAAAAATAAACAAGTACTCACCTCTCCTCATTCCCCACTGCTCCGATCAGAGTCCTGCGCTCTGCATGTCTCAGCACAGCGGCGCGCAGTAGTGATATTACCGCGCTCTGCTGAACTGAGATGTTGATCATAGGCACAGGGAGAAAATGATGAAGGAGGGAAAGGACCGCTCCACTCCCTCTCTCATCATGGTTTTGTGCGATAATGGGCAATGACCCCCACAAGCGAGGGGGGCCCGATGCTGCCTCTAGCACCAGCTCCCCTGACTCATAGGCCCCATATAGGCCGCATGGTCTGCCTACATTGGCGGTACACCACTGGTGCAAAGTGAAGAAAAAAAGGAGCGCCATATTTCAGTTCAGATTTAGTTTGAGTGTTTTGCAGGTGCCATGTCACATTGGCAGAGCCCTATACGCCTTTTCACTGGGAGTCAAGTTAGAGCCCATCTTCCGCAGCATGAGTAAGACCCGCACCTTCTGCTGAACATACATCTCGTCCGGACTCTTCCCGGGGGCCCTCTCACGGATCATACCCCCTGTCCTGCACCCTCTTTAATGAAGGGGCTTCCAGGTGCAGTCAGTAGGATGGTATGGAGGGGACGCCTTTTCGGAGCGGCTCTTCCATCCAGCCAGCGCCTGGCTCCTCCTCCTCGGCCACTCGGTGCGCGGCTCCGGCCTGTACGCGGCAGTGTCTGGCGGCTTCTCTCCTCCACAGCCTGGGAGTCACCAGCAGCGACAATCTCCATACTTTTTATATTTGGGGTCTGTTAACCATTTATTGTGGAAGATTCTAAGGTATATTGAATTTTTGCTATATATTTGCATAGGTAGTATTCATTAATATTTAGCATTCAGGTTTTTTCAATTTATTTGGTTAAAATTGGTGTGAATTGTATTTGATCATTTATGAAATATTTAGGAGGACTTTGACTTATTATAGGCAGGTCATATATGGAAGCTGAGCTGCATGTTACTTTACGCTGAGGAAAAAAGCACAGTGAGCATGGGACTGCTATAATTTCCATCCACTGTGTTTGTAGTGCACAGTGCAGCATTTTGGATGCACCGAATATACGATGCCTCCAAAACGCAGCTATTCCTGATCATGGGCACGTACATTTACATGTAATCCCTGGTGTAAGCGCTCAGCGTAGAGATCAGGATAAACATGAGCTGCGCCTTTGAGAGGAAGAATGAACAAACCAATAGCAGTTGAAATTGGTTTTATTTATTTTATTCCTCTGCTCAGAAGGATTACAGCGATCTCAAATTTATATACCGTATTTTTCGTTTTATAAGACGCACCAGAATATAAGGCGCACCCCCAAATTTGGAGAAAAAAAAAGGTGAAAAAAAAATTGGGGTCCATTATATAATCTGGTGGTGTCTTACCAGGGAGAGGGGGCAGCAGCGGAGCGGGAGTCACAGAAGGCAGGGGCGGTACTGGAGTACTGTGATGCTGACAATGGTACAGAGGGAGGCCCAGAAACTCACTGCGGTCTCTGCTCTGTGCGGGGCCGGTGATACCGCTCTGCTCTGTGCAGGGGGGCATTCTGAAGATGTCGGCAGTCCACGGTGAGGGCTTCAAATAATGGCAGCGAGAGTCGGCGCATGCGCAGATGACAGCTTGAGCTGAGAGCTCCATCTGCGCAGGCGCTGACTCTAGGTGCAATTATTTGAATCCCTGACCACGAACATCTACAGAATGACCGCCTGCTGCACAGAGCACCCGCGCGCCGAGCAGACCAGAGCAGCCGCGCGCCGAGCAGACCAGAGCATCCGCTCTCCGAGCCGAGCAGACCAGAGCAGCCGCGCACCGAGCCGAGCAGACCAGAGCAGCCACGCACCGTGCAGAACAGAGCAGCTGTGTACAGAGCAGAGCAGCCGCGCGCCGAGCAGACCAGAGCAGCCCACGCGCCGAGCAGACCAGAGCAGCCGCGCGCCGAGCCTAGCAGACCAGAGCAGCCGCATGCCGAGCAGAACAGAGCAGCCACGCGCCGAGCCGAACAGAGTGGCGCCGCCTGATGCACACAACAGAGCCGTACTGACCAGGACCGGCAGCTACATTCGGATTTTAAGATGCACCCCTCATTTTCCTCCCAAATTTTTGAGAGGAAAAGTGCGTCTTATAATCCGAAAAATACAGTAGTTATTTTAGGTTTGGCTACTATCACATTACTGAATTGTGAAAATTATAGTTTTTTAGTTTTCTGCCAAGAGTCATGTGAAGGCTTGTTTTTTGCGAGAGGAGTTGGAATTTTTATTGCTACCATTTTGGGCTACATAATATTTTTTGATCGCTTTCTATGCCACTTTTTGTGAGGCAGAATCAAGAAGAAACAGCAATAAAGGAATTGGGTTTTTTTACGCTGTTCACAGTGCAGTTAAAGCGATAAGACAACTTTATTTTTCGAGTGAGTGCAATTACAGTGATACCACATTTATATAGTTTTTTTTTTGTTATGTTTTGTCGCTTTAACACCATAAAAATAAAAACTATTTGATAGAAAAAGAAAAACAGTTTTTGCATTGCTGTATTCTGAGAGCTATAGCTTTTTTTGGCGGCTGGAGCTGTATGTGACTTTTCAATCACGTTTTATACCACTTTTTTGTCAGCTGTATAATGAAAAGACAGTTTTGCTATGCTTTTTAATATTTTTTTTTTACGGGGTTCACTGAAGGAGTTAACTAGTGTGACAGTTTTATAGAGCAGGTTGTTAGGGATTCCGCAGTACCAAATATATTTGTGTAAAAAAAAAAATATATGATAATTAGTTACCAGTAACTGGATTTTCCAGACCATGACAGCACCATATGTGAGAGAGTGTATGCGCAACAGGAAACATTTCTGAATATCAAAGTAGTGGCCCTTTATCGGGCTCCTTTACCCACCGGACTGACGTTTGCGGTGATAACTACCGGCTCTTCAGCGTTCCCAGGAACCCTTTTCCCCAGATTCAGTTTGTCCCGTCACCAATCCAGTGATCTTAGGACTTTTTGTGATAGCTGGAACGTGTGTTCTAAGTCCAGCTCTGAATGGAGAAAACCTGTCCCTGAATGCTTCTTGTGTGGAACTGAGGCCACTAGATCGCGGGTATCATAGACGTTAGGGACCCTAATAAAGACATTGCTAGTCTTAGTAACATTTCTGACCACCTTTGAGCTGATAGCATTTTCTGTTTTATTTTTAATATTTTTTCCAGTGAGAGAAAGCAATACTGCCCCACTGAGTCCAAACTGATGCCCAAAAATAACTGAATCTGAGCAGGGTCTTTCCTTGACTTTGCCTCACTTATCAACCATCCTAGTTCTGAGAGGACTGAGGACTGACGGCTGCTGAACAATCCCTTTCTGACCTACCCACAACCAAAAATTTGTCAAGGTATGGGACTATTAAAATGTCTCTTTTTTTTTTTTTTTTTTTTTTAAATAGGATGCCATCTCCACCACAATTTTGGTGAATACTCTTGGAGCTATTGAAATGTTAAATGGGAAGCACTGGTATTGAAGTGAGTCAATTTCACCTCGATTCTCACTGCCAGCCTCATATTTTTGGAGGTCTTTGTGGATCAGGACATAGTAGTATGCGTCCGTCAGGTCTATTAATGCCATCTAACAAAAGTAGTCCCACTGCTGACTTGAGGGTCTCCATCATAAATCTTTCCACTTCCATGTAGTAATTCAGAGATCTTAGATTGAAGATGGTCATGAAGGACTCATCGGGTGTTTTTTATTAGAAATAGGTTGAAGTAAAACCCGGTTCCCATTTCTAACTCCGGCACCCTGATCAATACCTTTTTCCCTAATAATGAAAGGACTTCCTACTCTAGAACCCTCTGATTTTTGGGGCTACTCGGGAAGTTATTACTCATTGAGGCGGGAGGGAAGAAAAAGTTAGCCTTAGACCAAGGGATATGGTTTTTAACATCCAAACAGAGCAGAGGCAGGAACATCAGCCCACTGGGGATAAACTTGCTTCAGTCTTCCTCCCACCAGAGACCTGGTGTCATTGCCCCTTGGGAAATCCCTTATAGGAGGGTCTGTTGAACAAAAAACCCTTGTTTTGGACCTTATCTCTTCCCCAAGGGCACCCCCTAATATTGCTCTCCTTTTGGCCCTACCTTCCTCCCTGAGGTCTGAAAGGAATCTCTGAACCTGTATCCAGAGGGGGAACACACACGTTTCTTGTCTCCTGCCTTCTCTAGGATGTCGTCTTGGGCTGATCCAAACAGAGTCTCCTTGGCATGGTACTGCGCATACTTTCACTTTGGACTGAAAATCAGCATTCCAGTTCTTTAGCCATAACACACGCCTACTGGAGTTGGAAAGGGTACAAGCACAAGCGGCTAACCTTACCCCATCTACCGAGGCATCGGACCTTACCTCATCTAACGAGGCATCGGCCAAGAAGTTTGCTGTAAGCTCTCCCTGGGGTGTGATGGCGAATGCGGCTCTGCTTTCTGAATCGTGAAGTGTCCGCAGTGTCACTGCTCCAGATGCCGCACATAGAGACAGACCCTGGCCAGGACCCAAAACCTTCTCAGCAACCCCTGGAACTGGCAGGCCAATTGGGGCCCAGGGAACCTCCTAGTTCATGCGATGTCAGGCATGGGGGAAGGGAACCGCCTCATGTGACCAGTGCAGCCCCTGTGACACCTGGATCCCCAGGACCTCCTGGCCCGCCGAGAGCCAATCCTCAGGAGAAGTTTTCCCAAATAAACTCCGGTATCCTCTTCCAGGAACAGGAAACCACACTGGGGATTTGGAGAGGTGCCGCCCCTTTTATTTTTAGAAAGGTTTCCTGTTCCTGGGGTTGGATACACTCTCTCATGTTTGGTGCTGTCATGGGAAGGAAAAAATACAAAAAACTATATATTGGGAGAAAAAAAAATGTTGATTTGTTTTTATTTCTGTTTTTGTTTTATTATATATATTTTAACTTTTTTTTTTACTTTTTACTTTCACTGCTCTGATCGCAGATGCACTGTATTGCAATGACAGATCATTGCTGTACACTGCAGGTATCACCGCTGCACTGTGAGAAGCTTCAGGGATTATGCTGCAGGCATGATCACTGAGGTTTTCCATAGTCTGGTCACCCGGAGGTCGTTATGACGATCTCAGGTCACCATGGCGACAATCAGGCCCTCACAATTACATTGCGGGGGCACTCATCAGATGGGAGAGGGAAAACAATCCCTCCCCAAACCCCTAAATGCCACTATATCGTTTGCGGCATTTATGAGTTTAAACAGCCAAGGACGGTGCAGGCACTATCTCTAGCTGTGGGGGGCGGAGCTCGGCTGTTGGAAAACCAGAGTCCCTGGCAATTGCGCCAGGCACAGCTCGTTCACCCCCAGCAATCGCCATGACATACCTATATGTTCTTGGTCAAGAACAACTTCCCTCTCATGATGTATAGTTACATCAATGGTCGTGAAGGAGTTAAACTATTGATTATTCCAACCAATATCGGCAAATTTTACTCTAATGTGTATGGGAGCCTTTAGTATAAAATTAATTCCTCCACCATAGAGGAATGTGTGCTGCAGAGCAGACCATTATGATGATGCAATAAAAGATGCTACAGTAACCGTATAATATGACTATAAATATACTGTGAGGTAATAAGCAGCAAATTTTCCATTTATTAAATCTGCACAGAAAAGTCACTGTATTTTTTACATACCTCTAGTCTCAGGGACTGGAAGTGAGTGGACGTGACCAACCGGAAACAGTGGACGGGAGCAGAGATAGTGGGCATGACCGGCCGGACTTAATAAACAATTTTTAAGTCCACATAGTCATGGAGTTCTATACAATAGAAACAGTGGTATGGGTGATGCAGCCGGGGGGGTAGGGTTGGGGGGGGGCGCGAAGCCCCCCTTGCATAAAGTGGAATACTTGCGACTTAGTTGGTCGGTGTGATGCTCGTCTTGGTGGGCATAGCCTGGCATGCAACCCATGACAAGCTTTCATTAAGCAGGAGGTGGCTTGGCCCCAGAGTCCCACTTCTATTTTGAGAACTCCAAGACTACATGGACTTAAAAAATGTTAGCTAAGTCCGGCGGTCGGTCATGCCCACTATCTCCGCTCCAGCCTACTAATTCTGGCAGGTCACGCCCACTCACTTCTGGTGTCCGATACTCCAAGTCGACTGTATCTTTTACCTAGTATATGCCTTACGTTTATTTGAATTTTTTTTTTACATTTTATCACCTTCTTCATATAGTAATCTTAGCCAACATCTTGTAGTAATGTGCCCATGGTTGCAGTAATGTCACCATCCGTGTCCCCTGTAGTAAGGTGCTCATGCTTGTGGTATTGTGCCCAGTAGTATTCTGCCCATCCTTCTGGTATGTGCTCAGTAGTATAGTACCCTGTAGTATTGTGCCCATCCTTGTGCCCTGTAGTATTGTGCCCAGTAATATTGTGCCCATCCTTGTACCTTGTAGTATTGTGCCCATCCTTGTAGTATTGTGGCCATCCCTGTAGTATTGTGCCCATCCTTGTAGTATTGTGCTCTGTAGTATTGTGCCCATCCTTGTAATTGTACCCTGTAGTATTGTGCCCATCCTTGTAGTATTGTGGCCATCCCTGTAGTATTGTGCTCTGTAGTATTGTAGCCATCCTTGTAGTATTGTGCCCTGTAATATTCAGCTTATCTTTGTAGTATTGTGCTCTGTAGTATTGTGGCCATCCCTGTAGTATTGTGCCCTGTAATATTCAGCTTATCTTTGTAGTATTGTGCTCTGTAGTATTGTGGCCATCCCTGTAGTATTGTGCCCTGTAATATTCAGCTTATCTTTGTAGTATTGTGTTCTGTAGTATTGTGGCCATCCCTGTAGTATTGTGGCCATCCCTGTAGTATTCTGCTCATCCTTGTAGTATTCTGCTCTGTAGTATTGTGGCCATCCCTGTAGTATTCTGCCCATCCTTGTAGTATTGTGCTCTGTAGTATTGTGGCCATCCCTATAGTATTCTGCCCATTGTTTAATAATACGCAAAAAAATAAAATCTCCTCACCTTTCCTCTGTTCCCTCTTATCAGGCTCCGAGCCCACGATCAGTATTTGCAGAGTTTTGGATGCAGCATGCTTCAGCTGCGTCCAAAACCCTGCTATGTACAGTACAAGCATAGTGGATAGGATTTCTAAAAACCCTATGCCTGCTGTGCGTGTACGGCCAGCAGTGAAAATGGACCTGCGGTGCGGCTTGCAGAGGCCGCAGCATGTAAATTTATGCTGCGGAGTCAGAAGTGTCCTCCCTAGGCAAAACACAGCGAGGAGACCGCAGCGCTCCAAACCCTCATCGCGGGCACAGGCAGCTGTGGTCTCCTAAGGAGGAGACTTGCAGCCCTGCAGGTCAGGACCCGCCACGTCCAGGACGCAGCGGGTCCTGATCTTGAGCACGTACCTTACCTGCTTGTTGCAGCCTGTGATGATCGCGGCCCACAGACCCAGTGACGATCGTGGCTCTATGCTGATGGTCAGCGCTGGCAGGACTTTACTGCATTTGAATCAATTTGTGGTGCCGCGCAGAGGAGCTGTGTCTGGACTATACCAATGGCTGCGGCCTGCCAATCAGATGCAAGGAAGTGACATTGCTGTATGACGTCACCTCCTTGCATGTAATTGCCAGGCAGCAGCAACTGGAATAGAGCTGACAGCTCCTCTGCGCAGCACCGCAAATGGATTCAAATGCAGTAAAGTCCTGCTGGTGCCGACCCCCAGCATAGAGCCGTGATTGTCACGGGATCTGCGGGCCAGCAGCCAAAGGGGCCTCATGTGGCCCGCGTGTTTGAGACCTCTGTTTTAAGGCATTTTTATTACTTTTTGAAAATTCAGAAGTTTACAGACATTTCATTAGTATTTGGTAAAATTGCCCTTAAATTGTATAACTTGGGTCAAAAGTTTTAGATCTCCTACCACAAGCTTCTCACAATAGTTGGTAGGAATGTGGGCCCATTCCTCCTGTGAGAACTGGTGTAACTGAGCCATGTTTGGTTACCTTGCTTACACCGGCCTTTTCAGCTTTGCTCATAAATTTTCAATAGGATTGAGATAATATAGAATATTTATTCACTTATATAGCGCAATTAATTCCATAGTGCTTTACATACATCAGCAATCAGGCCTTTGTGATGGCCGCTCCATAACATTGCCTTTGTTATCCTTAAGCCACTTTGTAACCAGTTTGGCAGTAGCTTCGGGTCATTGTCCATTTGGAAGATCCATTTCCGTCCAAGCTTTAAGTTCCTGGCTGATGTCTTCAGAAGTTGCATCTGTGTTGCCACATAATCTTTCCTCATGATGCCATCTATTTTGTGAAGTGCACCAGTCTCTCCTACAGCAAAACAACCCCCAATATGATGCTGCCACCCCCATGTTTCACAATTGGGATGGTGTTCTTAGGCTTCAAAGCTTTTCCCTTTTTCCTCCAAATGTAGCGATGGTTATTATGGCCAAACAGTTCAATTTTAGTTTCATCTGACCACAGGGCATGTCTCCAAAATGTACTGTTTTTGTTCCTTTGTGCATTTGCAAACATTAATCTGTCTTTCTTATGTTTTTTTTGAGTAATGGCTTTTTCCTGGCAGAGTGGCTTTTCAGCCCATGTTGATACAGTACCGTATTTTTCGGACTATAAGATGCACCGGACCATAAGACGCACCCTGGTTTTAGAGGAGGAAAATAGGAAAATAAAATTTTAAGCAAGAAATGTGGTCATGACACACTGTTATGGGGCGAGGATCTGCTGTTGACACTGTTACGGGGTTAATGTCCCCAAATTCTCTACTAAGGTACCCCAACCTGGTAATGATTAGAGTTGAGCGATGTCCGAGTCGAATGGTTCTCCAATTTCATGTTCGAGTGATTTTGGGGGGGTGTTCGAGTCGTTCGACGAACTCGAACGATTTGCTAAAAGTTCGGCAGTTCGAGTTAGGGGCACTTTGCACACTGCGACATCGCAGGTGCGATGTCGGTGGGGTCAAATTGAAAGTTACGCACATCCAGCATCGCATGCGACATCGCAGTGTGTAAAGCCTAGATGATACGATTAACGAGCGCAAAAGCGTCGTAATCGTATCATCGGTGCAGCGTCGGCGTAATTCATAATTACGCTGATGCGACGGTCCGATGTTGTTCCTCGCTCCTGCGGCAGCACACATCGCTGTGTGTGAAGCCGCAGGAGCGAGGAACATCTCCTACCGGCGTCACCGCGGCTTCCGTAGGATATGCGGAAGGAAGGAGGTGGGCAGGATGTTTACATCCTGCTCATCTCCGCCCCTCCGCTCCGATTGGCCGCCTGCCGTGTGACGTCGCAGTGACGCCGCACGACCCGCCCCCTTAACAAGGAGGCGGGTCGCCGGCCACAGGGACGTCGCACGGCAGGTGAGTGTGTGTGTGAAGCTGGCGTAGCGTTAATTTTCGCTACGCCAGCTATCACCACATATCGCTGCTGCGACGGGGGCGGGGACTATCGCACTCGGCATCGCAGCATCGGCCTGCGATGTCGCAGTGTGCAAAGTGCCCCTTACATTCGAGAACGGTTTGATCACCAAAAGCGTGGCTTTTCACACTAAGTACGTGCGCACGTTGCGTATCTGCATGCGTCCTGCGTCCCCAGCACAATCCATCTTTCCTACTCACCAATCACGGGCGCCTTGTTGCACGGCTGTCACAAATCCCTGGCGGCTTTTCCTCTTTTGAAAATGGCTGCTGCTTCATTATTCAATCAGGTATTCCGTGTCTTCCCCGCCCACCGGCGCCCATGATTGGTTGCAGTCAGACACGCCCCCACGATGAGTGACAGCTGTCTCACTACAACCAATCACATCCGCTGGTGGGCGGGTCTATATCGTGCAGTAAAATAAAGAATTAATTAAAAAAAAAAAAGGCAGTTCCCATCAATTTTGATACCAGCCAGGATAAAGCCACACGGCTGGAGGCTGGTATTGTCAGGATGGAGAGCGCCACGTTATGGGGAGCCCACCACCCTTACAATATCACCAAGCAGCCGCCTGGAATTGCCGCATCCATTAGATGTGACAGTTCCGGGACTCTACCCCGCTGATCCCGAATTGCCCTGGTGCAATCCTGCATACAGTCCTGGATGGAGTATGCTGAGCCTTGTAGTTCTGCAGCTGCTGTCTGCTGTCTGTCTGTATGGAGGAGAGCAAATAGCAGCTGCAGAACTACAAGGCTCAGCATCATCCATCCAGTACTGTATGCTGGAGGGAGAGGCAGGGGGAGCAGAACTACAAGGCTCAGCATGCTCCATTCACTAGTGTATTCAGGAGAGCAGACAGCAGCTGCAGAACGACAAGGCTCAGCATATTCCATCCAGGACTGTATGCAGGAGTTTCTTGCCCCCCCAAAAAGGACATTTTTGTGTACTCACCATAAAATGTCTTTCTTGGAGCCTTTCATTGGGGGACACAGACAGTGGGTTATATGGTGTCTCCAGGGGAGGCTTGACACTAGGTTTAAAAAAGAGTTAGCTCCTCCTCCCACAGCATATAACCCCAGCTAGGCGGGAACTAGCTCAGTTTGGTGTAAAAGCAGTAGGAAAAGGATAACCAAAACCACAAGGGCGGGAGCTGTGTCCCCCAATGAAAGGCTCCAAGAAAGACATTTTACGGTGAGTACACAAAAATGTCCTTTCCTTTCTCGCCTTTTCATTGGGGGACACAGACAGTGGGACGTCCAAAAGCAGTCCCTGGGTGGGAACTGAACTATTAACAGTGTATAGCATCAGACTAATAGCTGACTAACAACTGCAACTGCAGTGAACTCATATCAAAACACTGTCAAGAACTGAGCAGTGGCCACTTATAAATGGGCCACTGCCGCCTGAAGGACTTGTCTTCCAAGAGCAGCATCCGCGGAGGCATGCGTATGCACTCTGTAGAATTTTGTGAACGTGTGCACACTGGACCAGGTAGCGGCCTTGCAAAGTTGGGCCGCCGAAGCCTGATGGCGGATAGCCCAGGAGGCACCCACTGCTCGTGTAGAGTGGGCCCACACAGATTGAGAAGGAATGGCACCTCGTGCTTTGTATGCCTCACAGATGGCAGTCCTGATCCATCGAGAAATCGTGGATTTAGACGCCGGGTTGCCCTTTTTGTGTCCTACTGGGAGGACGAAGAGAATGTGTCGCCCGGGGACCAGGGGGTACTCAGATCCGGGCCACGGGGTCACTTCTGTGGGTATCACGGTGGCGTGACCCGGTCTGTGATCCCAGGCTCCACAGTAAAAGGGGATTTGGTAAGGGAGATTGTCCGTGACGCCACCCACGGTTGAGGTGATTGTGGACACCACCGCTGCTCTTTATGGGGATCCCGGGAGCGGTGACAGGGAGCAGCTTAGTTGTTATTTCTCCCCTCCGTGGGTAGGGGGTTGGTTGTCCCGGGGCCCGGTGATGGGGTAAGCAGGGAGCAGGGCGCAGTGCTGCGGTGTGGTGCCCGAGGGCACGGGCGTACTCACAAGTATTCCACACAGAGTCACTGGTAAAATAGGAATTGCCGGTGTCCGCAGCCTTCGGTACGGGGTGTTAGTGTCCCACACACGGTGCAGCAGCTCCTGTTGTTCTACCCCTGCAGCCAGGTGCCTTTCTCTCCACTCTCTTCCTCCTTCTCCTCAGCCGGGAACGGGGAATACACTCCCCTGCAGTGATCCGGGTCACCCAGGTACCGGGGGCCACTACCCTGCCCGGCTACCTCTGGCCCCTTCCTCACTCACAGCCTGTCCCGGCCCTCTCGGAGCACGCTTCACTTTTCAGCCTGGGAGCTACAACTCCATGCTTCTCTTCTCTCTGTCTCTCCAAACACTCTGCTCCAGCCCCTCCCCTCTGCTCTGCTTTTCTCTTACCCTGGGGGCTGTGGTTTGTCCTGCTGCATCGGTGTGGGATCAGATTACCAAGGAGGATTAACTCTTTCTGTGACAACCTGGCTTTGCCAGGGCGTCACACACCCCCTTGGTAAAACACGGCCCGTCCTCGGGCCGTCTAGGCACCAACATTTATAAAAACTGGAAAAAGGATAAATAAACACATTACAATCATACATCTTCCCACATCGGGAGGTACGTTTTCTAAAACTTTAACCTGTTCTGCCACCCCGCACCTGCGGAGCAGATGGCCTCCTCCTGAACCTGAGGGCGTTCAACAGGGGTGACAGTCCATAAAACATTCAACTTTTTAACTTGTGGGTAGCCGTCCATGCTCCGCTACCACTGCTGCTGCCGCCACTCCCAGTACGGGGCACGGGTTCCGTGCTCTGCCTCCTGCTCAGAAGCCAGGCCCACCTGGATGCCCTCGGCGCCGGCTACAACCGGCCTCGCTAACTGCCGAGGGCTCCATCTCTCACTGGCCTGCTCCTCCTCTCTGCAGGTGCACTCCGGCTGCTCCACAGCCGTGACGGGGTACCTGGGCGCGGCTGGCGCCACATATGGGGCAGACTTCCAATCGGGTGCCACCTCCGTTGCGGCCGGGCGGACTGCCGGAGCCGACGTCATCACCGTGGCGGCTGAGCGGACTGCCGGAGCCGGGTAAGATGTCATCGGGGTCGCGGCTACTGCTTGTCCAGGAACGGAATTAGGCAAAGTCCTGGCGTCCCTGCCTTTACAGTCCCGGTCACATGAACTGCAGTTCCTTCCTACTGCTCCCCCTTGGTACTCGGGAGCAGTCCTTCTAGCAACTTTTAAAGTTTCTCTTTCGCTTCCGGTCCTCCGGAGCTTCACTTCCGCCCGCGTTCTGAGGGGGCGGAGCCTCTTTTTCGCGCCCACCGCTTGGGGAAGAAGGCGCTGGGCGGGAAATTTTCGCGCCCAAAATGGCGGCAAAGATGGCGACTTTCAAAATTTTTGCAGCGGATCACCGCTGACAGTCCAGAATAAGGCGCACTTCCTCCAGGAAACTGGATGGGTTCGATCCTGTTCGTGACGCCAAATGTGTCACCCGGGGACCAGGGGGTACTCAGATCCGGGCCACGGGGTCACTTCTGTGGGTATCACGGTGGCGTGACCCGGTCTGTGATCCCAGGCTCCACAGTAAAAGGGGATTTGGTAAGGGAGATTGTCCGTGACGCCACCCACGGTTGTGGTGATTGTGGACACCACCGCTGCTCTTTATGGGGATCCCGGGAGCGGTGACAGGGAGCAGCTTAGTTGTTATTTCTCCCCTCCGTGGGTAGGGGGTTGGTTGTCCCGGGGCCCGGTGATGGGGTAAGCAGGGAGCAGGGCGCAGTGCTGCGGTGCGGTGCCCGAGGGCACGGGCGTACTCACAAGTATTCCACGCAGAGTCACTGGTAAACTAGGAATTGCCGGTGTCTGCAGCCTTCGGTACGGGGTGTTAGTGTCCCACACACGGTGCAGCAGCTCCTGTTGTTCTTTCCCTGCAGCCAGGTGCCTTTCTCTCCACTCTCTTCCTCCTTCTCCTCAGCCGGGAATGGGGAATACACTCCCCTGCAGTGATCCGGGTCACCCAGGTACCGGGGGGCCACTACCCTGCCCGGCTACCTCTGGCCCCTTCCTCACTCACAGCCTGTCCCGGCCCTCTCGGAGCACACTTCACTTTTCAGCCTGGGAGCTACAACTCCAGGCTTCTCTTCTCTCTGTCTCTCCAAACACTCTGCTCCAGCCCCTCCCCTCTGCTCTGCTTTTCTCTTACCCTGGGGGCTGTGGTTTGTCCTGCTGCATCGGTGTGGGATCAGATTACCAAGGAGAATTAACTCTTTCTGTGACAACCTGGCTTTGCCAGGGCGTTACAAGGGCATCGGACTTGCGCAACGGCGCTGTTCTGGAAATGTAGGTCCGCAGAGCCCTGACAAGATCGAGAGTGTGAAGGGCTTTTTCAAAGGAGTGGACCGGGGCTGGGCAGAATGACGGCAACACAATGTCCTTGTTCAGGTGGAAAGAGGATACGACCTTCGGAAGGAAGGCGAGGGAAGGCCGAAGGACCACCTTATCATGATGGAATACCAGATAAGGTGAGCGACAGGAAAGAGCTGCCAGTTCGGACACTCGCCTGATAGAGGTAATAGCGACTAAAAAGGCCACTTTCCAAGATAGTCGCTGAAGAGAGATTTCTCTCAGAGGTTCGAAAGGAGGAAGCTGAAGAGCTCCCAGAACCAGATTCAGATCCCAGGGATCTAAGGGGTGGCGATAAGGAGGGACCAAATGCGCTACCCCTTGAAGAAAGGTACGGACCTGAGGGCGAGAAGCCAGCTGCTTCTGGAAAAAAAACGAAAAGGCAGAAACTTGTCCTTTAAGGGTACTGAGAGCAAGACCCGAGTCCAGACCGTCTTGCAGAAAAGCAAGAACAGTAGGGATTGAAAAGGTCAGGGGCGACCAATTATGACGGTCACACCAGGAAAGATAGGTCTTCCAGGTCCTGTGGTAAATGCTGGTGGAGGAAGGCTTCCGAGCATTAAGCATGGTATGAACTACCCTGGAAGAAAGACCCGATTTGGCTAGAATCAGGGACTCAAGCGCCACGCCGTCAAATGCAGCTGTGCTGTATTCTGGTGGAATATTGGACCTTGCGACAGAAGATCCAGGCGGTCGGGAAGACGCCAGGGACTGTCGCTGAGAAGTTGGAGGAGCTCTGGGTACCAGGCTCTCCTGGGCCAGTCCGGGGCCACGAGGATCACCGGGATTCCCTCCGCTTTGATTTTCTTGATTACTCTCGGAATGAGAGGAAACGGAGGGAAGATGTAGGGCAGGCGAAACTGTGACCATGGAAAGACTAGGGCGTTGGAGCCGAGCGCTAGCGGGTCTCTCGACCGAGATATGAAGGGACGTATTTTGGCATTCATTCGAGACGGCATGAGGTCCACATCCGGGAGTCCCCAGCGAAGAGTGATCTGATGGAACACTTCTTCGTGGAGGGACCATTCCCCTGCCGCTAGCCCTTGCCTGCTGAGAAAATCTGCGGCCCAGTTGTCTACCCCTGGGATATGGACGGCTGAAATAATGGGGATGTGCTTCTCTGCCCAAAGAAGAATCCTGGATACCTCCCCCATCGCTGCCTTGCTGCGAGTTCCTCCCTGACGGTTGATGTAATCCACGGCCGTGGCATTGTCTGACTGGATCTGAACAGGGAGGCCCAATAGTAGGGGTTGAAAATTCTGAAGGGCCAAAAATATGTCTCTGATCTCCAGAACATTGATGTGCAGGGAGCGCTCGGAAGGAGACCAGCGTCCGTGAACAGTGTGGTGGAGAAACACCGCCCCCCAGCCTATCAGGCTGGCATCCGTCGTGACTACTTGCCAGTGGACCGGGCGGAAGGACTTCCCTTGAGATAGGGATGAGGCTTGAGTCCACCAGACGAGGGAGCTGAGCGCAACCCGAGATAGGCGGACTGACCGGTCCAGGGAAGCTGGATTCTTGTCCCAGGAGGATAGAAGATGCAGTTGTAGAGGGCGCAGATGGAATTGGGCAAAGGACACGGCTTCTATGACCGCCACCATCTTGCCTAACACTCTCATTCCATTCCGAAGGGATGTGTGACGGCGAGAGCGGAGGGATTGAGCGGCCCGGATCAGGGAAGACTTATTGTCTTCTAGAAGAAAAACCCGGGACTGGGCCGTGTCTATCAGCATACCTAGAAAGGTGATGCGCTGATGAGGAATTAGGGATGACTTGTTGAAGTTGATAAGCCACCCTAGCCTTGACAGCGTGTCTAGGCAAATCTGCACGCTTTCTGAGCAAACGTGAGGAGAGCTCCCTTTGACAAGAAGTTCCAAATAGGGAACAACCAGGATGCCTCTGGGGTGTAAAATGGACATGACGGCCGCCATGACCTTTGTGAAGACCCGAGGCGCAGTGGCCAGCCCAAAGGGGAGGGCCCTGAATTGGAAGTGACGGTGTCCTACGGCAAAGCGAAGGAACCGTTGATGAGAGACACATATGGGGATGTGTAAATAAGCATCTTGAACGTCTATGGAAGCTAGGAATTCTCCAGGTTCCATGGCGGCTAGTACTGCTCTCAATGATTCCATTCGGAAAGTTTGAATCCGTACGAATTTGTTTAGCCGTTTGAGGTCCAAGATAGGGCGGACAGAGCCATCTTTTTTGGCAATGACAAAAAGGTTTGAATAGAAACCTTTGCCGCGCTGTTCCAGGGTTACTGGAATGATAACGTTTGCTTTCTGTAAAGAGACTATGGCCTGAAATAAGGCCTGGCTTTGTGTTTCAGACTTTGGAAGACGAGAACGCAGAAACCTGTTGTCCGGCAGGGAAAAGAAATCGATCTTGTAACCTGAGGTGACGATTTCTCGAATCCAAGCATCGTGAGTGTGGTCTAGCCAGATATCCCGGAAAAGCAGAAGCCGCCCTCCCACAGGAGTCGGATCTGCGGGATACCTGGCGTCATGCTGAGGGGGCCTGTACAGTGCGAGGTCCTTTGGGTTTAGGTTGCTTGGAGTAGGAACGCCAAGAAGAGCCCCTTGAGGGACCGGATCCTCGATCTGAGTGTTGTGACGGTCCGTGGGCCGATGGTTTTTGTGGGGCAGACCGAAAGGACTGCCTGCGCCAAGAAGACTTTTTGAAATTTCTGGCTACAGGTCGCTTTTGTGGTAGAATGGTACTTTTACCACCTGTCGCCTCAGATATGAGCTTGTCCAGGGATTCACCAAATAGACGAAGACCCTGGAAGGGAAGTGTGGACAGGAACTTCTTGGAGGCACTGTCCGCATTCCATATTTTTAGCCACAGAACCCTGCGGGCGAAGACAGCATTGGCTGCCGTTAGGGCTGACCAGCTAGCTGCATCTAGGGAGCCGTGAAGCAAATAATTAGAGGCGAGAGAGAACAAATCAAGAATCTCAAGAGCCTCCGGAGGAATATTGCAAGGGCGAAGCAACTTGCGGAGGTTCCTACTCCACACGCTCATAGCTTTTGCCACCCATGTCATGGCAAACAGGGGGCGCAGAGAGGAGCCCGAAGCCTGGAAAATAGATTTGACCGCAGCCTCAACTGCGCGGTCGGACGAGTCCTTGAGAGACGCGTTGTCTGAAACAGACATAACCGTGTGTTTAGCCAGTCTGGATACTGGCGGATCCACAACGGGGGGTACCAACCAGGGCTTAACCATTTCCGGAGGAAAGGGATAAGCGAATGAAGAGCAGGATTTTTTGTTAAACCTCCTATCAGGGTGATCCCACCGTTTAGATATGATTTGATGAAAAATCGGATCCTGGGCAAAGGACTTAGGAGGCTTCTTGGCTCGCTTGATTGCCGACTGAGAAGTCGGGTCCGAGGGCTGATCAGAAATTGACAGAGAGTGATTGACAGCCGCTATTAAAGTGTCTTCCATATGCCTAGACTCAGAAGGGACATCTGAATCAGAGTCAGAGTCTCAGGAATCGTGACTACTAAAGGTCACGGAGTCTGAGTCAGACTGACCATCGTGTGAGTCAGACGAGGCGGAGCGGTCGCAATGGCGCCTTTTGGAGACAGCCTTTTTACGTACTGGGGATGATACCCCAGACGAAGGCGGGCTTCTCTGGGGGAGCTGAGCCGGGGGGAGGCTGTGGGAGCCTGTGGAAGGCTGGGATATCTGAGCGGTCAGGTCATCTAACCTTTTAGACATCAGAAGAGCCCATGCAGGGATAGCCTCATCAGACGGGGGTGCTGCCTGAATGGCGGCCGGGGCCGAACCCACAGATTGCACGACCCCCTGGTCCGGCAACGTCTGTTGTGATATTGTAGTAGGGGCATCGCAGCCCCGGCATAGTGGATAGCTTCGACCATTTGGAAACAAGCTTCCACAGGTGGTACAAGCATAGTACCGGTCCATAGAGGATGCCTGGGAAGCTTTATCACCCTTGCGGTTTTTACGCATGTCAGCAACAAACGTACAATTATACTGTGAGCCTCTAGCAGTATTACACTACTGTGGGTGAGGAGCTAGTAGCAGTATTAAAAAGGGACTGCTATACAGAGCTGGTATATACCAATAGTAAAGCGGCATACACTGCCAAACAGTCAGTATATACCTGCAGGCACAGTCAGTATATACCACTAAAAGCTGATATACACCGCCAGCCAGCAGGCACACACCGCTAGAAGACAGCGATATACCGCTGAACAGAGCGGTATATAGTGCTGCAGAGTTGCAGAGCCAAGGAGGCGATCTCACCCGTGTCTGCTCCCCACGTGTAATGGCGTCCAGTGTTCTCTGGCAGCATGGAGGGGAGAGACGGCCCACTAGAGGGAGCGGCTTCTAGAGCAGTGGAGGGGGCGTTGCTAAGAATGCAGGCCGACGCCGGGAGCTAAATTAATGATGCTTCCCCGGGATCACGGCCTGCATCGCCCCACCGGCGCCTCCTCCGGCGGCAGTTGGATGCAGGGGACGGGTACACGTCGTCTCCCTACCTGCTCTTGCTCCGTCTGAAGACGCGTTGGTCCTGGGATGCGGAGATCTCGGGGACGCATCTTCGGCTCAAGGCTAGCAGATGCTCGGCTCTGCCTAACACTCTGGAGCTACCTCCGTGAGGTGCTTCCAGGGAGCCTGGAGGGGTACGCAGACCCGACCACTTGGGCGCGAGGAAAGACTGACGGCTTTTGCACGCCAGGTTTCCTCTGCCCGTACACGGGGGGAACGCGGGTGGCAAGGCACCCTAGTATTGCCCCTATCAAAAATAGAATGAATAAGAAAAGAAAAACAAAATAAAAAGTAAAAATAAGCTGGCCTGAGGCACCTCTGGTGGAGCTCAGTCCAGACATGTCAGCCTCCCTGCTGACACTATAAAAAAACTGAACTAGTTCCCGCTTAGCTGGGGATATATGCTGTGGGAGGAGGAGCTAACTCTTTTTTAAACCTAGTGTCAAGCCTCCCCTGGAGACACCATATAACCCACTGTCTGTGTCCCCCAATGAAAAGGCGAGAAAGGAAAAATGACGTGGGCTTCGCCATATTTTTGTATGCTAGCCAGGTACAGCAGGCAGGTACGGCTGCCCCCAACCCCCAGCTGCCTATTTGTACCCGGCTGAGAACCAAAAATATAGGGAAGACCTTTTTTTTTAATTATTTCACGAATTTCATGAAATAATTAAAAAAAAATATGAAGTGGGCTTCGCCCAATTTTTGTGTCCAGCCAGGTACAACTAGGCAGCTGGGGATAGGAATCCGTAGCACAGGTTGGCCCGAGCTTTCTAGGCCCCTCTGCTGCGAATTGCAGTCAGCAGCCGCCCCAGAAAATGGTGCTTTCATAGAAGCGCCATCATCTGGCGCTGTATCCAACTCTTCCAGCAGCCCTGAAGCCAGGTGGCATGCTGGGTAATAATGGGTTAATACTAGCTTTGTTTTACTAGCTAGTATTAAGCCATAGATTCTTAATGTCAGGCAAGTTTGACCCGGCCATTAAGAATCTCCAATAAAGGGTTAAAAAAAAAAAGACACCACACAGAGAAAAAATACTTTAATAGAAATAAATACACAGACACATTAGAGACTCCATGTTTATTACTCCCTGTCAGCCCTCCACGATCCTGCTCTTCTGTCTTCTTTCTCCTTCAACCCATGCAGCTCTGCTACATTAGACAGCACTGCATGGGAGGAAGACGCTGCTGCTCCTTGCAGTCTAATCACTCAGTGAGTGAGCAGAGGCTGCGGGCTGTAAGCGGTGACGTCACAGCTGCCACCGTTACTATAGCAACGACAATCTCCGATCACGTGATTCCCGGTGCCGCTATTTACCGGCTGTGGCAGCCAGTCCTTGCATGTAGGCCGACTCTGTAAAGAGCGCCCACATGCAGGAACGGGGAAGCCGACCATGTGCCAGAGCATTTTGCAGGTACACGGAGATGCTGGAACGAGCACCGCGTACCGGAGAGATGCACTGACAGGACCTAGCATGATGTCTAGCCATGTTACCAGTCTGTAGCCAATGAGATAATAGACACGTGACTGGTCACATGCTATTTTGACGTCATGGAAGATCCTATCATCAGTGCTGGTTACCGGGAGGACGCAGCGATTATCAGAAGGAAAAGCGGCGGGAGACAGAGTGCAGGACGCGTCACGGGGACCTGTAATTTTAATGACAATGTTTATTAACTGTATTTGTACATGTATAATGTGTTTTTATGTGTTTGCCTGCCATTGTTTTCAATGGGGTTCAAATTGGTTCGTCGAACGTTCGACGAACTTGTCCTCCGTTCGACGAACCGAACTCGAACTCTAGGGGGGTGGCTCATTTCTAGTAATGATCCTACTGCCTTGTATATACAGTATATGTCCCTAACCCTGGTATAGCCCACATCCTGCTATATACCGTCATCCTGGCATATGGCCGCATCCTGCTATATACTGGCATATGGCCGCATCCTGCTATATACCCCATCCTGGCATGTGGCCCCATCCTGCTATATACCTCCATCCTGCTACATACCTCCATCCTGCTATATACCGCCATCCTGCTTATATACCCCATCCTGCTCATATTGCCCCCATCCTGCTCATATACCCCAATCCTGCTCATATACTCCCATCTTGCTTATAAAGCCCCATCCTGCTTATAAACCCCCATCCTGCTCATATAACCCCCATCCTGCTCATAATATACCCCATCCTGCTCATAATATACCCCCATCCTGCTCATAATATACCCCCATCCTGCTCATAATATACCCCCATCCTGCTCATAATATACCCCCATCATGCTATATACCCTCATCCTGCTATATACCCCCATCCTGGTATACAGCCCGCATCCTGTGGCACATAAAAAGAAAAAATAAACGTTCAAACTCACCTTACCTAACTCCCTGCAGCATCGCTCCTCCTCCGTCTGTGTCAGTAGCAGCGCCGCTGGAGTGTGGAGCCGGCCACGATCCCTGCAGCACCGCGATGTCCTCCTGTCTGTGCCGGCGGTGGCTGCGTGTGGACACGTGCGCACAGCGATGACATCATTGCTGTGCGCACCGCTAGCCTCCACACAGCTGCCGCCGGCACAGACAGGAAGACATCGCGGTGCTGCAGGGATCGTGGCCGGTGAGTATACTGATTCACTACACCCCGCGCTGATGATGATGCGCGGGGAGCAGTGAATACAGCCGCATATGATCACTCTAGGCTGTAGTTGCCAGGGCCTATCATGCGGGCAGACTGTTTAATATGCGCCCATTTCCCGCCCATCACCCCGCCCACCAGTCAGCGCCGGCTTCAGCGCTGAGAGATGATGGGCGAGATGATGGGTGTGCATATTAAATAAGCGGGCCCACGTGGTCACGGCAGGCTGCTACAGCCTGCTCGTGCCCCCGATGACCCGTTCCACAGCAGCACCCTCATTCCCCGCAGCCCTACATTTAGACTATAAGACGCACCCCCCACTTTCCACCAACATTTGGGGGGAAAAAAGTGTGTTTTATAGTCCGAAAAATACGGTACTCGTTTCACTGTGGATAATTACACAATCTTACCAGCATGTTCACAAGGTCTTTTGCTTTTCTTCTTGGGTTGATATGCACATGTCTGTCCAAAGCATGTTCATCTTTGGTACACAGAACCTGTTCCCTTCCTCAGCGGAATGATGGCTGGACATTCCCATCTTGTTTGTACTTGCGTATAATTGTATGTGCAGATGAACGAGGCACCTTCAGGTATGTGGAAATTGCACCCAAGGATGAACCAGACTTCTGCAAGTCCATAATTCTCTTCCTGAGATCCTGGTTGATTTCTTTTGACTTTCCCATCATGCTACACAAAGAAGCAGTGTGTTTCAGGTGTATATGAATATACATCCACAGATGTGTCTCTAATTAACTCAGATGTTGCCAATAAACCAGAAATAATAAATCAGACGCTTCCAAAGACATGACATCATCATATGGGTTGTCCCATATTGTTTAAAGTAAGGAAGGACCCCGGCACACAGTACAAGAGAAATTGGACAATCCAGGTATGGTATGCTTGGATGATTTTTATTTTCACAATTAAACGGTACTGCCCGACGTGTCGGTTCGCACAAGAGCCTTCATCAGGGACAGATAAGTACTGGGACATGCATGATACAAAAAAGAAAAAACAAGAAATGATTTACAATTACATCATGACAAGGCATCAAGTGTCAAAAAATGAGAAAACAACATATTACCTATTGGGGAGATGTGAAAGGAAGGGGAAGGTGTCGCAATGTGAATGTTAAGAAGTGGTGAGGATATATACAGCCGTATAAGATGTGAGTAGAATAAGAGAATTGTAAATTAAGAAAGGAAGGGGAGAGGAAAGATGGGGAAAGAAAAGGAAGAGAGGAAAAAAAGGGGGGAAAGGAGGGGGAAGAAACGGAAGAAGAGAAAGAAGGAAGGGAGAACAGGAAGGCTCAAGGGAAAAAATGAGCAAGAGGGGAAAGGGGAGGGATCTGAGAGACATACCCGTATTTATGAAGTTCAGGGAAAAGTTCCTAGTAGCACCTTGGAGGCCAGAAAGTTAAAGTGAAGTCTGAGAAAGGAAAGAGATATATAATATACAGAGGACTATAGCTGGTAAGGGCGGAAAAATGTCAATAAGGATAGAGCATGGTATAACTTACATGTGAGTAGTCAAGGAGAACACTTTGGAATGGAAGAATATATGTTACTGTGAAAAAAGGGGAGAGGGAGGAGGAGAAGTGATAGTTCATGAGGAATAGGTAATTGGAATAAAGAGCTGATATAATAGCAAAGAGAACAGGGCATAAATATTGGATACATACCAGTAGAATACTGTCATATAGTGTAGATAGGGCTCACATAGGTAGATGAAGAGATGGATAGATGCTGCTTTATGAATAACAAAGGTGATAATCTGTGATGATGTGGTGGAGAAATTGAAACATAGATAGGTCTGTTATAAGGGATAAATACCAATAAGTGGCGACCTGAGTATATGTAGTATGATAACCAATCATACGTGGTATGTTAGGTAAACCACACAATGCGTGAGGACTTGTTGTACTGGAATAGAGAAATAGCCTAAGTAAGAGGATGTGTGACTAATGTTGGGAAAAGGGAAAAAGAAGAACATACCTAATGGTGAGAGCACCAGAGAAATGCCTGCAATAACATAAGGACATTGTGTTATAAAAACGGCAAGACCAGAAGCAGAGCTTGTAGTGTAGCAGCAGGAAGACATCTTACCTATCGCAGCATAGTGGAGGTGAATATGTGGAGGGAGCCCAGGGACAGGGTAGAGAGAGGGACTATATATACTGGCCGGATGTAAACCATTGGTGGCAGCGGAGGATACACTATGCTGCGATAGGTAAGATGTCTTCCTGCTGCTACACTACGAGCTCTGCTTCTGGTCTTGCCGTTTTTATAAAGGTGCAGGAGAAAGGTGGAAACCACCAACCTGTTAAGGGAGAAGCTGCAGCCGGCTGCAGGCACTGTTCATCACCTCGTTTGGTTTACCAGAGACTCCAGTGTACTGTGTCATAGTGAGTACACCAGTGCCTTCGGGCCGCGCACCGCGCCGTACCACACCAGCACCCAGCACGCGCCCATCTCCATCGCCTCAGCACCTTCCCTCGGGCCCCCGGGACCATCACTCCCCTACTCACAGAGGGGTCAACACCAAGCTGCGCAACACCGTCCCCGGGAGGCCTAGTCAATGGCAGTGGTGGTGTCCATCCCTTCACCACAACCCGTGAGCGGCGTCACAAACTTAAATCCCCTACCAACCACCGCGGCCCCAGCCGTGGAACTCCCCACCGAAGTCCCCACGTGTAGCGCCAACCCCCTTGCAGAGCGACGTGACCCCCTGGTCCGTGAGGAGCTCGAGCCACCCACCGTACGAGCACGGATCCGAGCGGCTCGGCGGCCGGCCGAGCTCGCGGGGCGGTACAATTACAGGCAATGAAAACATTACATGTGCCTGAAAATGGAATAAATTAAAAACATAAGCTCAAGGCGCAAAAAATAAACTATCACTGGGTCCCAGATCCTGAAAAATAAGAACGCTACGGGTCTCAGAAAATTGCAACAAAAGCGCAATTCTTTTTTTGAACAAACTTCTGAATTTTTTTAACCATTTAGATAAAAACTAATATTATACATGTTTGGTATCTACAAATGTGTACTGACCTAGGGAATAATACTGCTAGATCAGATTTCCTATATAGTTAACAAGTGGAAGGAGAAAAAAAAAACACCACACACCATTGTGGAATTTCCCTTTTCTTCGGCGCTCTATTGGGAGACCCAGACGATTGGGTGTATAGCACTGCCTCCGGAGGCCACACAAAGCAATTACACTAAAAAGTGTAAGGCCCCTCCCCTTCTGGCTATACACCCCCAGTGGGATCACTGGCTCACCAGTTTTCTGCTTTGTGCGAAGGAGGTCAGACATCCACGCATAGCTCCACTGTTTGTAGTCAGCAGTAGCTGCTGGCTCTATCGGATGGAAGAAAAGAGGGCCCATATAGGGCCCCCAGCATGCTCCCTTCTCACCCGTGATGGTGCTTGTAAGGTTGAGGTACCTATTGCTGGTACGGAGGCTGGAGCCCACATGCTGTTTTCCTTCCACATCCCCCTGAGGGGCTCTGTGGAAGTGGGATCCTGCCGGCCCCCAAGCCCTGGGGCCGGGCTCCATCCACAGACCCATAGAACCTGCTGGATTGGGAGCGGGAGTGCCGTTCAGGGACATGGCCCTGCAACTTCAGGTACTCTGTGTCCCCGGCAGGCACGGACACTCTCAGGGCTTGCTGAGCGTTATAGTGCGCCGGGGACAGTGGCGCTGTACGCTGGGGGTTAGGTCACTGCAGCTTTGCTGAGTGACGATTGTATGTTGGGAACTACTGCGCCGACCGCTCCTGGAGCGGCGGCGCAGCTGCGACTTGTAGTGCGCCGGGGGCTTGGCGCCGACCGCGCTTGTACGGCGGCGGCGTTTTTAACTTTAGCCCCCGGCTTCTGCGGCCTAGCGCCGCTTCGTTCCCGCCCCCACCCTGTCAATCAGGGTAGGGGAGAGACGCTGCTCAATGGCTGCGCCGAGGGCTGGAGCCTTATTTACATGCTCCAGCCCTCTCACTAGGCACAAGGGGAAGCAGACTTCCCGCTCTTCGTCGGTGTACGCCCAGGGCCCGCCCCCCCTCTCCACAAGGACGCCGGCAGCCATTACACATGCGATCTGGCTGGAAGGAGGCAGCAGGCTCTGGGAGACCCAGACTAGAGGGATTTCTGGCGACCACACACCGCTCCTAAGCGGGTGGTAAGCTGCACAGTAGTGCAGGCCCCACTAGTGCCTCAGTGATATATTAGTGTACTTCTTTATTGGTACCATATATATATATATATATATATATATTTATATAGTGCACTGTAAGGTCGCTTCTGTCTGGACACTCTGTACTGCTCTGAGGACGCAGCAACATGTCATCCGCAAAACGCAAGGCTGCCAAGGCACGGGCTGTGTACACTGTTTGTACTGCATGTGGGGCTAATCTATCAGCAGGCTCCAATGATTCACATTGTGTGCAATGTTCAGTCCCAGTGGCACTTCGCCAGCCAGAGCCTATTGTGGTGGTAGCCCAGGCAGAGACGCCTGTGAACCCTGCCCCGGTGACGGGGACAGACTTTGCAGTGTTTGCTGATAAAATGTCTGAGGCTATGACAAGGATCCTGGAGACCTTGCAGGCCAGGCCAGTTCCTCAGACTATGGACACCGCTGTGGCTATGCTCACTGGTCCCCCTCAGTTGGAACTAATCCGTACTTCAAGGGGGTCTCAAGCATCACAGGCTGAAGTCTCTGACTCAGATGACAGTCCCAGGCAGCCTAAGCGTGCTCGCTGGGAAAGACCCTCGACGTCATCACACTGCTCAGGGTCTCAGCGAGAAGAGTCTCTCTGTGATGAGACTGAGGACGGTGATCAGGAGTCTAATCCTGAGGCCCCTCTCAATCTGGATGCCCCTGATGGTGACGCCATGGTTAATGACCTTATATCGGCGATTAATAGACTGTTGGATATTTCCCCCCCAGCCCCTTCTGCAGAGGAGGCAGCTGCACAGCAGGAGAAGTTCCATTTCCTGTATCCCAAGCGTAAATTAAGTGCTTTTTTGGACCACTCTGACTTCAGAGAATCAATCCAAAAGCACGACGCTCATCCAGACAAGCGTTTCTCTAAACGTTCTAAGGATACCCGTTATCCTTTTCCCCCTGAAGTGGCCAAACGCTGGACCCAGTGCCCAAAGGTGGATCCCCCAATTTCCAAGCTGGCGGCTAGATCCATAGTCGCAGTAGAAGATGGCGCTTCACTTAAAGATGCCAATGACAGACAGATGGACCTTTGGTTGAAATCTGTCTATGAAGCTATCGGCGCGTCGTTTGCTCCAGCATTCGCGGCCGTGTGGGCACTACAGGCTATTTCAGCGGGTTTAGCACAGGTGGATGCTATCATGCATCCAGCAGTACCACAGGTGGCGTCCCTAACTTCGCAAATGTCTGCGTTTGCGACCTATGCTATCAATGCTGTCCTAGAGTCTACGAGCCGTACCTCTATGGCGGCCGCCAATTCTGTGGTTTTGCGCAGAGCCTTATGGTTAAAGGACTGGAAAGCAGATGCTGGTTCCAAAAAATGCTTAACCAGCTTGCCATTATCTAGAGACAGACTGTTTGGTGAGCCATTGGCTGAAATCATAAAACAGTCCAAGGGTAAGGACTCTTCCTTGCCACAGCCCAGAGCAAGTAAACCTCAACAGAAAAAGTGGCAGTCGAGGTTTCGGTCCTTTCGAGGCTCGGGCAAGCCCCAATTCTCCTCGTCCAAAGGGACTCAGAAAGGACAAGGGAGCTCAGATTCCTGGCGGGCTCACTCACGCCCCAGGAAAGCAAATGGAGGAACCGCTTCCAAGGCGGCTACCTCATGACTTTCGGCCTCCTCCCTCCGCATCCTCGGTCGGTGGCAGGCTCTCCCGCTTTTGCGACATTTGGCTGTCACAGGTCAAGGACCGGTGGGTAACAGACATTTTGTCTCGCGGGTACAGAATCGAGTTCAGTTCTCGGCCTCCACTTCGGTTCTTCAGAACCTCCCCACACCCCAACCGAGCAGATGCCCTGCTGCAGGCGGTGGACTCTCTAAGAGCAGAAGGAGTCGTGATCCCTGTCCCCCCTCTGGAACGGGGCCGAGGATTTTACTCCAACCTCTTTGTGGTTCCAAAAAAGGACGGCTCCTTCCGTCCCGTTCTGGACCTAAAACTGCTCAACAAGCATGTGAACGCCAGGCGGTTCTGGATGGAATCCCTCCGCTCAGTCATTGCCTCAATGTCCCAAGGAGATTTCCTAGCGTCAATAGACATCAAGGATGCTTATCTTCACGTGCCGATTGCTACGGAGCACCAACGCTTTCTGCGCTTCGTGATAGGAGACGAACATCTTCAGTTCGTGGCTCTGCCATTTGGTCTGGCGACAGCCCCCCGGGTGTTCACCAAGATCATGGCAGCAGTGGTAGCAGTCTTGCACTCTCACGGACACTCTGTGATCCCTTACTTGGACGATCTATTGGTCAAGGCACCCTCTCAGGAGGCATGCCAACTCAGCCTGAATTTTGCACTGGAGACTCTCCAGGCGTTCGGGTGGATCATCAACTTCCCAAAGTCAAATCTGTCACCGACCCAATCACTAACGTATCTTGGCATGGAGTTTCATACTCTCTCAGCGATAGTGAAGCTTCCGCTGAGCAAGCAGAGGTCACAACAGACGGGGGTGCAGGCTCTCCTTCAGAGTCAGTCGCACTCCTTAAGACGCCTCATGCACTTCCTCGGGAAGATGGTGGCGGCAATGGAGGCGGTTCCGTTTGCGCAGTTTCATCTGCGTCCACTTCAATGGGACATTCTCCGCCAATGGGACGGGAAGTCAAAATCCCTGGACAGGACAGTCTTCCTTTCCCAGACGGCCAAGGACTCTCTGCAGTGGTGGCTTCTTCCCACCTCCTTATCACAGGGAAGATCCTTCCTACCACCGTCCTGGGCGGTGGTCACGACAGACGCGAGTCTGTCAGGGTGGGGAGCAGTGTTTCTTCACCACAGGGCTCAGGGTACGTGGACTCAGCAGGAGTCCAGCATTCAGATCAATGTTCTGGAAATCAGAGCGGTGTTTCTTGCCCTGCTAGCCTTCCAGCAGTGGCTGGAAGGGAAGCAGATCCGAATTCAATCGGACAACTCCACAGCGGTGGCATACATCAATCACCAGGGCGGGACTCGCAGTCGGCAAGCCTTCCAGGAAGTCCGGCGCATTATGATGTGGGTGGAAGCCATGGCCTCCACCATATCCGCAGTTCACATCCCCGGCGTAGAAAACTGGGAAGCAGACTTCCTCAGTCGCCAGGGCATGGACGCAGGGGAATGGTCCCTTCACCCGGACGTGTTTCAGGAAATCTGTCGCCGATGGGGAAGGCCGGACGTCGATCTAATGGCGTCTCGGCACAACAACAAGGTCCCAACCTTCATGGCACGGTCTCGCGATCAAAGAGCTCTAGCAGCAGACGCCCTAGTGCAAGATTGGTCGCAGTTCCGGCTCCCTTATGTGTTTCCACCTCTGGCACTCTTGCCCAGAGTGCTACGCAAGATCAGATCCGACTGCAGCCGCGTCATACTCGTCGCTCCAGACTGGCCGAGGAGGGCGTGGTATCCGGATCTGTGGCATCTCACGGTCGGCCAACCGTGGGCGCTGCCAGACCGACCAGACTTACTGTCCCAAGGGCCGTTTTTCCATCGGAATTCTGCGGCCCTCAACCTGACTGCGTGGCCATTGAGTCCTGGATCCTAGAGTCTTCAGGCTTATCCCAAGGGGTCGTTGCCACCATGAGACAGGCTAGGAAGCCCACGCCTGCTAAGATCTACCACAGAACGTGGAGGATATTCTTATCCTGGTGCTCTGCTCAGGGAGTGTCTCCCTGGCCATTTGCATTACCTATCCTTCTTTCTTTCCTCCAATCTGGGTTAGAAAAAGGTTTGTCGCTCGGCTCCCTTAAAGGGCAAGTCTCGGCGCTATCTGTCTTTTTTCAGAAGCGTCTAGCTCGACTTTCCAAGGTGCGCACGTTCCTGCAGGGGGTTTGTCATATCGTACCCCCGTACAAGCGACCGTTAGATCCATGGGATCTGAACAGGGTACTAGTTGCCCTCCAGAAGCCGCCCTTCGAGCCTCTGAGGGAGGTTTCACTTTCTAGGCTATCACAGAAAGTGGCTTTTCTGGTAGCGATCACATCTCTTCGGAGAGTGTCTGAGCTGGCAGCGCTGTCATCCAAGGCTCCCTTCCTGGTCTTCCACCAGGACAAGGTAGTGCTGCGCCCCATTCAGGAGTTTCTCCCGAAGGTGGTATCCTCTTTTCATCTTAATCAGGATATCTCTTTGCCTTCGTTTTGTCCTCATGCAGTTCATCGGTATGAGAAGGATTTACATTTGTTAGATCTGGTGAGAGCACTCAGAATCTACATTTCCCGCACAGCGCCCCTGCGCCGTTCGGATGCACTCTTTGTCCTTGTCGCTGGTAAGCGCAAGGGGTCGCAGGCTTCTAAGGCCACCCTGGCTCGATGGATCAAAGAACCAATTCTTGAAGCCTACCGTTCTGCGGGGCTTCAGGTTCCGTCAGGGCTAAAGGCCCATTCTACCAGAGCCGTGGGTGCGTCCTGGGCATTGCGACACCAGGCTACGGCTCAACAGGTGTGCCAGGCAGCTACCTGGTCGAGTCTGCACACTTTCACCAAACATTATCAGGTGCATACCTATGCTTCGGCGGACGCCAGCCTAGGTAGAAAAGTCCTGCAGGCGGCAGTTGCCTCCCCGTAGGGGAGGGCTGTCTTGCAGCTCTAACATGAGGTATTTCTTTACCCACCCAGGGACAGCTTTTGGACGTCCCAATCGTCTGGGTCTCCCAATAGAGCGCCGAAGAAGAAGGGAATTTTGTTACTTACCGTAAATTCCTTTTCTTCTAGCTCTTATTGGGAGACCCAGCACCCGCCCTGTTGTCCTTCGGGATTTTTGGTTTGTTTGCGGGTACACATGTTGTTCATGTTGAACGGTTTTCAGTTCTCCGATGTTTCTCGGAGTGAATTTGTTTAAACCAGTTATTGGCTTTCCTCCTTCTTGCTTTTGCACTAAAACTGGTGAGCCAGTGATCCCACTGGGGGTGTATAGCCAGAAGGGGAGGGGCCTTAAACTTTTTAGTGTAATTGCTTTGTGTGGCCTCCGGAGGCAGTGCTATACACCCAATCGTCTGGGTCTCCCAATAAGAGCTAGAAGAAAAGGAATTTACGGTAAGTAACAAAATTCCCTTCTTTTCACAATTTCTCCACATTTGGGATTTTTTTTCCTGTTTTCCAGTACACTACATGGTAAAATAAATGAGGTCATTCAAAAGTACAAACTGTTCCGCAAAAAAATAAGCCCTTCTATGGCAATACTGATGGGGAAAAAAAATAAAGTTATGGCTCTCAGAAGGTGAGAAAAAAACAAAAATGAAAAATCGCCCGGGGGTGAAGGGATTAAAATCCCCACTTCTCATAAAGCAATCAACATTCCTCATTCTCCCCCATATAGTAATTGTCACCCATCCTGGGCCCTTCCAATAATGCCCCCTCCTCTCCTGGGCACCCTCATAATAATGTCCTCCCACTCCGTCCTGGGCTCCTTCCTCTCCTGGGCACCCTCTTATAATAATACCCCCCCAACCCCATACTGGGCCCCTTTCTATAATAATGCCCCATCCTCTTCTGGGCACCCACTGATAATAATGTCCCCCCACTCCGTCCTGGGCCCCTTCCTCTCCTGGACACCCTCTTATAATAATGTCCCCCACCCTATAATAGTGCCCCCTACTCTCATGGATACTCTTATAATAATGCCTCCCCGAATCCCGTCCTGGGCACCCTCTTATAATATTGCCCCCCCCCACACTCCATCTTGGGCCCCTTCATATAATAATGCCCTCTCCTGGGCACCCTCTTAAAATACCCTCCCCCCCTCCTGTCCTGGGCCCCCACTTATAATAATGCCCTTCCACCCCATACTTGCCCCCTTCCGATAATAAAGCCACTCTTCTGTCCTGGGCCACTTCCAGTAATTATGTTGCTGGTTCTGCTGCTCTCCTCCAACACATTTCATTTGGGAGAACAGAGTTTGATGAAGAACAATTTTTATAAGTGCCATCTTGCTCACCTTTCTGTGTGCAGCCTCATAGCTCATAAAATGGCCATCAGAACTAAACCTCCCTCCAGTCCCTTATATATAAATTGTAAGGCCGTGTCTTTAGCGGTGTCCGCCTATCCCAATTTTGCTTTGGATTTTCTGTGCTCTCTTTAACCCCTTCACCACCCGCCGGTTTTCCATTTTTTTTCTCCTCCTCTACTTCCAAGAGCCATAACTTTTTGTATTTTTTTGTCAATATAGCTATATGAGGGCTTGGTTTTTTTTGCGGGACGAATTGCACTTTTGAGTAACACCATTCTGCCCATGTTGTATTGGAAGACTGAAAAAAAATCCAAGTGCGGTGAAATTGCAAAAAAAAAAAAAGTGCAATTGCACAATTGCTTTTCGGTGTTTTTTTTTTAACTTACAGTGTTCACTTTATGTTATAATTGACCTGACAGTATGATTCCCTAGGTGAGCACGAGTTCGTAGATAACAAACATGTATAGTTCTACTTTTATCTGAGTGGTGGGGGGGGAGGGTTGCGCCATTTTTCATGACTTGTAGCATTCTCATTTTTCGGGATCTGGTCCTCAACAACCACTTATTTCTTGTGTCTTGAACTAACGTTATTAATTATTCTATTTTTGGGTAGATGCGAAGTTTTGATCGCCTGTAATTGCATTTTAATGAAATGTTGTAGAGACCAAAAAACATACTTTTGGTGTTTGGAATTTTTTTTCTCCCTGTGCTCTTTACCGATCAGATTAATTGATTTTATATTTTGATAGATTGGGCATTTCTGAACGCAGCAATAGCAAATATGTGTATATTTTTTGTGTAAAGCAGATTTTATTCAAATAAAGAACAGGTTTACAAGTTATAGGATAGGCAACATATGATATAGAGTAGAATAACTCAAATCTTGGAGGTAATAAGTAATACAACACTTTTCTACTTGCATAATAATTCCTTTGATTACACACTTCAGGTCAGACCATCATCACCCATGTAATAGCTTTGTTTTGGAGATGATGCCCACTGGGTGACCAATAATCCACCCCCCATGCAAAAATGTATGCAGCCTCGTTTAGAAAGGGGAGGCAAAGTAGATGCACAAAGTCTCTGAGATGGCAATCCGGGCTAACTATGTAAACATAACATAAAATGTACAAGGAGGAAAGAAAGATGAGAAAAGAAGAAATGTAGGGGGGAGAGGAAAAAGAAAAGAAGGACCAAGATGATGTCTCGTCTGGGTCGTGTGCAGCCCCAGGCACTTTTGTTTTATGGAATGGACAATCACAGAGGTCTCATGCCCCCAACTGAGGCTTGAAGCCATATTACCAGGTCTGGTGTCTCTCTGTACATAATCCACGGCACCCACAGCCCACAGCCTGAACACTCGCTCCCCCGAGTCCGACGCCTGGCCGACCAGCTCCTCCATCCTATAGATCTGGTTAATCTCGGCCACCAGTTCAGCCCGCCAGGGCACTTTGTTCTGCCTCCAGTACCTTGGGATTAATCTCCTTGCCCCCGTCAAAAAATGCCTTAACAGACTTCTCTTGAAGTTGGCGATCGAGATATTGCTTAAGGATAGATAAGCCAGTACCGGCGTCGGCTCAAACCTAGTGGATGACACTTTATTCAGAAGGGCAAACACGTCTATCCAAAAATATTGTAGGAGAGGACAAGACCACCACATGTGGATGTATGAGCCTCTATCGTTTGCGCATCTCCAGCATTCTTCAGAGACAGATGGGAACATGGAATGAATTCTGGAGGGGCAGTGATACCACCTAGAAACTATTTTGTAGCCCCGCTCCTGTGACGCTACATCCAGCGACGACTTGTGGGTAAAGGGTAATATTTTTGAGCGTTCTTCACGCGTGAGGGGTCTCCCCAAATCCACCTCCCATTTTAAGAAGAAAGGGACATCATCTTCCTGTCCAGACAACTCAATCTGGAACATTTTGTACAGCAGGGCAATGGTGTTTTCCATAGGCTCTCCCCCCAGACACAGAGACTCAAAGGGCATCAAGGGCCTATAAAAGTTTGTTTGTGGTGAAAGGGAGTTAATAAAACTCTTCAATTGCTCAGAACCAAGCCAAGCTCCTGCGGGACTGCGGTAGTCAGGAAAGAAAGAATGAAGGGGCCTCATACCCACATTGGACACTAGATCCCTCATTATGGACACCATACCTCTGGACATGTGAAGAAATACGTTGCCTGTTAAATCTGTCGTGAGTAGAGAATTATTGTGTAAAGATGTCAGTGGTCCAGGTATAGTGGAAATGCCCATTGCCTATGGGACTGCTGGAAATCGCCAATAAAGAGCTCAGATATCTTCACCAGTGCCATAGACAATGAGTGGAGCAGGGGTGTGCATGTTCAGCCTTAATTGCTTTGTCTGGGTTTTCCAAAGCATTGTCCACTAACCTTTGGACTTTCCACTATTAGTAAGTGGTTTCCTATTTTGTTGATAGGGTATAATTATAAATTCCTTGGGAATCCACTTTAATAAGGTTTTCTACTTTCAGAGCACCCCCACTTACCCAGATGCAGAGGTTTTTACAACCACTAGCTTTTTACTCACCCTCCCCTGGTCCAGCACTGAATCTCTGCCGCTGGCTGCTGTTGTCTGCAGTGAGAAAAGATGCTGAGCTCACTGACTGGTTGTCAACGTGTCATTAACGCTGCAAACAAAAACGGCAGAGTCCGTGCTGGACCCAGGGAGAGTGAGTAGAGCACGGTTTATTGTTTTAAAGAGAAACCGCACCAGCAGACATGGAATTTTGAAACATTTAGTGCCATAATATAAGCTGTTTTCTAATATACTAGGCTGTAAAAATGTTCTACCGTTTCCCCATCTACCCTAACTGCTTCTTTGTTTTTTTTCTTACCTAATTTTTTGTCTGAATACTGCAGTGCATGCTGGGATACTCAAAGCATTGGGGGGAGCAGTGTCAGTGTCACTTCCACAGCGTCTGCCCCTCCCTGAAACAATGATTTACCAGTGACACTTGTTTCATGTGCAGCGCTGTCACTGCTGTCTCCCTGGGTGTTTTCCTAGTGCAGCGTCTCCCCCAGTGTCCTGAGCAATGAGAAGTGTCATTATACCCAGCGATACAGGACATCAGCGTCGCCCCACAGGTGACGCCACTGGTGTCTGCCAGTCTGGACGCTTAGCTCCTCGCACTGGGAAGAAAAAGCACAATGAAGGCCGCATAATGGCGGGCAGACAACAGCACATAGGGGTGTGACAATGCACTAGGAAGACAGCGCACGGGGGAAGGAGGCACATGGGGATAAATGATTGCATAAGGAAAACTGCACACGGTGGGGTTGGGGGCAACACTGCACTAGTAAGACAATCAGGGGCACAGAAGTCACTGCTGACACTTTATTCCAGGGAAGAGTGTGGTGGAAGTGTGGCACCCCTGAGGTTCAGGTCGCCACAGGGTACTGCACCTCAAGTGAGGTGTTGTATCTATCTCAAGTAAGGGGGTGGTCATAACGGTTATGGGACTTCCCGATCACTGAAGCCAGCCACCTGGGGGGTGGGTTCCACTGGTGGTAGAGGAAGGCGCAACACACTCACACAGTTGAGTCCAGACCATAGTTATGGCAAGATCTCTCTGGAAAACTTGGATTTTACTGGGCTCTGAGCGTTGGAGCAGGAGCTCAGCAGGGGTACCTAACTGCTGAGGGGGACACCCTAGAAATAGGACACTCACTCTCTCCTTCTCCTTTCACAATGCCAGTGATCACCCATGACCGGATCTGGGATTAACCTGAGCCCATCATGGCAGTGACCAGTGTGACCAGGCTGGCAGCTGAAGTTGTGAGTAAACTACACCCTGAACCAGCAGAGATTGTGTTGGCTCAACCTTTCCAGCGCCACTGCCCTGCGCTTAGGTGCCAACGGCCAATAAAAGCCTCATCATCCACCAGGGACCCGCTTCATCATCCTGCCTGCCATAGCACCTGCCACGACGAGGAACCCAGCAGTGACAGCTATTCGCCTGACCAACGTGCGGAGCCGCCGCCCAACCTACACCGCACCTACTGTCTCCTCCCCAAAATCCTATAGAATGTAAGCCCGCAAGGGCAGGGTCCTTTTCCCTTTGTACTAGTCTGTCTACTGTAACTTGTATATGTGTTCTGTATGTAACCCCTTCTCATGTACAGTACCATGGAATCAATGGTGCTCTATAAATAAATAATAATAATAATAATAAATAAAAATCCCTGGTGCGGTTTGTGGAACACCTGACGCGAAGCGGCTGCAACAGGCACCACGAATGGACTGTGTTATAAAGAGACTGAAAATTAAGATGGCGGACGACAGCGTGGACCCCAAGATGGTGACGAGTGACCAGAGGGAGAGAGACCCTGCCCATCGTGGGAGGCGACAGCGCTCAATGGTGCGAAAACATACTCGGTCCGGAGGAGTGGCAGCCATAAAGAGCGGAGGCACTGAAGATGAGGTCCGTCCTGGAGCAGAATGCACCCAGGTGAGAGGGGTGTGGTCACCGAAGAAACGCCTACTGGTGAGTGACCTCCAGTGTCAGCGAGGGGCGTGGCTATGGGCGCGGCTGGCGAGATGGACAAGTGACGCAGCAGGCCACTGGCACCAGAAGAGGCGGGCCCCAGGACACAAAACGTGTGTCACTAAGTCGGCTGGCGCCATTTTGTGAGATGTCAAGGAGAAAGAAAGTTGTGTGAGGAAGATACGGAGAATTCCTGAGACCCACGAGAGCTGCCGGGGATTATCCAGCTGATGACTCCAGGAGCAGTTGGTGAGCAAAACTCCGGCAGATTCATGAGCGGAGTCACTCATCTATGTCAGCTGGGGTGCCACTGCGCACCCCGCCCTGGGTCTTGTCCGCACTGAACTAAAAATACACTGCTGGGCCAGGCTGACGATGGCGGAACCGGAAGATGTGGAAGCAGCCCCTGCGGCCGGTTGAGCCCCGGAGAAAAAGACAGAGGCCCCAGCAGATGATCCAGACATGCCAGCCCTGGAAGAAATGGAGCTGAAGTCGGAGGAGGAGTCAGGCCTTGAAGAGGTAGGACCGATTGTGCCCTGGTTCCGACCTGGTGCCGCACCGTTGGAGGCCTCCGCTCCCAAATACTGCAGGGGGAGAGACATGCTGCTGAGACCCATGAGCCACGTACCTGGCAGTGAGCCCTGACGCGAGCAGGTGCCAGCAGCAGCCCTGCCCCCAAGTGACTGGGTGACAGCTTGGACCCTGCAGGATTAGGAGGCAGTTGTGAGGGAGAGAATGCAGGCGGATGCATTGGCTCGGGACTGGAAGGACGGTCCTAAAAGGCACAAATTCGATTGCCAATGCTCCTCAGGCTGGGAAGTCACTTTCAACTAGGACCAAAGGCTACGGCTTTATCGAGGAGGAGTATACCTGTCACCAGGTCTACGTCAACCGGGCCATGGTGACCAGGCCGTCTCTCCTTTCCTGGCTGCGGACCCTCTATGTGGGAGAGAGGGTCACCTTTATAAAGCTGCAATGCCGAAAGGGATGGTGCATGGTCGGGGTGACACAGCCTGCGGAGGCCGAGGCGGAGCGCATGGAGAAACGACAGAGAGCAGTAGCTGCTGAGCCAACTAGATCAGCGGCTCCGGCGGGCCTGAGAGAACAGAGGGAGCACCAGACAACCCAATGACCGGCGCGGGAACAGGCAGAACATCCGCCATCCCTTGCAGTGGCTGCAGCAGCCCCCTCGGTGATCATCACCGGAGACAAAGTCTACCAAATGTACTTGGAGAGGACCCCGGGGGAAGCAGGAGCACCCGGATGGAGCCGACCGGATGAGAAACCCATGGATATGGCGACGCCCGATGTCCCCAAATACAATTGATGCATGTAAAAAGAGGTTGACCTCAGAAAAGAAGAAGGCTGGAAGTGGCTGAGGACAATTGAAAAATTGCCAGTTTGTGGACGGGGAGGCCAGTTCCCGACTGCCCTCCTGTGAGAAAAAGTTAAAGGGGTTGTCCGACATAACAAAAATGTTTGAGTTTAAGCTAATCTGTGCTGTATTGTCATATTAATCACCCCTACATCGTTATTTTTTGTTTTCTAACTTTTGTTCCTCTTGAATTATCTCTTTATTCTGTGCAGCTTCTTGTTTACATTCAGCTCCAGCAAACATGACCACTTCCTGTGCAAAACCTCCCAGTCACAGCTGGCACCGCCCGGCCTCAGTGTCCAGCCCCACCCCAGTGTCCAGCCGCACCCTCTGTCCGCCCCCTGCACACACATTCCCTGTCAGTATATTCTGCCCCAGCACTGACCTCTCATCACTACACGGCAGGACACTACAGGGCAGGACACTGCAGTGCAGCACATTACAGGACACTACAGGACACTACAGGGCAGCACATTACAGGACACTACAGGACAGGACACTACAGGGCAGCACATTACAGAACACTACAGGACAGGACACTACAGGGCACTACAGGGCAGGAGACAAAAGGGCAGCACATTACAGGACACTACAGGACAGGACACTACAGGGCAGGACACTACAGGACACTACAGGGCAGCACACTACAGGGCACTACAGGGCAGGACTCTACAGGGCAGATCACTACAGGGCAGCACATTCCAGGACACTACAGGACAGGACACTACAGGGCAGCACATTACAGGACACTACAGGGCAGCACACTACAGGGCACTACAGAGCAGCACATTACAGGACAGGACACTACAGGGCAGCACATTACAGTACACTACAGGGCAGCACATTACAGGACACTACAGGACAGATCACTACAGGGCAGCACATTACAGGACACTACAGGACAGGACACTACAGGGCAGCACATTACAGGACACTACAGGGCAGCACACTACAGGGCACTACAGGGCAGGACACTACAGGGCAGCACATTACAGGACACTACAGGACAGGACACTACAGGGCAGCACATTACAGGACACTACAGGGCAGCACAGTACAGGACACTACAGGACAGGACACTACAGGGCAGCACATTACAGGGCAGGACACTGCAGGGCAGCGCACTACAGGACACTACAGGACAGGACACTACAGGGCAGCACACTACACGGCAGATCACTACAGGACACTACAGGGCAGGACACTACAGGACACTACAGGGCAGGACACTACAGAGCACTACAGGGCAGGACACTACAGGACACTACAGGGCTGCGCACTACAGGGCAGCACACTACACGGCAGCGCACTGCACGGCAGCGCACTGCACGGCAGGGCACTACAGGGCAGGGCACTACAGGGCAGCGCACTACACTACAGCATTGCAAATAACAGCCCCACATCGGGCTCTGCACCCCACACCACATCGGGCTCTGCACCCCTCACCACATCAGGCTCTGCACCGCATACACACACATCGGGCTGTGCACCGCATACACAAACATACATACACACACACACACACACATCGGGCTGTGCACCGCATACACACACACACACACACACACACCACCCCATAGGGAGTACATACTCACCCGTCATCGGTCCCCGCCGCTCCTGCACGTTCGCGCGCTGTCTGTGCTCTAGACATATCAGCACAGTGGTGACTTCACCGCTGTGCTGAAGAGAGTTCAGACAGCGTGCAAGATGAGAAGCAGCGCTGCGCTGCTTCTCATCAGCACTTTCAAATGTACCGGCATCTGTGATCTGTGATGCCGGTATATTTGAATGTGTGATCCTGAGCAGGGGGGCCGGTGCTGGAGCTGACACCATGGCAGCTGCCGCCAGGCCCCGCCGCCAGGTCACGGACCCCCACAGCAGTGCAGGGGGAGGTGCGGGGGAATGTGTGGGAGGGTGCAGGGAAGGGGGGCGGGGCTCATCGCACTGTACAGCCCAGCAAGGAGGCGACATGCTGTTTCCACATTTGCATGTCAACATGGCCCTGCCCATGTAGACATGAAATGACCGGAAGCAGCAAAATCGCGGCAGGAGCGGTCACATGACCGCTCTGAGCCGGGGGAGAGGGGCTGACAGCAGGGCAGGTAAGTGGTCTCTATCTACTTACCTGCCCCAATGTAGCCCCATAGGGAAATAATAAAAAAAAAGCAAATTAAGCCGGATAACCCCTTTAAAGGCCATGAGCCTCTGTTGGGCTGAGATGTTGCCCTGTGTGAGCCAAGGGATAATATGATAACCCTCGCGGCCGGACAAGGCCAGGTTTTTGCTTTTGATTATTGTGGAGGGATGTTGTAATACCCCTCGTGGTCTGAACTGTGTGTTTTTTTGTTTCCCCCCAATCCAAGCTCGGCACATGTTGCGCCCCCCTGCTGGATTTGGGAACTCTGCCAGCCCTTGGGGCAGGAGGAAGACTGTGACTTCGGCCCAGGAGTCCCTTGCAGCTCTCATGGACTTGGCCCATTTTGCCCCTGTGGACTAATCATGTCCTGTTTATGGACGTTGCCCCCTGGACTTAGTCCTGTCCTGTTTCAGGACAAAGTCCATGGGGGGAAAAGTCCATGGCCCCTGAGAGACTGAGCCCTATCCTGTGCAGCATGGAGGAGGGAAAAGTGAAACGGATGACCCGATGTGCTGGCCAGGTCAGGAAACAGGACAGTGTTTTTCAGTTTGTGCCCCCAGAACTTTGTGGATGAATTTTTCTTAAAGAAATATGCCCCCCACTTTGCAGTTGGTGGGAGATAATGACAAAACAATTTTGTGGGTAATCAAAGTCCCAAACAAAGAGACTGCTTCCTTGGACTGAGTGGGGTACTGTTGTTGGCCACAGTCCTCATGTTTAAATCAAGAAATGTTTTGATACTGTTTTAAGTGTAGAATGTGTGCATGCTTTTATGTTTTTCAGATGCCCAGTTGGTCGGGAATGACCAAGGTTAAAGAGGGGAGGGATATAAGAGGGTTACCCATGGTCAGTACTCCCCTGAAGACATCGTGCGCTGCATTGCCAATGTATATTGTGTAAGTTTTATGTGAGTTGTGCCACAATTCTGTCGCTGTGACAAGGTGGCATTGGGCTCCCTATTTGCTAGGAGGGAGTCTTGCACAAGAGATGCAGGACTAGGAGTTTTGGTGTAGCAGGCCTCATAGCATAGGGGTTGGGAGTTCCCGAGTTAGTAAGGGTATGTGTGCAACTTGCGTTCTTGATTTGACAAAAAAAATTGCACCCTCTGGCAGACTTTGACAATTGCAAACACTGCGCTTGACAAAAAAAAATGCATCCAAAACGCAAGCATTTTGGATGCGTTTTTGACAGGGTGAGTTTTTTAAAGGAGAAATAAAATATGATAGATTAGGATAATTGATAGATAGAAGAGATAGAAAAAAATAAAAATAATAGTTAGATAGAAAGAATATATAGAATAGACAATAAGAAAGAATATATAGAATAGATAGAAAGAAATAACAGAATAGCTCGAAAGAGTGACAGCTAGCTTTTCCAGCTGTTTTTTTTATTTTTTGGGGTAAAAAAAATTGAATTGGGGCCCCCCTATTTTTCTTATCTAGCACAGGAACAGCAGAAGCTGCGGGCTGCAACCCTCAGCTGTGTGCTGTACCTTGGCTGGTTCTGAAAAATAGAGGAGATCCCACACTTTTTTTAGTGATTTTTTTTTTTCTTTTTAAAAAATGACATGCGGTCACCCCCATTTTTCTAAAACCAGCCAAGGTACAGCAGCCAATCTGGGGCTGATATTATTAGGGTGGGAAGGGCCATCGTTATTTGGCCCTTTCCAGCCTAACATTGCACCAATTCTGGCTGAAGGACTACAGCTATGACCGCAAATCACCTGAGTGACGGCACCGCTGATCGTGCTGCTCACTTCAGTCACTCGGGTGATTTGCCGTCACGGGTGGAGGACTCCTGCTGTGACCGGAAATCACCTGAGTGACAGCACCGCTGATTGCGTAGCTCACTTCAGTCACTCGGGTGATATGCTGTCACAGATGGAGGACTCCAGCTGTGGCAGCAGCTAACCTGAGTGACGTCACTGCTGATAGCGCTACTCACTTCAGTTGCGGCCTGAACCTCACAGCGGGCAGTTTTGTTCTATGGCGCTCGCTGTGAGGGTCAGATTTAGCAGTGCTGGAAGCGTCGTGGGACCTTGTGTGGATTATGTCCGACCTGGTGGGAAGGTTGGAAGGTTAATAAAGTGATGAAAGAGAGTGCTTTTGTTGGTATATGCAACAGATGAGGACTTCTTTGTATATGTGTGACGGAGGACTTTATGCTGATCTAACGGTAGATGGCGATGTTGTGTAAAGTTTCCTTACTCACTGTATTGTAAAAAGTCTTTTCTTTTCTTCCTGGTTTCGTTTTTCACTTCCTGATGCAATGCTGTATGACTGTGCAAATCATTACCTCATGTTCTCTCAGAAGTAAAGAGCTTGTTATCCCATGTAATCTGCTCTGTGAACTTTGTTCTGCAACTGGGAAGCTAGAAGCTGTGCAACAGCTTTTTTGTCTTTTATTTGAAATAAAGGATTTTTCTGTGTTAGTGTTTATTTACTTTCACTTACAAATTAGTGATGAGGGGGAGTCTCATAGACGCCTGCCATGACTAATCTAGGACTTAGAGGCTTCCATGGGCTTCCATTAACTCCTTATTACCCGGATTGCCACCGCACCAGGGCAATCAGGATGATCTGGGTAAAGTGCTGGGACTGTCACATCTAACGGATGCGGCAATTCCGGTTGGCTGATATTTTTAGGCTAGGGGGCTCCCAATAACGTGGGTCTCCCAGCCTGAGAATACCATCCCTCATCTGTGAGGTTTTATCTTGGTTGGGTTTCAAAATGGAGAGGGACCACACGCCATTTATTGTTTGTTTGTTTTTTAATTATTTATTTATTTTACTATATGATATAGACCCGCCCACCGGCATCTGTGATTGGTTGTAGTCAGACAGCTGACACTCAGCATTTGGTTGCAGTCAGACGCGCCCCATCATAGGCGTCGGTGGGCGGGGAAGCAGTCAATATGAAATGAGCCTAATGAGCGGTCGGCACTTTCAGAAGCAGAGGAAAGGCGCTGCAGGAGTAGCGTGACACCTACGCCAGTAAATGGTGAGTATGAAGCGGAGAGAGACAGAGAGAGACAGAGAGAGAATGGAGAAAAGTTGGTGACCTGCGTTTTTGTTGACAAAAAATGCATACAAAATGCAACCAAAAAGCAGTGGAAACGCACAGCTAACATTTTGGTTGCATTTTGGACATACCTTATTCATTTCAATGGGTGACAAAACATGACCAAAACGCAAAAAGAATGAACATGCTGCTTTTTTTGGTCAAAGATTTTGAGAAATATATGTCAAAATAAACGCTGACAAAAAGAATGCAACGTGCAGATGGAAATTCTGATTTCTCATAGCCTTTGCTGGGGAAGCAAAACGCATGCAGTTTGTCAAATAACACAATGCAGTTTAAAACGCAACCAATACATAAGAAAATAATGCAACATGCGGACATAGCCTTAGTCAGATAGTGCCAGAGATGGTGTGAAGAAGCAGCTGAGTGGTGCAGCGGTAGAGAAACAGGCAGAAGCATTGGGCAGGAGGAAATCAGAAGCTGGTGAACTGAAGCATTATGTTACAGAGAGGTAGCCTGGAAGTAGAGCGTGAACTAGAATAGCGCCAAGAAGGATAAAGTGAATAGTGCGGTTATTGTAAGGACCTTAGGGGTACTTTGCACGCTGCGACATCGCTAGCTAATGATAGCGATGCCGAGCGCGATAGTACCCGCCCCCGTCGCACCTGTGATATGTAGTGCGAGCTGCCGTAACGAACATTATCGCTACGGCAGCTTTACACTCACATACCTGGTCGGCGACGTCGCTGTGACTGCCGAGGAAACCCTCCTTTAAGGGGGAGGTGCTTTAGGCGTCACAGCGACGTCACAAAGCGGCCGGCCAATCAAAGCGGAGGGGCAGAGATGAGCAGGATGTAAACATCCCGCCCACCTCCTTCCTTCCGCATAGCCGGTGGACGGCAGATGCAGGTAAGGAGATGTTTGTTGGTCCTGCAGCTTCACACACAGCGATGTGTGGCGCTGCAGGAATGACAAACAACATCTTACCTGCGGACGCACCGACATTATGGAAATGAACGACGTGACACAGATCAGCGATTTTTGACTGTTTCACGCTCGTTCATCTCCGCTCCTAGTATTTACACGTTGCGACGTCGCTACCGGATGTGCGTCACTTTTGTTTTGACCCCACCGATATCGCAGTAGCGTTGTCGCAACGTGCAAAGTACCTCTTAGTCTTCAGACAGTCACCGTCACTGCAGGATTGGGATCCTCGGATGCAACCCGGTAGAAGATAGCCTTTCAGAGAACAGTGAAGTGTAGAGAAGAAACTCTCATGCCGGTGAGACCCTGAGAACAGCCGTGATGGGGAGAGCCATGTTGAACTGTGAAACAATGCCTGTGAAATATGTGTGCCTCTCCTATGGGGAAGATTGGTGTTTCCAAGACACTGGTGACAGTAAAGACAAAGTGTTTTATAGCTGGCCCAAGTGTGGACTTTATTCTTATGGGAGTGAATCTGCAGCATGTTCCTTGGAGCAGCAGCAGCAGCGGACTGACAGCCCAGAAGTACCCGGTTACTCAGGTATCGCACCACAGCACCAACCCAAACACACACTGCAAACCCCTTTTCTGTAGCGTGTCAGGCGGGTGCTGGACTATGTCCCTCACCCCCGGCTACCAATCACAAGAGAATTGAGATAAGGCAGATGAGACTAGTCAGCAAGGAACGACTTGAGGAACCTGGAAATGGTGACAACATGCACAGTCACATCATCACTCACATACGGCCAGACTATCTATACAGACAACCCCTTTTACACAAATACATTGGTTGCTATTTATTGATTTCTTACCTCCTGTCTGCTCTCGCCATCTTTTCCGGCTTTTATTTTCTTCTTCATACCTAAAAATTAAAGTGGACATAGATATTGATGAGATACAATCTTTACATTCGGCCTCATTTACATTTCTGTTCCTGTTTTACGTCGCCCAACCTGAAGTTGCTGAGACACTGCAATATTGGATGGAAGGGCTCACGCCACCGGATTAGCTGGACGAGTGCTAGCGGATTTTTTATTGAATAGCACTCGGCCCAACGTTTTTCAGAGGGCCAGTGCTGAGGCCCAATTTGTTGTTTTACTGACAGAACCTCTTGGTGCCGGCTACAATTTGCCATTCAATCGGATAAGACTCATTCAGGTCTATGGTGCGAGGGACACATTGCCATCCGAGGGCGGTCAGATTTCTCCATCTTCTCCTCAGTGAGGTCATAAGCATCATTTACATCTGCTTTACAACAGCAGCAGTTTTGGAACAATTTGCTTCTCAGTAATCTAGATGGGTTAAAAGTTTCTCAAACTAATTTTTTGTTTAGGGACCACTTCACATTTGGAGTGACTTTAAGGGGCCAATGTGACAGAAAATACTTAAACGTGACAGCTTTAAAAAACTGCACCCCTCAAAGTAGTCAAAACCAAATCCAAGAAGCTTATTTACCCTTTAGATGCTTCACACTAATTAAAGCAATTTTGAACATTAAATTAACATTTTAATTTTTCGCACAAAAATGTGTTTATTTAGCAAAAAATTGTTCCATTTCACAAGGGTTACAGGAGAAATAATATGGAGCATAGAATTCTGTCCTATTTCTCCTGAGTATGTTGATACTGCATATTTAGTGGAAAAACGATGTGCGAGCGCAAGGTGGGGTCTGGAAGGGATGGAGCGGAATTTGCTATCTATTCCAGAGAGCATGCTGCATTTGTAGAGCCCCTGATGTGCAAACAGTGAAGACTCCCACAAGTGACCCCATTTTGGAAACTAAACCCCTCAAGGAATTCATCTAGATACGTGGTGCGCACCATAAATCCCCAGATGCTTCACAAAGTTTTATAACATTGAGCCGTGAAAATAAAAACACACATTGACATACAAATTTTGCTTTAGTTCCAATTTTCTCATTTTCACAAGGGTATTGGCAGAAATTACACAACACATTTTGGGGTCCATTTTTATTTCTGAGGACAGACACATACCTCCAAACTTTCCAAGAAAGGAAAGAGGGCCAAACTGTGTGTCACGCTATGTGTGCGCCACGGCGATTTTAGGCCACGCCCCTAACCATACCCATTTCACAACTAGTCCCGCCCATAACCACTCCCCATCCACACCCATTCAGCACTGCCGATCACATTGTTTTATAAACAATAATTATAAACAGAAAAAATATAAAATATTCTTAATGCAAACTTGGTAGTATTTATTTTAAATTAGAATATTTTAAAGCAACAAAATTCTATTCTAAAGCAGATCTGACACCTTAATCTACAATAGGTAAAAGTTGCACATTACATATACTGTAAGATCTACTCTATTAGACAAATTATCTTTAATAACATTGTGCTTCTGGTTAACCCCTTTAACTCCCCCGGGAGTGCCGGTGTATTTGCAATGATGGTGCGTGAGGGAGTGCCGGTGTATGTGTAGTGATGGTGCGTGCAGGAGTGCCGGTGTATGTGCGGTCATGGTGCGTGCGGGAGTGCCGGTGTATGTACAGTGATGGTGCGTGCGGGAGTGCCGGAGTATTTGCAGTGATGGTGCGTGCGGGAGGGCCAGTGTACGTGTAGTGACAGTGCGTGCGGGAGTGCCGGTGTATGTGCGGGGATGGTGGGTGTGGGAGTGCCGGTGTATGTGCAGTGATGGTGCGTGCAGGAGTGCCGGTGTATTTGCGGTGATGGTGCGTGGGGGGGTGCCGGTGTATGTGCGGTGATGGTGCGTGCGGGAGTGCCGGTGAATGTGTAGTGATGGTGCGTGCGGGAGTGCCGGTGTATGTGTAGTGATGGTGCGTGCGGGAGTGCCGGTGTATGTGTAGTGATGGTGCGTGCGGGAGTGCCGGTGTATGTACGGTGATGGTGCGTTGGGGGAGTGCCGGTGTATGTGCGGTGATGGTGAGTGGGGGGAGTGCCGGTGTATCTGTAGTGATGGTGCGTGCAGGAGTGCCACTGTATGTGCGGTGATGGTGCGTGCGGGAGTGCCGGTGTATGTGCAGTGATGGTGCGTGGGGGGAGTGCCGGTGTATGTGCGGTGATGGTGCGTGGGGGGAGTGCCGGTGTATGTGTAGTGATGGTGCGTGCAGGAGTGCCGCTGTATGTGCGGTGATGGTGCGTGCGGGAGTGCCGGTGTATGTGCGGTGATGGTGCGTGCAGGAGTGCCGGTGTATGTGCGGAGATGGTGCGTGCGGGAGTGCCGGTGTATGTGCAGGGATGGTGCGTGCAGGAGTCCCGGTGTATGTGCGGGGATGGTGGGTGGGGGGAGTGCCGGTGTATGTGCAGTGATGGTGCGTGTCGGTGTATGTGTGGGGATGGTGGGTGGGGGGAGTGCCGGTGTATGTGCGGGGATGGTGGGTGGGGGGAGTGCCGGTGTATGTGCAGTGATGGTGCGTGTCGGTGTATGTGTGGGGATGGTGGGTGGGGGGAGTGCCGGTGTATGTGCGGGGATGGTGGGTGGGGGGAGTGCCGGTGTATGTGGGGATATGGTGGGTGGGGGGAGTGCCGGTGTATGTGCGGGGATGGTGGGTGGGGGGAGTGCCGGTGTATGTGCGGGGATGGTGGGTGGGGGGAGTGCCGGTGTATGTGCGGGGATGGTGGGTGGGGGGAGTGCCGGTGTATGTGCGGGGATGGTGGGGTCTCTCTCTCTCAGCCTAAAAACAAAGAAAAAAAAAATGGGATCCGTCACCTCAGTTTTTACACAATCAGAGACGTATCCGTCGCACCAGGCACAAAGTGGATTGTCTTAAACCTTATCTCATGATTGTTACAATCAAAAGATACTCCGAGTGTATCAATGCACAATAAAGAATTCCATAAGCTTTTTTAGGATAAAACCCAAAACTTTATTAGGCAATCAAACATATAAATATTAAAATAAACAGGGAGACACACCTTGTTGAAGGACAGAAATATGCCACCGTTTTGAACACGCATCGGTATTTTCAGTCAGATAAAGCACAAGTATTGCAAATCGTTATTATTATTGGGTTTTATCCTAAAAAAGCTTATGGAATTCTTTATTGTGCATTGATACACTCGGAGTATCTTTTGATTGTAACAATCATGAGATAAGGCTGAGGGGCACTTTGCACACTGCGACATCGCAGGTGCGATGTCGGTGGGGTCAAATTGAAAGTGACGCACATCCGGCATCGCATGCGACATCGCAGTGTGTAAAGCCTGGATGATACGATTAACGAGCGCAAAAGCGTCGTAATCGTATCATCGGTGCAGCGTCGGCGTAATCCATAATTACGCTGACGCGACGGTCCGATGTTGTTCCTCGCTCCTGCGGCAGCACACCACACATCGCTGTGTGTGAAGCCGCAGGAGCGAGGAACATCTCCTACCGGCGTCACCGCGGCTTCCGTAGGATATGCGGAAGGAAGGAGGTGGGCAGGATGTTTACATCCCACTCATCTCCGCCCCTCCGCTCCGATTGGCCGCCTGCCGTGTGACGTCGCAGAGACGCCGCACGACCCGCCCCCTTAACAAGGAGGCGGGTCGCCGGCCACAGGGACGTCGCACGGCAGATGAGTGTGTGTGTGAAGCTGGCGTAGCGATAATTTTCGCTACGCCAGCTATCACCACATATCGCTGCTGCGACGGGGGCGGGGACTATCGCACTCGGCATCGCAGCATCGGCCTGCGATGTCGCAGTGTGCAAAGTGCCCCTTAGATTGTGTAAGTGGAGTGATGCTCCTTGATGTAAAGGTCCAGTCACACTAAACAACTTACCAGCGATCCCAACAACGATAGGGATCGCTGGTAAGTTGCTAGGAGGTTGCTGGTGAGATGTCACACTAAGCGACGCTCCAGCGATCCCACCAGCAACCTGACCTGGCAGGGATCGCTGGAGCGTCGCTACACGAGTTGCTGGTGAGCTCACCAGCAACCAGTGACCAGCCCCCAGCGCCGCGTGGAAGATGCTGCGCTTGGTAACTAAGGTAAATATCGGGTAACCAACCCGATATTTACCTTGGTTATCAGCGCACTCAGCTACACGTGCAGAGAGCAGGGAGCAGCGCACACTGAGCGCTGGCTCCCTGCTCTCCTAGTTACAGCACACATCGGGTTAATTACCCGATGTGTGCTGCAGCTAAATGTGCACAGAGCAGGGAGCAGCGCACAATGCTTAGCGCTGGCTCCCTGCTCTCCTAGCTACAGTACACATCGGGTTAATTAACCCGATGTGTCCTGCAGCTACATGTGCACAGAGCAGGGAGCAGCGCACAATGCTTAGTGCTGGCTCTCTGCTCTCCTAGCTACAGCACACATCGGGTTAATTAACCCGATGTGTCCTGCAGCTACATGTGCACAGAGCAGGAGCCGGCAGCACAGGCAGTGAGAGCGGCGGAGGCTGGTAACAAAGGTAAATATCGGCTTCTTGGTTACCCGATGTTTACATTGGTTACCAGCCTCCGCAGAAGCCGGCTCCTGCTGCCTGCACATTTAGTTGTTGCTGTCTCGCTGTCATACACAGTGATGTGTGCTTCACAGCAGGAGAGCAACAACTAAAAAATGGCCCAGGACATTCAGCAACAACCAACGACCTCACAGCAGGGGCCAGGTTGTTGCTGGATGTCACACACAGCAACATCGCTAGCAACGTCACAAAAGTTGTTCGTTAGCAGCGATGTTGCTAGCGATGTTGCTTAGTGTGACGGGGCCTTTAGTTGGGACAAGTTTGCTAATTAATAAACTGGATTGTGTCCGATTGCAAAAAACTGACACATCCGGTTTTTGCTCTGCGGCACAATACGGCGCTCTGCAGAAAAATGCAACGGGTTTTTTTTTTGCCGCCGGTTGCATTTTTTCCCGCATAGACTTGCATTAGCGCCGTATTGTGCCGCATGGCCTTGCATTGTGACCGTTTTTTGCCGGATGTGGCATATTTAGCCGATGCGTCGCCAGATGGAACGTTGCCTGGCACTTTTTTGTGTGGCGAAAAAAACGCATTTACAATGCATGCCTGTGGACGCCGGATGCGTTTTTTTTGCACTGCGCATGCTCAGTATCAAGCCGCATCCGTGAGAAACCGGAAGGGCCGCATGGAAAAACTTATGTAACGGATCCGTTTTTTCACCGCATCCGTTGCATAGGTTTTTGAGCTGGATTGAGCCGCACTGCTCAAACCGGCGCAGTGCAAAAAAACGCATCCGGCGTCCATAGGTCCGGGGAGGAGAAACCACCCCTCTTGATTTCCCCTCCTCCCCGAATCATGCTGGACATGAAAAATGGGGGGGACCCCACGTCATTTTTTTAACTAAATTACAAAAAAAAACAAAAAAAAAACCAGCTGGCCAAAATAGCTATCCCTTAAGCTATTAAGCTATTCTGTTATTTATTTCTATCTATTCTATATGTTCTTTCTTATTATCTATTCTATATGTTCTTTCTGTTATCTATCTCTCTATTATCTGTTTTCTATTATGTATCTAAAAAAAACAACCCGATTCACACAGAATAGCTATAGACAATGATAAAATACATAATTTTATTAATTCAACATTAAAAAACCAAAAGACAGATAGAGGGGTAGATAGATAGGTAGATAGATAGAGGGATAGATAGATAGATAATAGATAGATAGATGAAAGATAGATAATAGATAGAGAGATAGATAGATAGAGGGATAGATAGAGGGATATCTAATAGATAGATAGATAATAGAAAGATAGATGAAAGATAGATAATAGATAGAGAGATAGATAGATAGAGGGATAGATAGAGGGATATCTAATAGATAGATAGATAATAGATAGATGAAAGATAGATAATAGATAGATGATAGATAGATAGAGGGATAGATAATAGATAAAAGAGGGATAGATAGATAGATAGATGATAGATAGATAATAGACAGCTAGATATTGCATATTACACTCGCTGCAGCGAGGCCCCTTTAACGCTGTGAACTTTCTATGACCTTTTTTTAAACCTGTTGTCAGGCCCATGACGTGTTCAGGGACATTCGCCAAACAGCTTCTGATTGGAGGTCACCGTTGGCGCGAACCGCAGGTCCTATATAAAGGCCGAGCTGACTGATAGGCCCTTGTGGGTTGTAGTTGGAGCGAGGAGAAGTCGGTGTTGTGCAGTTACGTTCTTGGATCTGAGGAGTTATCGTTCGTTCATCGGAGAATTTATCGTTCGTGGATCGGAGGAGTAATATGATGGAGAGGGGATTTCCAGACAGCGTTATGGAGAAAGAAATGAGGAAGATCGGCCGCCCTGGGGGCAGAGAGGACGGGAGTTCTGGTGGCGCGAGGTGTGGACCCCTGCTGGAGCGGAGCGGTGAGTAATGTGTTCTGTGTCGTGCTGTCTGTCCCGTCACTAGATGTGATCGTGTAAATCAGCGGTCTCAAACACGCGGCCCCCAGGCCCGTGCCCCTGTAGCATCGCGGCCGGTGCAGGGGCCGCAGTCACTGTCTGCGCTTTGTTAGATGAGTGTTTTGCCGGCGGCGCTGATATCTGAGTCACGGACTCTGCGCTCTCGCGCCGGCAAAACAATCATCTGACATAAGTCACTGACAGTGGCTGCGACCCCTGCACCGGCCGCGATGCTACAGGGGCACGGGCCTGGGGAGCCGCACGAAGCAGAGATGAGGCAGCCGAGGGAGCGCGGGACAGGTGAGAAGAATGGTGTGTGTGTGTGTGTGTGTATATGTGTGTGTGTGTGCGGGAAGGCACATTAACCCCTAAGCGACCTATGACGTACTGGGTACGTCATGGCTCCTTGGTACTTAAGGACCCATGACGTATCCAGTATGTCATGGCGAGATCGCGGCCCCGGTGGCTGCGATCACTTTGCATTGCAAATACCTTAGATTCGGGGAGGAGGGGAAATCAAGAGGGGTGGTTTCTCCTCCCCGGACCTATGGACGCCGGATGCGTTTTTTTGCACTGCGCCGGTTTGAGCAGTGCGGCTCAATCCAGCTCAAAAACCTATGCAACGGATGCGGTGAAAAAACGGATCCGTTACATAAGTTTTTCCATGCGGCCCTTCCGGTTTCTCACGGATGCGGCTTGATACTGAGCATGCGCAGTGCAAAAAAAACGCATCCGGCGTCCACAGGCATGCATTGTAAATGCGTTTTTTTCGCCACACAAAAAAGTGCCAGGCAACGTTCCATCTGGCGACGCATCGGCTAAATATGCCACATCCGGCAAAAAACGGTCACAATGCAAGGCCATGCGGCACAATACGGCGCTAATGCAAGTCTATGCGGGAAAAAATGCAACCGGCGGCAAAAAAAAAACCCGTTGCATTTTTCTGCAGAGCGCCGTATTGTGCCGCAGAGCAAAAACCGGATGTGTCAGTTTTTTGCAATCGGACACAATCCAGTTTATTAATTAGCAAACTTGTCCCAACTAAAGGCCCCGTCACACTAAGCAACATCGCTAGCAACATCGCTGCTAACGAACAACTTTTGTGACGTTGCTAGCGATGTTGCTGTGTGTGACATCCAGCAACAACCTGGCCCCTGCTGTGAGGTCGTTGGTTGTTGCTGAATGTCCTGGGCCATTTTTTAGTTGTTGCTCTCCTGCTGTGAAGCACACATCACTGTGTATGACAGCGAGACAGCAACAACTAAATGTGCAGGCAGCAGGAGCCGGCTTCTGCGGAGGCTGGTAACCAATGTAAACATCGGGTAACCAAGAAGCCGATATTTACCTTTGTTACCAGCCTCCGCCGCTCTCACTGCCTGTGTTGCCGGCTCCTGCTCTGTGCACATGTAGCTGCAGGACACATCGGGTTAATTAACCCGATGTGTGCTGTAGCTAGGAGAGCAGAGAGCCAGCACTAAGCATTGTGCGCTGCTCCCTGCTCTGTGCACATGTAGCTGCAGGACACATCGGGTTAATTAACCCGATGTGTACTGTAGCTAGGAGAGCAGGGAGCCAGCGCTAAGCATTGTGCGCTGCTCCCTGCTCTGTGCACATTTAGCTGCAGCACACATCGGGTAATTAACCCGATGTGTGCTGTAACTAGGAGAGCAGGGAGCCAGCGCTCAGTGTGCGCTGCTCCCTGCTCTCTGCACGTGTAGCTGAGTGCGCTGATAACCAAGGTAAATATCGGGTTGGTTACCCGATATTTACCTTAGTTACCAAGCGCAGCATCTTCCACGCGGCGCTGGGGGCTGGTCACTGGTTGCTGGTGAGCTCACCAGCAACTCGTGTAGCGACGCTCCAGCGATCCCTGCCAGGTCAGGTTGCTGGTGGGATCGCTGGAGCGTCGCTTAGTGTGACATCTCACCAGCAACCTCCTAGCAACTTACCAGCGATCCCTATCGTTGTTGGGATCGCTGGTAAGTTGTTTAGTGTGACTGGACCTTTACATCAAGGAGCATCACTCCACTTACACAATCTAAGGGGCACTTTGCACACTGCGACATCGCAGGCCGATGCTGCGATGCCGAGTGCGATAGTCCCCGCCCCCGTCGCAGCAGCGATATGTGGTGATAGCTGGCGTAGCGAAAATTATCGCTACGCCAGCTTCACACACACACTCATCTGCCGTGCGACGTCCCTGTGGCCGGCGACCCGCCTCCTTGTTAAGGGGGCGGGTCGTGCGGCGTCTCTGCGACGTCACACGGCAGGCGGCCAATCGGAGCGGAGGGGCGGAGATGAGTGGGATGTAAACATCCTGCCCACCTCCTTCCTTCCGCATATCCTACGGAAGCCGCGGTGACGCCGGTAGGAGATGTTCCTCGCTCCTGCGGCTTCACACACAGCGATGTGTGGTGTGCTGCCGCAGGAGCGAGGAACAACATCGGACCGTCGCGTCAGCGTAATTATGGATTACGCCGACGCTGCACCGATGATACGATTACGACGCTTTTGCGCTCGTTAATCGTATCATCCAGGCTTTACACACTGCGATGTCGCATGCGATGCCGGATGTGCGTCACTTTCAATTTGACCCCACCGACATCGCACCTGCGATGTCGCAGTGTGCAAAGTGCCCCTCAGCCTTATCTCATGATTGTTACAATCAAAAGATACTCCGAGTGTATCAATGCACAATAAAGAATTCCATAAGCTTTTTTAGGATAAAACCCAAAACTTTATTAGGCAATCAAACATATAAATATTAAAATAAACAGGGAGACACACCTTGTTGAAGGACAGAAATATGCCACCGTTTTGAACACGCATCGGTATTTTCAGTCAGATAAAGCACAAGTATTGCAAATCGTTATTATTATTCTTTCATGTGTCAAACTATACCTGCACACTTGGTGATTAACAAATCACACTCACTGTGGTGGAATACGATAGTGATGCTGTGCATTTCTAGATGAACACCTTTATTCAGAGCATTGCCACTTGTGCTTCTGACTGTGCACATTGCAGCGTTTTCATCTGTGAATGATTGAACAACTTGGATGTGTGTCAAGACTGTTAATTACTTTTCATAATATATGTGTCTGCCCACATGTCTTATGGTGATGACAATATATAGTTTGATTATGATATTGGCGGTATATGTATACTCTTTACAGACAAAAGCCCTGATTTCATCTATTTTTATGGGCCAAATATAATATAATATACTTACCTATTTTGTTCAATCTGTGGGATTGTTATGAGCCTATAGGTGCATTGTATGTATATGCGGCTATTGACACACATCCATATTGTGGAGCATAGTATGCACAGGGCTTGAGCATGCTGACGGCAAGGCACCTATATGAATATAGGCTTATTATGCCAGAATAGCAATAACGAAGGGTGGAATTGCTGTCTGCAATGTTCATGTCTTGATAATTTTGGTTAAAATAATGATATCTTGCTACTAATAGTTTGACACATGAAAGAATAATAATAACGATTTGCAATACTTGTGCTTTATCTGACTGAAAATACCGATGCGTGTTCAAAACGGTGGCATATTTCTGTCCTTCAACAAGGTGTGTCTCCCTGTTTATTTTAATATTTATATGTTTGATTGCCTAATAAAGTTTTGGGTTTTATCCTAAAAAAGCTTATGGAATTCTTTATTGTGCATTGATACACTCGGAGTATCTTTTGATTGTAACAATCATGAGATAAGGTTTAAGACAATCCACTTTGTGCCTGGTGCGACGGATACGTCTCTGATTGTGTAAAAACTGAGGTGACGGATCCCATTTTTTTTTTCTTTGTTTTTAGGCTGAGAGAGAGAGACCCCACCATCCCCGCACATACACCGGCACTCCCCCCACCCACCATCCCCGCACATACACCGGCACTCCCCCCACCCACCATCCCCGCACATACACCGGCACTCCCCCCACCCACCATCCCCGCACATACACCGGCACTCCCCCCACCCACCATCCCCCCACATACACCGGCACTCCCCCCACCCACCATCCCCGCACATACACCGGCACTCCCCCCACCCACCATCCCCACACATACACCGACACGCACCATCACTGCACATACACCGGCACTCCCCCCACCCACCATCCCCGCACATACACCGGCACTCCCCCCACCCACCATCCCCACACATACACCGACACGCACCATCACTGCACATACACCGGCACTCCCCCCACCCACCATCCCCGCACATACACCGGGACTCCTGCACGCACCATCCCTGCACATACACCGGCACTCCCGCACGCACCATCTCCGCACATACACCGGCACTCCTGCACGCACCATCACCGCACATACACCGGCACTCCCGCACGCACCATCACCGCACATACAGCGGCACTCCTGCACGCACCATCACTACACATACACCGGCACTCCCCCCACGCACCATCACCGCACATACACCGGCACTCCCCCCACGCACCATCACTGCACATACACCGGCACTCCCGCACGCACCATCACCGCACATACAGTGGCACTCCTGCACGCACCATCACTACAGATACACCGGCACTCCCCCCACTCACCATCACCGCACATACACCGGCACTCCCCCAACGCACCATCACCGTACATACACCGGCACTCCCGCACGCACCATCACTACACATACACCGGCACTCCCGCACGCACCATCACTACACATACACCGGCACTCCCGCACGCACCATCACTACACATTCACCGGCACTCCCGCACGCACCATCACCGCACATACACCGGCACCCCCCCACGCACCATCACCGCAAATACACCGGCACTCCTGCACGCACCATCACTGCACATACACCGGCACTCCCACACCCACCATCCCCGCACATACACCGGCACTCCCGCACGCACTGTCACTACACGTACACTGGCCCTCCCGCACGCACCATCACTGCAAATACTCCGGCACTCCCGCACGCACCATCACTGTACATACACCGGCACTCCCGCACGCACCATGACCGCACATACACCGGCACTCCTGCACGCACCATCACTACACATACACCGGCACTCCCTCACGCACCATCATTGCAAATACACCGGCACTTCCGGGGGAGTTAAAGGGGTTAACCAGAAGCACAATGTTATTAAAGATAATTTGTCTAATAGAGTAGATCTTACAGTATATGTAATGTGCAACTTTTACCTATTGTAGATTAAGGTGTCAGATCTGCTTTAGAATAGAATTTTGTTGCTTTAAAATATTCTAATTTAAAATAAATACTACCAAGTTTGCATTAAGAATATTTTATATTTTTTCTGTTTATAATTATTGTTTATAAAACAATGTGATCGGCAGTGCTGAATGGGTGTGGATGGGGAGTGGTTATGGGCGTGACTAGTTGTGAAATGGGTATGGTTAGGGGCGTGGCCTAAAATCGCCGTGGCGCACACATAGCGTGACACACAGTTTGGCCCTCTTTCCTTTCTTGGAAAGTTTGGAGGTATGTGTCTGTCCTCAGAAATAAAAATGGACCCCAAAATGTGTTGTGTAATTTCTGCCAATACCCTTGTGAAAATGAGAAAATTGGAACTAAAGCAAAATTTGTATGTCAATGTGTGTTTTTATTTTCACGGCTCAATGTTATAAAACTTTGTGAAGCATCTGGGGATTTATGGTGCGCACCACGTATCTAGATGAATTCCTTGAGGGGTTTAGTTTCCAAAATGGGGTCACTTGTGGGAGTCTTCACTGTTTGCACATCAGGGGCTCTACAAATGCAGCATGCTCTCTGGAATAGATAGCAAATTCCGCTCCATCCCTTCCAGACCCCACCTTGCGCTCGCACATCGTTTTTCCACTAAATATGCAGTATCAACATACTCAGGAGAAATAGGACAGAATTCTATGCTCCATATTATTTCTCCTGTAACCCTTGTGAAATGGAACAATTTTTTGCTAAATAAACACATTTTTGTGCGAAAAATTAAAATGTTAATTTAATGTTCAAAATTGCTTTAATTAGTGTGAAGCATCTAAAGGGTAAATAAGCTTCTTGGATTTGGTTTTGACTACTTTGAGGGGTGCAGTTTTTTAAAGCTGTCACGTTTAAGTATTTTCTGTCACATTGGCCCCTTAAAGTCACTCCAAATGTGAAGTGGTCCCTAAACAAAAAATTAGTTTGAGAAACTTTTAACCCATCTAGATTACTGAGAAGCAAATTGTTCCAAAACTGCTGCTGTTGTAAAGCAGATGTAAATGATGCTTATGACCTCACTGAGGAGAAGATGGAGAAATCTGACCGCCCTCGGATGGCAATGTGTCCCTCGCACCATAGACCTGAATGAGTCTTATCCGATTGAATGGCAAATTGTAGCCGGCACCAAGAGGTTCTGTCAGTAAAACAACAAATTGGGCCTCAGCACTGGCCCTCTGAAAAACGTTGGGCCGAGTGCTATTCAATAAAAAATCCGCTAGCACTCGTCCAGCTAATCCGGTGGCGTGAGCCCTTCCATCCAATATTGCAGTGTCTCAGCAACTTCAGGTTGGGCGACGTAAAACAGGAACAGAAATGTAAATGAGGCCGAATGTAAAGATTGTATCTCATCAATATCTATGTCCACTTTAATTTTTAGGTATGAAGAAGAAAATAAAAGCCGGAAAAGATGGCGAGAGCAGACAGGAGGTAAGAAATCAATAAATAGCAACCAATGTATTTGTGTAAAAGGGGTTGTCTGTATAGATAGTCTGGCCGTATGTGAGTGATGATGTGACTGTGCATGTTGTCACCATTTCCAGGTTCCTCAAGTCGTTCCTTGCTGACTAGTCTCATCTGCCTTATCTCAATTCTCTTGTGATTGGTAGCCGGGGGTGAGGGACATAGTCCAGCACCCGCCTGACACGCTACAGAAAAGGGGTTTGCAGTGTGTGTTTGGGTTGGTGCTGTGGTGCGATACCTGAGTAACCGGGTACTTCTGGGCTGTCAGTCCGCTGCTGCTGCTGCTCCAAGGAACATGCTGCAGATTCACTCCCATAAGAATAAAGTCCACACTTGGGCCAGCTATAAAACACTTTGTCTTTACTGTCACCAGTGTCTTGGAAACACCAATCTTCCCCATAGGAGAGGCACACATATTTCACAGGCATTGTTTCACAGTTCAACATGGCTCTCCCCATCACGGCTGTTCTCAGGGTCTCACCGGCATGAGAGTTTCTTCTCTACACTTCACTGTTCTCTGAAAGGCTATCTTCTACCGGGTTGCATCCGAGGATCCCAATCCTGCAGTGACGGTGACTGTCTGAAGACTAAGAGGTACTTTGCACGTTGCGACAACGCTACTGCGATATCGGTGGGGTCAAAACAAAAGTGACGCACATCCGGTAGCGACGTCGCAACGTGTAAATACTAGGAGCGGAGATGAACGAGCGTGAAACAGTCAAAAATCGCTGATCTGTGTCACGTCGTTCATTTCCATAATGTCGGTGCGTCCGCAGGTAAGATGTTGTTTGTCATTCCTGCAGCGCCACACATCGCTGTGTGTGAAGCTGCAGGACCAACAAACATCTCCTTACCTGCATCTGCCGTCCACCGGCTATGCGGAAGGAAGGAGGTGGGCGGGATGTTTACATCCTGCTCATCTCTGCCCCTCCGCTTTGATTGGCCGGCCGCTTTGTGACGTCGCTGTGACGCCTAAAGCACCTCCCCCTTAAAGGAGGGTTTCCTCGGCAGTCACAGCGACGTCGCCGACCAGGTATGTGAGTGTAAAGCTGCCGTAGCGATAATGTTCGTTACGGCAGCTCGCACTACATATCACAGGTGCGACGGGGGCGGGTACTATCGCGCTCGGCATCGCTATCATTAGCTAGCGATGTCGCAGCGTGCAAAGTACCCCTAAGGTCCTTACAATAACCGCACTATTCACTTTATCCTTCTTGGCGCTATTCTAGTTCACGCTCTACTTCCAGGCTACCTCTCTGTAACATAATGCTTCAGTTCACCAGCTTCTGATTTCCTCCTGCCCAATGCTTCTGCCTGTTTCTCTACCGCTGCACCACTCAGCTGCTTCTTCACACCATCTCTGGCACTATCTGACTAAGGCTATGTCCGCATGTTGCATTATTTTCTTATGTATTGGTTGCGTTTTAAACTGCATTGTGTTATTTGACAAACTGCATGCGTTTTGCTTCCCCAGCAAAGGCTATGAGAAATCAGAATTTCCATCTGCACGTTGCATTCTTTTTGTCAGCGTTTATTTTGACATATATTTCTCAAAATCTTTGACCAAAAAAAGCAGCATGTTCATTCTTTTTGCGTTTTGGTCATGTTTTGTCACCCATTGAAATGAATAAGGTATGTCCAAAATGCAACCAAAATGTTAGCTGTGCGTTTCCACTGCTTTTTGGTTGCATTTTGTATGCATTTTTTGTCAACAAAAACGCAGGTCACCAACTTTTCTCCATTCTCTCTCTGTCTCTCTCTGTCTCTCTCCGCTTCATACTCACCATTTACTGGCGTAGGTGTCACGCTACTCCTGCAGCGCCTTTCCTCTGCTTCTGAAAGTGCCGACCGCTCATTAGGCTCATTTCATATTGACTGCTTCCCCGCCCACCGACGCCTATGATGGGGCGCGTCTGACTGCAACCAAATGCTGAGTGTCAGCTGTCTGACTACAACCAATCACAGATGCCGGTGGGCGGGTCTATATCATATAGTAAAATAAATAAATAATTAAAAAACAAACAAACAATAAATGGCGTGTGGTCCCTCTCCATTTTGAAACCCAACCAAGATAAAACCTCACAGATGAGGGATGGTATTCTCAGGCTGGGAGACCCACGTTATTGGGAGCCCCCTAGCCTAAAAATATCAGCCAACCGGAATTGCCGCATCCGTTAGATGTGACAGTCCCAGCACTTTACCCAGATCATCCTGATTGCCCTGGTGCGGTGGCAATCCGGGTAATAAGGAGTTAATGGAAGCCCATGGAAGCCTCTAAGTCCTAGATTAGTCATGGCAGGCGTCTATGAGACTCCCCCTCATCACTAATTTGTAAGTGAAAGTAAATAAACACTAACACAGAAAAATCCTTTATTTCAAATAAAAGACAAAAAAGCTGTTGCACAGCTTCTAGCTTCCCAGTTGCAGAACAAAGTTCACAGAGCAGATTACATGGGATAACAAGCTCTTTACTTCTGAGAGAACATGAGGTAATGATTTGCACAGTCATACAGCATTGCATCAGGAAGTGAAAAACGAAACCAGGAAGAAAAGAAAAGACTTTTTACAATACAGTGAGTAAGGAAACTTTACACAACATCGCCATCTACCGTTAGATCAGCATAAAGTCCTCCGTCACACATATACAAAGAAGTCCTCATCTGTTGCATATACCAACAAAAGCACTCTCTTTCATCACTTTATTAACCTTCCAACCTTCCCACCAGGTCGGACATAATCCACACAAGGTCCCACGACGCTTCCAGCACTGCTAAATCTGACCCTCACAGCGAGCGCCATAGAACAAAACTGCCCGCTGTGAGGTTCAGGCCGCAACTGAAGTGAGTAGCGCTATCAGCAGTGACGTCACTCAGGTTAGCTGCTGCCACAGCTGGAGTCCTCCATCTGTGACAGCATATCACCCGAGTGACTGAAGTGAGCTACGCAATCAGCGGTGCTGTCACTCAGGTGATTTCCGGTCACAGCAGGAGTCCTCCACCCGTGACGGCAAATCACCCGAGTGACTGAAGTGAGCAGCACGATCAGCGGTGCCGTCACTCAGGTGATTTGCGGTCATAGCTGTAGTCCTTCAGCCAGAATTGGTGCAATGTTAGGCTGGAAAGGGCCAAATAACGATGGCCCTTCCCACCCTAATAATATCAGCCCCAGATTGGCTGCTGTACCTTGGCTGGTTTTAGAAAAATGGGGGTGACCGCATGTCATTTTTTAAAAAGAAAAAAAAAAATCACTAAAAAAAGTGTGGGATCTCCTCTATTTTTCAGAACCAGCCAAGGTACAGCACACAGCTGAGGGTTGCAGCCCGCAGCTTCTGCTGTTCCTGTGCTAGATAAGAAAAATAGGGGGGCCCCAATTCAATTTTTTTTACCCCAAAAAATAAAAAAAACAGCTGGAAAAGCTAGCTGTCACTCTTTCGAGCTATTCTGTTATTTCTTTCTATCTATTCTATATATTCTTTCTTATTGTCTATTCTATATATTCTTTCTATCTAACTATTATTTTTATTTTTTTCTATCTCTTCTATCTATCAATTATCCTAATCTATCATATTTTATTTCTCCTTTAAAAAACTCACCCTGTCAAAAACGCATCCAAAATGCTTGCGTTTTGGATGCATTTTTTTTTGTCAAGCGCAGTGTTTGCAATTGTCAAAGTCTGCCAGAGGGTGCAATTTTTTTTGTCAAATCAAGAACGCAAGTTGCACACATACCCTTACTAACTCGGGAACTCCCAACCCCTATGCTATGAGGCCTGCTACACCAAAACTCCTAGTCCTGCATCTCTTGTGCAAGACTCCCTCCTAGCAAATAGGGAGCCCAATGCCACCTTGTCACAGCGACAGAATTGTGGCACAACTCACATAAAACTTACACAATATACATTGGCAATGCAGCGCACGATGTCTTCAGGGGAGTACTGACCATGGGTAACCCTCTTATATCCCTCCCCTCTTTAACCTTGGTCATTCCCGACCAACTGGGCATCTGAAAAACATAAAAGCATGCACACATTCTACACTTAAAACAGTATCAAAACATTTCTTGATTTAAACATGAGGACTGTGGCCAACAACAGTACCCCACTCAGTCCAAGGAAGCAGTCTCTTTGTTTGGGACTTTGATTACCCACAAAATTGTTTTGTCATTATCTCCCACCAACTGCAAAGTGGGGGGCATATTTCTTTAAGAAAAATTCATCCACAAAGTTCTGGGGGCACAAACTGAAAAACACTGTCCTGTTTCCTGACCTGGCCAGCACATCGGGTCATCCGTTTCACTTTTCCCTCCTCCATGCTGCACAGGATAGGGCTCAGTCTCTCAGGGGCCATGGACTTTTCCCCCCATGGACTTTGTCCTGAAACAGGACAGGACTAAGTCCAGGGGGCAACGTCCATAAACAGGACATGATTAGTCCACAGGGGCAAAATGGGCCAAGTCCATGAGAGCTGCAAGGGACTCCTGGGCCGAAGTCACAGTCTTCCTCCTGCCCCAAGGGCTGGCAGAGTTCCCAAATCCAGCAGGGGGGCGCAACATGTGCCGAGCTTGGATTGGGGGGAAACAAAAAAACACACAGTTCAGACCACGAGGGGTATTACAACATCCCTCCACAATAATCAAAAGCAAAAACCTGGCCTTGTCCGGCCGCGAGGGTTATCATATTATCCCTTGGCTCACACAGGGCAACATCTCAGCCCAACAGAGGCTCATGGCCTTTAAAGGGGTTATCCGGCTTAATTTGCTTTTTTTTTATTATTTCCCTATGGGGCTACATTGGGGCAGGTAAGTAGATAGAGACCACTTACCTGCCCTGCTGTCAGCCCCTCTCCCCCGGCTCAGAGCGGTCATGTGACCGCTCCTGCCGCGATTTTGCTGCTTCCGGTCATTTCATGTCTACATGGGCAGGGCCATGTTGACATGCAAATGTGGAAACAGCATGTCGCCTCCTTGCTGGGCTGTACAGTGCGATGAGCCCCGCCCCCCTTCCCTGCACCCTCCCACACATTCCCCCGCACCTCCCCCTGCACTGCTGTGGGGGTCCGTGACCTGGCGGCGGGGCCTGGCGGCAGCTGCCATGGTGTCAGCTCCAGCACCGGCCCCCCTGCTCAGGATCACACATTCAAATATACCGGCATCACAGATCACAGATGCCGGTACATTTGAAAGTGCTGATGAGAAGCAGCGCTGCTTCTCATCTTGCACGCTGTCTGAACTCTCTTCAGCACAGCGGTGAAGTCACCACTGTGCTGATATGTCTAGAGCACAGACAGCGCGCGAACGTGCAGGAGCGGCGGGGACCGATGACGGGTGAGTATGTACTCCCTATGGGGTGGTGTGTGTGTGTGTGTGTGTGTGTATGCGGTGCACAGCCCGATGTGTGTGTGTGTGTGTGTATGTATGTTTGTGTATGCGGTGCACAGCCCGATGTGTGTGTATGCGGTGCAGAGCCTGATGTGGTGAGGGGTGCAGAGCCCGATGTGGTGTGGGGTGCAGAGCCCGATGTGGGGCTGTTATTTGCAATGCTGTAGTGTAGTGCGCTGCCCTGTAGTGCCCTGCCCTGTAGTGCCCTGCCGTGCAGTGCGCTGCCGTGCAGTGCGCTGCCGTGTAGTGTGCTGCCCTGTAGTGCGCAGCCCTGTAGTGTCCTGTAGTGTCCTGCCCTGTAGTGCTCTGTAGTGTCCTGCCCTGTAGTGTCCTGTAGTGTCCTGCCCTGTAGTGTCCTGTAGTGATCTGCCGTGTAGTGTGCTGCCCTGTAGTGTCCTGTCCTGTAGTGTCCTGTAGTGCGCTGCCCTGCAGTGTCCTGCCCTGTAATGTGCTGCCCTGTAGTGTCCTGTCCTGTAGTGTCCTGTACTGTGCTGCCCTGTAGTGTCCTGTAATGTGCTGCCCTGTAGTGTCCTGTCCTGTAGTGTCCTGTAATGTGCTGCCCTGTAGTGTCCTGCCCTGTAGTGCCCTGTAGTGTGCTGCCCTGTAGTGTCCTGTAATGTGCTGCCCTGTAGTGTCCTGTCCTGTAGTGTCCTGTAATGTGCTGCCCTGTAGTGATCTGTCCTGTAGTGTCCTGTAATGTGCTGCCCTGTAGTGTACTGTAATGTGCTGCCCTGTAGTGTCCTGTCCTGTAATGTGCTGCTCTGTAGTGCCCTGTAGTGTGCTGCCCTGTAGTGTCCTGTAATGTGCTGCCCTGTAGTGTCCTGTCCTGTAGTGTCCTGGAATGTGCTGCCCTGTAGTGATCTGCCCTGTAGAGTCCTGCCCTGTAGTGCCCTGTAGTGTGCTGCCCTGTAGTGTCCTGTAGTGTCCTGCCCTGTAGTGTCCTGTCCTGTAGTGTCCTGTAATGTGCTGCCCTTTTGTCTCCTGCCCTGTAGTGCCCTGTAGTGTCCTGTCCTGTAGTGTTCTGTAATGTGCTGCCCTGTAGTGTCCTGTCCTGTAGTGTCCTGTAATGTGCTGCCCTGTAGTGTCCTGTAGTGTCCTGTAATGTGCTGCACTGCAGTGTCCTGCCCTGTAGTGTCCTGCCGTGTAGTGATGAGAGGTCAGTGCTGGGGCAGAATATACTGACAGGGAATGTGTGTGCAGGGGGCGGACAGAGGGTGCGGCTGGACACTGGGGTGGGGCTGGACACTGAGGCCGGGCGGTGCCAGCTGTGACTGGGAGGTTTTGCACAGGAAGTGGTCATGTTTGCTGGAGCTGAATGTAAACAAGAAGCTGCACAGAATAAAGAGATAATTCAAGAGGAACAAAAGTTAGAAAACAAAAAATAACAATGTAGGGGTGATTAATATGACAATACAGCACAGATTAGCTTAAACTCAAACATTTTTGTTATGTCGGACAACCCCTTTAACTTTTTCTCACAGGAGGGCAGTCGGGAACTGGCCTCCCCGTCCACAAACTGGCAATTTTTCAATTGTCCTCAGCCACTTCCAGCCTTCTTCTTTTCTGAGGTCAACCTCTTTTTACATGCATCAATTGTATTTGGGGACATCGGGCGTCGCCATATCCATGGGTTTCTCATCCGGTCGGCTCCATCCGGGTGCTCCTGCTTCCCCCGGGGTCCTCTCCAAGTACATTTGGTAGACTTTGTCTCCGGTGATGATCACCGAGGGGGCTGCTGCAGCCACTGCAAGGGATGGCGGATGTTCTGCCTGTTTCCGCGCCGGTCATTGGGTTGTCTGGTGCTCCCTCTGTTCTCTCAGGCCCGCCGGAGCCGCTGATCTAGTTGGCTCAGCAGCTACTGCTCTCTGTCGTTTCTCCATGCGCTCCGCCTCGGCCTCCGCAGGCTGTGTCACCCCGACCATGCACCATCCCTTTCGGCATTGCAGCTTTATAAAGGTGACCCTCTCTCCCACATAGAGGGTCCGCAGCCAGGAAAGGAGAGACGGCCTGGTCACCATGGCCCGGTTGACGTAGACCTGGTGACAGGTATACTCCTCCTCGATAAAGCCGTAGCCTTTGGTCCTAGTCGAAAGTGACTTCCCAGCCTGAGGAGCATTGGCAATCGAATTTGTGCCTTTTAGGACCGTCCTTCCAGTCCCGAGCCAATGCATCCGCCTGCATTCTCTCCCTCACAACTGCCTCCTAATCCTGCAGGGTCCAAGCTGTCACCCAGTCACTTGGGGGCAGGGCTGCTGCTGGCACCTGCTCGCGTCAGGGCTCACTGCCAGGTACGTGGCTCATGGGTCTCAGCAGCATGTCTCTCCCCCTGCAGTATTTGGGAGCGGAGGCCTCCAACGGTGCGGCACCAGGTCGGAACCAGGGCACAATCGGTCCTACCTCTTCAAGGCCTGACTCCTCCTCCGACTTCAGCTCCATTTCTTCCAGGGCTGGCATGTCTGGATCATCTGCTGGGGCCTCTGTCTTTTTCTCCGGGGCTCAACCGGCCGCAGGGGCTGCTTCCACATCTTCCGGTTCCGCCATCGTCAGCCTGGCCCAGCAGTGTATTTTTAGTTCAGTGCGGACAAGACCCAGGGCGGGGTGCGCAGTGGCACCCCAGCTGACATAGATGAGTGACTCCGCTCATGAATCTGCCGGAGTTTTGCTCACCAACTGCTCCTGGAGTCATCAGCTGGATAATCCCCGGCAGCTCTCGTGGGTCTCAGGATTTCTCCGTATCTTCCTCACACAACTTTCTTTCTCCTTGACATCTCACAAAATGGCGCCAGCCGACTTAGTGACACACGTTTTGTGTCCTGGGGCCCGCCTCTTCTGGTGCCAGTGGCCTGCTGCGTCACTTGTCCATCTCGCCAGCCGCGCCCATAGCCACGCCCCTCGCTGACACTGGAGGTCACTCACCAGTAGGCGTTTCTTCGGTGACCACACCCCTCTCACCTGGGTGCATTCTGCTCCAGGACGGACCTCATCTTCAGTGCCTCCGCTCTTTATGGCTGCCACTCCTCCGGACCGAGTATGTTTTCGCACCATTGAGCGCTGTCGCCTCCCACGATGGGCAGGGTCTCTCTCCCTCTGGTCACTCGTCACCATCTTGGGGTCCACGCTGTCGTCCGCCATCTTAATTTTCAGTCTCTTTATAACACAGTCCATTCGTGGTGCCTGTTGCAGCCGCTTCGCGTCAGGTGTTCCACAAACCGCACCAGGGATTTTTATTTATTATTATTATTATTATTTATTTATAGAGCACCATTGATTCCATGGTACTGTACATGAGAAGGGGTTACATACAGAACACATATACAAGTTACAGTAGACAGACTAGTACAAAGGGAAAAGGACCCTGCCCTTGCGGGCTTACATTCTATAGGATTTTGGGGAGGAGACAGTAGGTGCGGTGTAGGTTGGGCGGCGGCTCCGCACGTTGGTCAGGCGAATAGCTGTCACTGCTGGGTTCCTCGTCGTGGCAGGTGCTATGGCAGGCAGGATGATGAAGCGGGTCCCTGGTGGATGATGAGGCTTTTATTGGCCGTTGGCACCTAAGCGCAGGGCAGTGGCGCTGGAAAGGTTGAGCCAACACAATCTCTGCTGGTTCAGGGTGTAGTTTACTCACAACTTCAGCTGCCAGCCTGGTCACACTGGTCACTGCCATGATGGGCTCAGGTTAATCCCAGATCCGGTCATGGGTGATCACTGGCATTGTGAAAGGAGAAGGAGAGAGTGAGTGTCCTATTTCTAGGGTGTCCCCCTCAGCAGTTAGGTACCCCTGCTGAGCTCCTGCTCCAACGCTCAGAGCCCAGTAAAATCCAAGTTTTCCAGAGAGATCTTGCCATAACTATGGTCTGGACTCAACTGTGTGAGTGTGTTGCGCCTTCCTCTACCACCAGTGGAACCCACCCCCCAGGTGGCTGGCTTCAGTGATCGGGAAGTCCCATAACCGTTATGACCACCCCCTTACTTGAGATAGATACAACACCTCACTTGAGGTGCAGTACCCTGTGGCGACCTGAACCTCAGGGGTGCCACACTTCCACCACACTCTTCCCTGGAATAAAGTGTCAGCAGTGACTTCTGTGCCCCTGATTGTCTTACTAGTGCAGTGTTGCCCCCAACCCCACCGTGTGCAGTTTTCCTTATGCAATCATTTATCCCCATGTGCCTCCTTCCCCCGTGCGCTGTCTTCCTAGTGCATTGTCACACCCCTATGTGCTGTTGTCTGCCCGCCATTATGCGGCCTTCATTGTGCTTTTTCTTCCCAGTGCGAGGAGCTAAGCGTCCAGACTGGCAGACACCAGTGGCGTCACCTGTGGGGCGACGCTGATGTCCTGTATCGCTGGGTATAATGACACTTCTCATTGCTCAGGACACTGGGGGAGACGCTGCACTAGGAAAACACCCAGGGAGACAGCAGTGACAGCGCTGCACATGAAACAAGTGTCACTGGTAAATCATTGTTTCAGGGAGGGGCAGACGCTGTGGAAGTGACACTGACACTGCTCCCCCCAATGCTTTGAGTATCCCAGCATGCACTGCAGTATTCAGACAAAAAATTAGGTAAGAAAAAAAACAAAGAAGCAGTTAGGGTAGATGGGGAAACGGTAGAACATTTTTACAGCCTAGTATATTAGAAAACAGCTTATATTATGGCACTAAATGTTTCAAAATTCCATGTCTGCTGGTGCGGTTTCTCTTTAAAACAATAAACCGTGCTCTACTCACTCTCCCTGGGTCCAGCACGGACTCTGCCGTTTTTGTTTGCAGCGTTAATGACACGTTGACAACCAGTCAGTGAGCTCAGCATCTTTTCTCACTGCAGACAACAGCAGCCAGCGGCAGAGATTCAGTGCTGGACCAGGGGAGGGTGAGTAAAAAGCTAGTGGTTGTAAAAACCTCTGCATCTGGGTAAGTGGGGGTGCTCTGAAAGTAGAAAACCTTATTAAAGTGGATTCCCAAGGAATTTATAATTATACCCTATCAACAAAATAGGAAACCACTTACTAATAGTGGAAAGTCCAAAGGTTAGTGGACAATGCTTTGGAAAACCCAGACAAAGCAATTAAGGCTGAACATGCACACCCCTGCTCCACTCATTGTCTATGGCACTGGTGAAGATATCTGAGCTCTTTATTGGCGATTTCCAGCAGTCCCATAGGCAATGGGCATTTCCACTATACCTGGACCACTGACATCTTTACACAATAATTCTCTACTCACGACAGATTTAACAGGCAACGTATTTCTTCACATGTCCAGAGGTATGGTGTCCATAATGAGGGATCTAGTGTCCAATGTGGGTATGAGGCCCCTTCATTCTTTCTTTCCTGACTACCGCAGTCCCGCAGGAGCTTGGCTTGGTTCTGAGCAATTGAAGAGTTTTATTAACTCCCTTTCACCACAAACAAACTTTTATAGGCCCTTGATGCCCTTTGAGTCTCTGTGTCTGGGGGGAGAGCCTATGGAAAACACCATTGCCCTGCTGTACAAAATGTTCCAGATTGAGTTGTCTGGACAGGAAGATGATGTCCCTTTCTTCTTAAAATGGGAGGTGGATTTGGGGAGACCCCTCACGCGTGAAGAACGCTCAAAAATATTACCCTTTACCCACAAGTCGTCGCTGGATGTAGCGTCACAGGAGCGGGGCTACAAAATAGTTTCTAGGTGGTATCACTGCCCCTCCAGAATTCATTCCATGTTCCCATCTGTCTCTGAAGAATGCTGGAGATGCGCAAACGATAGAGGCTCATACATCCACATGTGGTGGTCTTGTCCTCTCCTACAATATTTTTGGATAGACGTGTTTGCCCTTCTGAATAAAGTGTCATCCACTAGGTTTGAGCCGACGCCGGTACTGGCTTATCTATCCTTAAGCAATATCTCGATCGCCAACTTCAAGAGAAGTCTGTTAAGGCATTTTTTGACGGGGGCAAGGAGATTAATCCCAAGGTACTGGAGGCAGAACAAAGTGCCCTGGCGGGCTGAACTGGTGGCCGAGATTAACCAGATCTATAGGATGGAGGAGCTGGTCGGCCAGGCGTCGGACTCGGGGGAGCGAGTGTTCAGGCTGTGGGCTGTGGGTGCCGTGGATTATGTACAGAGAGACACCAGACCTGGTAATATGGCTTCAAGCCTCAGTTGGGGGCATGAGACCTCTGTGATTGTCCATTCCATAAAACAAAAGTGCCTGGGGCTGCACACGACCCAGACGAGACATCATCTTGGTCCTTCTTTTCTTTTTCCTCTCCCCCCTACATTTCTTCTTTTCTCATCTTTCTTTCCTCCTTGTACATTTTATGTTATGTTTACATAGTTAGCCCGGATTGCCATCTCAGAGACTTTGTGCATCTACTTTGCCTCCCCTTTCTAAACGAGGCTGCATACATTTTTGCATGGGGGGTGGATTATTGGTCACCCAGTGGGCATCATCTCCAAAACAAAGCTATTACATGGGTGATGATGGTCTGACCTGAAGTGTGTAATCAAAGGAATTATTATGCAAGTAGAAAAGTGTTGTATTACTTATTACCTCCAAGATTTGAGTTATTCTACTCTATATCATATGTTGCCTATCCTATAACTTGTAAACCTGTTCTTTATTTGAATAAAATCTGCTTTACACAAAAAATATACACATATTTGCTATTGCTGCGTTCAGAAATGCCCAATCTATCAAAATATAAAATCAATTAATCTGATCGGTAAAGAGCACAGGGAGAAAAAAAATTCCAAACACCAAAAGTATGTTTTTTGGTCTCTACAACATTTCATTAAAATGCAATTACAGGCGATCAAAACTTCGCATCTACCCAAAAATAGAATAATTAATAACGTTAGTTCAAGACACAAGAAATAAGTGGTTGTTGAGGACCAGATCCCGAAAAATGAGAATGCTACAAGTCATGAAAAATGGCGCAACCCTCCCCCCCCACCACTCAGATAAAAGTAGAACTATACATGTTTGTTATCTACGAACTCGTGCTCACCTAGGGAATCATACTGTCAGGTCAATTATAACATAAAGTGAACACTGTAAGTTAAAAAAAAAACACCGAAAAGCAATTGTGCAATTGCACTTTTTTTTTTTTTGCAATTTCACCGCACTTGGATTTTTTTTCAGTCTTCCAATACAACATGGGCAGAATGGTGTTACTCAAAAGTGCAATTCGTCCCGCAAAAAAAACCAAGCCCTCATATAGCTATATTGACAAACAAATACAAAAAGTTATGGCTCTTGGAAGTAGAGGAGGAGAAAAAAAATGGAAAACCGGCGGGTGGTGAAGGGGTTAAAGAGAGCACAGAAAATCCAAAGCAAAATTGGGATAGGCGGACACCGCTAAAGACACGGCCTTACAATTTATATATAAGGGACTGGAGGGAGGTTTAGTTCTGATGGCCATTTTATGAGCTATGAGGCTGCACACAGAAAGGTGAGCAAGATGGCACTTATAAAAATTGTTCTTCATCAAACTCTGTTCTCCCAAATGAAATGTGTTGGAGGAGAGCAGCAGAACCAGCAACATAATTACTGGAAGTGGCCCAGGACAGAAGAGTGGCTTTATTATCGGAAGGGGGCAAGTATGGGGTGGAAGGGCATTATTATAAGTGGGGGCCCAGGACAGGAGGGGGGGAGGGTATTTTAAGAGGGTGCCCAGGAGAGGGCATTATTATATGAAGGGGCCCAAGATGGAGTGTGGGGGGGGCAATATTATAAGAGGGTGCCCAGGACGGGATTCGGGGAGGCATTATTATAAGAGTATCCATGAGAGTAGGGGGCACTATTATAGGGTGGGGGACATTATTATAAGAGGGTGTCCAGGAGAGGAAGGGGCCCAGGACGGAGTGGGGGGACATTATTATCAGTGGGTGCCCAGGAGAGGATGGGGCATTATTATAGAAAGGGGCCCAGTATGGGGTTGGGGGGGTATTATTATAAGAGGGTGCCCAGGAGAGGAAGGAGCCCAGGACGGAGTGGGAGGACATTATTATGAGGGTGCCCAGGAGAGGAGGGGGCATTATTGGAAGGGCCCAGGATGGGTGACAATTACTATATGGGGGAGAATGAGGAATGTTGATTGCTTTATGAGAAGTGGGGATTTTAATCCCTTCACCCCCGGGCGATTTTTCATTTTTGTTTTTTTCTCACCTTCTGAGAGCCATAACTTTATTTTTTTTCCCCATCAGTATTGCCATAGAAGGGCTTATTTTTTTGCGGAACAGTTTGTACTTTTGAATGACCTCATTTATTTTACCATGTAGTGTACTGGAAAACAGGAAAAAAAATCCCAAATGTGGAGAAATTGTGAAAAGAAGGGAATTTTGTTACTTACCGTAAATTCCTTTTCTTCTAGCTCTTATTGGGAGACCCAGACGATTGGGTGTATAGCACTGCCTCCGGAGGCCACACAAAGCAATTACACTAAAAAGTTTAAGGCCCCTCCCCTTCTGGCTATACACCCCCAGTGGGATCACTGGCTCACCAGTTTTAGTGCAAAAGCAAGAAGGAGGAAAGCCAATAACTGGTTTAAACAAATTCACTCCGAGAAACATCGGAGAACTGAAAACCGTTCAACATGAACAACATGTGTACCCGCAAACAAACCAAAAATCCCGAAGGACAACAGGGCGGGTGCTGGGTCTCCCAATAAGAGCTAGAAGAAAAGGAATTTACGGTAAGTAACAAAATTCCCTTCTTCTTCGGCGCTCTATTGGGAGACCCAGACGATTGGGACGTCCAAAAGCTGTCCCTGGGTGGGTAAAGAAATACCTCATGTTAGAGCTGCAAGACAGCCCTCCCCTACAGGGAGGCAACTGCCGCCTGCAGGACTTTTCTACCTAGGCTGGCGTCCGCCGAAGCATAGGTATGCACCTGATAATGTTTGGTGAAAGTGTGCAGACTCGACCAGGTAGCTGCCTGGCACACCTGTTGAGCCGTAGCCTGGTGTCGCAATGCCCAGGACGCACCCACGGCTCTGGTAGAATGGGCCTTTAGCCCTGACGGAACCTGAAGCCCCGCAGAACGGTAGGCTTCAAGAATTGGTTCTTTGATCCATCGAGCCAGGGTGGCCTTAGAAGCCTGCGACCCCTTGCGCTTACCAGCGACAAGGACAAAGAGTGCATCCGAACGGCGCAGGGGCGCTGTGCGGGAAATGTAGATTCTGAGTGCTCTCACCAGATCTAACAAATGTAAATCCTTCTCATACCGATGAACTGCATGAGGACAAAACGAAGGCAAAGAGATATCCTGATTAAGATGAAAAGAGGATACCACCTTCGGGAGAAACTCCTGAATGGGGCGCAGCACTACCTTGTCCTGGTGGAAGACCAGGAAGGGAGCCTTGGATGACAGCGCTGCCAGCTCAGACACTCTCCGAAGAGATGTGATCGCTACCAGAAAAGCCACTTTCTGTGATAGCCTAGAAAGTGAAACCTCCCTCAGAGGCTCGAAGGGCGGCTTCTGGAGGGCAACTAGTACCCTGTTCAGATCCCATGGATCTAACGGTCGCTTGTACGGGGGTACGATATGACAAACCCCCTGCAGGAACGTGCGCACCTTGGAAAGTCGAGCTAGACGCTTCTGAAAAAAGACAGATAGCGCCGAGACTTGCCCTTTAAGGGAGCCGAGCGACAAACCTTTTTCTAACCCAGATTGGAGGAAAGAAAGAAGGATAGGTAATGCAAATGGCCAGGGAGACACTCCCTGAGCAGAGCACCAGGATAAGAATATCCTCCACGTTCTGTGGTAGATCTTAGCAGGCGTGGGCTTCCTAGCCTGTCTCATGGTGGCAACGACCCCTTGGGATAAGCCTGAAGACTCTAGGATCCAGGACTCAATGGCCACGCAGTCAGGTTGAGGGCCGCAGAATTCCGATGGAAAAACGGCCCTTGGGACAGTAAGTCTGGTCGGTCTGGCAGCGCCCACGGTTGGCCGACCGTGAGATGCCACAGATCCGGATACCACGCCCTCCTCGGCCAGTCTGGAGCGACGAGTATGACGCGGCTGCAGTCGGATCTGATCTTGCGTAGCACTCTGGGCAAGAGTGCCAGAGGTGGAAACACATAAGGGAGCCGGAACTGCGACCAATCTTGCACTAGGGCGTCTGCTGCTAGAGCTCTTTGATCGCGAGACCGTGCCATGAAGGTTGGGACCTTGTTGTTGTGCCGAGACGCCATTAGATCGACGTCCGGCCTTCCCCATCGGCGACAGATTTCCTGAAACACGTCCGGGTGAAGGGACCATTCCCCTGCGTCCATGCCCTGGCGACTGAGGAAGTCTGCTTCCCAGTTTTCTACGCCGGGGATGTGAACTGCGGATATGGTGGAGGCCATGGCTTCCACCCACATCATAATGCGCCGGACTTCCTGGAAGGCTTGCCGACTGCGAGTCCCGCCCTGGTGATTGATGTATGCCACCGCTGTGGAGTTGTCCGATTGAATTCGGATCTGCTTCCCTTCCAGCCACTGCTGGAAGGCTAGCAGGGCAAGAAACACCGCTCTGATTTCCAGAACATTGATCTGAATGCTGGACTCCTGCTGAGTCCACGTACCCTGAGCCCTGTGGTGAAGAAACACTGCTCCCCACCCTGACAGACTCGCGTCTGTCGTGACCACCGCCCAGGACGGTGGTAGGAAGGATCTTCCCTGTGATAAGGAGGTGGGAAGAAGCCACCACTGCAGAGAGTCCTTGGCCGTCTGGGAAAGGAAGACTGTCCTGTCCAGGGATTTTGACTTCCCGTCCCATTGGCGGAGAATGTCCCATTGAAGTGGACGCAGATGAAACTGCGCAAACGGAACCGCCTCCATTGCCGCCACCATCTTCCCGAGGAAGTGCATGAGGCGTCTTAAGGAGTGCGACTGACTCTGAAGGAGAGCCTGCACCCCCGTCTGTTGTGACCTCTGCTTGCTCAGCGGAAGCTTCACTATCGCTGAGAGAGTATGAAACTCCATGCCAAGATACGTTAGTGATTGGGTCGGTGACAGATTTGACTTTGGGAAGTTGATGATCCACCCGAACGCCTGGAGAGTCTCCAGTGCAAAATTCAGGCTGAGTTGGCATGCCTCCTGAGAGGGTGCCTTGACCAATAGATCGTCCAAGTAAGGGATCACAGAGTGTCCGTGAGAGTGCAAGACTGCTACCACTGCTGCCATGATCTTGGTGAACACCCGGGGGGCTGTCGCCAGACCAAATGGCAGAGCCACGAACTGAAGATGTTCGTCTCCTATCACGAAGCGCAGAAAGCGTTGGTGCTCCGTAGCAATCGGCACGTGAAGATAAGCATCCTTGATGTCTATTGACGCTAGGAAATCTCCTTGGGACATTGAGGCAATGACTGAGCGGAGGGATTCCATCCAGAACCGCCTGGCGTTCACATGCTTGTTGAGCAGTTTTAGGTCCAGAACGGGACGGAAGGAGCCGTCCTTTTTTGGAACCACAAAGAGGTTGGAGTAAAATCCTCGGCCCCGTTCCAGAGGGGGGACAGGGATCACGACTCCTTCTGCTCTTAGAGAGTCCACCGCCTGCAGCAGGGCATCTGCTCGGTTGGGGTGTGGGGAGGTTCTGAAGAACCGAAGTGGAGGCCGAGAACTGAACTCGATTCTGTACCCGCGAGACAAAATGTCTGTTACCCACCGGTCCTTGACCTGTGACAGCCAAATGTCGCAAAAGCGGGAGAGCCTGCCACCGACCGAGGATGCGGAGGGAGGAGGCCGAAAGTCATGAGGTAGCCGCCTTGGAAGCGGTTCCTCCATTTGCTTTCCTGGGGCGTGAGTGAGCCCGCCAGGAATCTGAGCTCCCTTGTCCTTTCTGAGTCCCTTTGGACGAGGAGAATTGGGGCTTGCCCGAGCCTCGAAAGGACCGAAACCTCGACTGCCACTTTTTCTGTTGAGGTTTACTTGCTCTGGGCTGTGGCAAGGAAGAGTCCTTACCCTTGGACTGTTTTATGATTTCAGCCAATGGCTCACCAAACAGTCTGTCTCTAGATAATGGCAAGCTGGTTAAGCATTTTTTGGAACCAGCATCTGCTTTCCAGTCCTTTAACCATAAGGCTCTGCGCAAAACCACAGAATTGGCGGCCGCCATAGAGGTACGGCTCGTAGACTCTAGGACAGCATTGATAGCATAGGTCGCAAACGCAGACATTTGCGAAGTTAGGGACGCCACCTGTGGTACTGCTGGATGCATGATAGCATCCACCTGTGCTAAACCCGCTGAAATAGCCTGTAGTGCCCACACGGCCGCGAATGCTGGAGCAAACGACGCGCCGATAGCTTCATAGACAGATTTCAACCAAAGGTCCATCTGTCTGTCATTGGCATCTTTAAGTGAAGCGCCATCTTCTACTGCGACTATGGATCTAGCCGCCAGCTTGGAAATTGGGGGATCCACCTTTGGGCACTGGGTCCAGCGTTTGGCCACTTCAGGGGGAAAAGGATAACGGGTATCCTTAGAACGTTTAGAGAAACGCTTGTCTGGATGAGCGTCGTGCTTTTGGATTGATTCTCTGAAGTCAGAGTGGTCCAAAAAAGCACTTAATTTACGCTTGGGATACAGGAAATGGAACTTCTCCTGCTGTGCAGCTGCCTCCTCTGCAGAAGGGGCTGGGGGGGAAATATCCAACAGTCTATTAATCGCCGATATAAGGTCATTAACCATGGCGTCACCATCAGGGGCATCCAGATTGAGAGGGGCCTCAGGATTAGACTCCTGATCACCGTCCTCAGTCTCATCACAGAGAGACTCTTCTCGCTGAGACCCTGAGCAGTGTGATGACGTCGAGGGTCTTTCCCAGCGAGCACGCTTAGGCTGCCTGGGACTGTCATCTGAGTCAGAGACTTCAGCCTGTGATGCTTGAGACCCCCTTGAAGTACGGATTAGTTCCAACTGAGGGGGACCAGTGAGCATAGCCACAGCGGTGTCCATAGTCTGAGGAACTGGCCTGGCCTGCAAGGTCTCCAGGATCCTTGTCATAGCCTCAGACATTTTATCAGCAAACACTGCAAAGTCTGTCCCCGTCACCGGGGCAGGGTTCACAGGCGTCTCTGCCTGGGCTACCACCACAATAGGCTCTGGCTGGCGAAGTGCCACTGGGACTGAACATTGCACACAATGTGAATCATTGGAGCCTGCTGATAGATTAGCCCCACATGCAGTACAAACAGTGTACACAGCCCGTGCCTTGGCAGCCTTGCGTTTTGCGGATGACATGTTGCTGCGTCCTCAGAGCAGTACAGAGTGTCCAGACAGAAGCGACCTTACAGTGCACTATATAAATATATATATATATATATATATATATATGGTGGAGATGATATTTAATAAAATAAGTAGAAATCCACTAAAAGTTTTGTTTGGTTATCTTGCAATCCCGAGATAATCGTCTCCATGCTCCAAATCCATTTTAAAGCCATTTTTAAGGCATTTCGCGCATACATGAAATGAACACATTTTTCTCCAAAACTATAACAGATGCAAGCTTGTCCTGTTTGGTGGAGATGATATTTAATAAAATAAGTAGAAATCCACTAAAAGTTTTGTTTGGTTATCTTGCAATCCCGAGATAATCGTCTCCATGCTCCAAATCCATTTTAAAGCCATTTTTAAGGCATTTCGCGCATACATGAAATGAACACATTTTTCTCCAAAACTATAACAGATGCAAGCTTGTCCTGTTTGGTGGAGATGATATTTAATAAAATAAGTAGAAATCCACTAAAAGTTTTGTTTGGTTATCTTGCAATCCCGAGATAATCGTCTCCATGCTCCAAATCCATTTTAAAGCCATTTTTAAGGCATTTCGCGCATACATGAAATGAACACATTTTTCTCCAAAACTATAACAGATGCAAGCTTGTCCTGTTTGGTGGAGATGATATTTAATAAAATAAGTAGAAATCCACTAAAAGTTTTGTTTGGTTATCTTGCAATCCCGAGATAATCGTCTCCATGCTCCAAATCCATTTTAAAGCCATTTTTAAGGCATTTCGCGCATACATGAAATGAACACATTTTTCTCCAAAACTATAACAGATGCAAGCTTGTCCTGTTTGGTGGAGATGATATTTAATAAAATAAGTAGAAATCCACTAAAAGTTTTGTTTGGTTATCTTGCAATCCCGAGATAATCGTCTCCATGCTCCAAATCCATTTTAAAGCCATTTTTAAGGCATTTCGCGCATACATGAAATGAACACATTTTTCTCCAAAACTATAACAGATGCAAGCTTGTCCTGTTTGGTGGAGATGATATTTAATAAAATAAGTAGAAATCCACTAAAAGTTTTGTTTGGTTATCTTGCAATCCCGAGATAATCGTCTCCATGCTCCAAATCCATTTTAAAGCCATTTTTAAGGCATTTCGCGCATACATGAAATGAACACATTTTTCTCCAAAACTATAACAGATGCAAGCTTGTCCTGTTTGGTGGAGATGATATTTAATAAAATAAGTAGAAATCCACTAAAAGTTTTGTTTGGTTATCTTGCAATCCCGAGATAATCGTCTCCATGCTCCAAATCCATTTTAAAGCCATTTTTAAGGCATTTCGCGCATACATGAAATGAACACATTTTTCTCCAAAACTATAACAGATGCAAGCTTGTCCTGTTTGGTGGAGATGATATTTAATAAAATAAGTAGAAATCCACTAAAAGTTTTGTTTGGTTACCTTGCAATCCCGAGATAATCGTCTCCATGCTCCAAATCCATTTTAAAGCCATTTTTAAGGCATTTCGCGCATACATGAAAAGAACACATTTTTCTCCAAAACTATAACAGATGCAAGCTTGTCCTGTTTGGTGGAGATGATATTTAATAAAATAAGTAGAAATCCACTAAAAGTTTTGTTTGGTTATATTGCAATCCCGAGATAATCGTCTCCATGCTCCAAATCCATTTTAAAGCCATTTTTAAGGCATTTCGCGCATACATGAAATGAACACATTTTTCTCCAAAACTATAACAGATGCAAGCTTGTCCTGTTTGGTGGAGATGATATTTAATAAAATAAGTAGAAATCCACTAAAAGTTTTGTTTGGTTATCTTGCAATCCCGAGACAATCGTCTCCATGCTCCAAATCCATTTTAAAGCCATTTTTAAGGCATTTCGCGCATACATGAAATGAACACATTTTTCTCCAAAACTATAACAGATGCAAGCTTGTCCTGTTTGGTGGAGATGATATTTAATAAAATAAGTAGAAATCCACTAAAAGTTTTGTTTGGTTATATTGCAATCCCGAGATAATCGTCTCCATGCTCCAAATCCATTTTAAAGCCATTTTTAAGGCATTTCGCGCATACATGAAATGAACACATTTTTCTCCAAAACTATAACAGATGCAAGCTTGTCCTGTTTGGTGGAGATGATATTTAATAAAATAAGTAGAAATCCACTAAAAGTTTTGTTTGGTTATCTTGCAATCCCGAGATAATCGTCTCCATGCTCCAAATCCATTTTAAAGCCATTTTTAAGGCATTTCGCGCATACATGAAATGAACACATTTTTCTCCAAAACTATAACAGATGCAAGCTTGTCCTGTTTGGTGGAGATGATATTTAATAAAATAAGTAGAAATCCACTAAAAGTTTTGTTTGGTTATCTTGCAATCCCGAGATAATCGTCTCCATGCTCCAAATCCATTTTAAAGCCATTTTTAAGGCATTTCGCGCATACATGAAATGAACACATTTTTCTCCAAAACTATAACAGATGCAAGCTTGTCCTGTTTGGTGGAGATGATATTTAATAAAATAAGTAGAAATCCACTAAAAGTTTTGTTTGGTTATATTGCAATCCCGAGATAATCGTCTCCATGCTCCAAATCCATTTTAAAGCCATTTTTAAGGCATTTCGCGCATGCATGAAATGAACACATTTTTCTCCAAAACTATAACAGATGCAAGCTTGTCCTGTTTGGTGGAGATGATATTTAATAAAATAAGTAGAAATCCACTAAAAGTTTTGTTTGGTTATCTTGCAATCCCGAGATAATCGTCTCCATGCTCCAAATCCATTTTAAAGCCATTTTTAAGGCATTTCGCGCATACATGAAATGAACACATTTTTCTCCAAAACTATAACAGATGCAAGCTTGTCCTGTTTGGTGGAGATGATATTTAATAAAATAAGTAGAAATCCACTAAAAGTTTTGTTTGGTTATCTTGCAATCCCGAGATAATCGTCTCCATGCTCCAAATCCATTTTAAAGCCATTTTTAAGGCATTTCGCGCATACATGAAATGAACACATTTTTCTCCAAAATTATAACAGATGCAAGCTTGTCCTGTTTGGTGGAGATGATATTTAATAAAATAAGTAGAAATCCACTAAAAGTTTTGTTTGGTTATCTTACAATCCCGAGATAATCGTCTCCATGCTCCAAATCCATTTTAAAGCCATTTTTAAGGCATTTCGCGCATACATGAAATGAACACATTTTTCTCCAAAACTATAACAGATGCAAGCTTGTCCTGTTTGGTGGAGATGATATTTAATAAAATAAGTAGAAATCCACTAAAAGTTTTGTTTGGTTATCTTGCAATCCCGAGATAATCGTCTCCATGCTCCAAATCCATTTTAAAGCCATTTTTAAGGCATTTCGCGCATACATGAAATGAACACATTTTTCTCCAAAACTATAACAGATGCAAGCTTGTCCTGTTTGGTGGAGATGATATTTAATAAAATAAGTAGAAATCCACTAAAAGTTTTGTTTGGTTATCTTGCAATCCCGAGATAATCGTCTCCATGCTCCAAATCAATTTTAAAGCCATTTTTAAGGCGTTTCGCGCATACATGAAATGAACACATTTTTCTCCAAAACTATAACAGATGCAAGCTTGTCCTGTTTGGTGGAGATGATATTTAATAAAATAAGTAGAAATCCACTAAAAGTTTTGTTTGGTTATCTTGCAATCCCGAGATAATCGTCTCCATGCTCCAAATCCATTTTAAAGCCATTTTTAAGGCATTTCGCGCATACATGAAATGAACACATTTTTCTCCAAAACTATAACAGATGCAAGCTTGTCCTGTTTGGTGGAGATGATATTTAATAAAATAAGTAGAAATCCACTAAAAGTTTTGTTTGGTTATCTTGCAATCCCGAGATAATCGTCTCCATGCTCCAAATCCATTTTAAAGCCATTTTTAAGGCATTTCGCGCATACATGAAATGAACACATTTTTCTCCAAAACTATAACAGATGCAAGCTTGTCCTGTTTGGTGGGGATGATATTTAATAAAATAAGTAGAAATCCACTAAAAGTTTTGTTTGGTTATCTTGCAATCCCGAGATAATCGTCTCCATGCTCCAAATCCATTTTAAAGCCATTTTTAAGGCGTTTCGCGCATACATGAAATGAACACATTTTTCTCCAAAACTATAACAGATGCAAGCTTGTCCTGTTTGGTGGAGATGATATTTAATAAAATAAGTAGAAATCCACTAAAAGTTTTGTTTGGTTACCTTGCAATCCCGAGATAATCGTCTCCATGCTCCAAATCCATTTTAAAGCCATTTTTAAGGCACTTCGCGCATACATGAAATGAACACATTTTTCTCCAAAACTATAACAGATGCAAGCTTGTCCTGTTTGGTGGAGATGATATTTAATAAAATAAGTAGAAATCCACTAAAAGTTTTGTTTGGTTACCTTGCAATCCCGAGATAATCGTCTCCATGCTCCAAATCCATTTTAAAGCCATTTTTAAGGCATTTCGCGCATACATGAAATGAACACATTTTTCTCCAAAACTATAACAGATGCAAGCTTGTCCTGTTTGGTGGAGATGATATTTAATAAAATAAGTATAAATCCACTAAAAGTTTTGTTTGGTTATCTTGCAATCCCGAGATAATCGTCTCCATGCTCCAAATCCATTTTAAAGCCATTTTTAAGGCATTTCGCGCATACATGAAATGAACACATTTTTCTCCAAAACTATAACAGATGCAAGCTTGTCCTGTTTGGTGGAGATGATATTTAATAAAATAAGTAGAAATCCACTAAAAGTTTTGTTTGGTTATCTTGCAATCCCGAGATAATCGTCTCCATGCTCCAAATCCATTTTAAAGCCATTTTTAAGGCATTTCGCGCATACATGAAATGAACACATTTTTCTCCAAAACTATAACAGATGCAAGCTTGTCCTGTTTGGTGGAGATGATATTTAATAAAATAAGTAGAAATCCACTAAAAGTTTTGTTTGGTTACCTTGCAATCCCGAGATAATCGTCTCCATGCTCCAAATCCATTTTAAAGCCATTTTTAAGGCATTTCGCGCATACATGAAATGAACACATTTTTCTCCAAAACTATAACAGATGCAAGCTTGTCCTGTTTGGTGGAGATGATATTTAATAAAATAAGTAGAAATCCACTAAAAGTTTTGTTTGGTTATATTGCAATCCCGAGATAATCGTCTCCATGCTCCAAATCCATTTTAAAGCCATTTTTAAGGCATTTCGCGCATACATGAAATGAACACATTTTTCTCCAAAACTATAACAGATGCAAGCTTGTCCTGTTTGGTGGAGATGATATTTAATAAAATAAGTAGAAATCCACTAAAAGTTTTGTTTGGTTATATTGCAATCCCGAGATAATCGTCTCCATGCTCCAAATCCATTTTAAAGCCATTTTTAAGGCATTTCGCGCATACATGAAATGAACACATTTTTCTCCAAAACTATAACAGATGCAAGCTTGTCCTGTTTGGTGGAGATGATATTTAATAAAATAAGTAGAAATCCACTAAAAGTTTTGTTTGGTTATCTTGCAATCCCGAGATAATCGTCTCCATGCTCCAAATCCATTTTAAAGCCATTTTTAAGGCATTTCGCGCATACATGAAATGAACACATTTTTCTCCAAAACTATAACAGATGCAAGCTTGTCCTGTTTGGTGGAGATGATATTTAATAAAATAAGTAGAAATCCACTAAAAGTTTTGTTTGGTTATCTTGCAATCCCGAGATAATCGTCTCCATGCTCCAAATCCATTTTAAAGCCATTTTTAAGGCATTTCGCGCATACATGAAATGAACACATTTTTCTCCAAAACTATAACAGATGCAAGCTTGTCCTGTTTGGTGGAGATGATATTTAATAAAATAAGTAGAAATCCACTAAAAGTTTTGTTTGGTTATCTTGCAATCCCGAGATAATCGTCTCCATGCTCCAAATCCATTTTAAAGCCATTTTTAAGGCATTTCGCGCATACATGAAATGAACACATTTTTCTCCAAAACTATAACAGATGCAAGCTTGTCCTGTTTGGTGGAGATGATATTTAATAAAATAAGTAGAAATCCACTAAAAGTTTTGTTTGGTTATCTTGCAATCCCGAGATAATCGTCTCCATGCTCCAAATCCATTTTAAAGCCATTTTTAAGGTATTTCGCGCATACATGAAATGAACACATTTTTCTCCAAAACTATAACAGATGCAAGCTTGTCCTGTTTGGTGGAGATGATATTTAATAAAATAAGTAGAAATCCACTAAAAGTTTTGTTTGGTTATCTTGCAATCCCGAGATAATCGTCTCCATGCTCCAAATCCATTTTAAAGCCATTTTTAAGGCATTTCGCGCATACATGAAATGAACACATTTTTCTCCAAAACTATAACAGATGCAAGCTTGTCCTGTTTGGTGGAGATGATATTTAATAAAATAAGTAGAAATCCACTAAAAGTTTTGTTTGGTTATCTTGCAATCCCGAGATAATCGTCTCCATGCTCCAAATCCATTTTAAAGCCATTTTTAAGGCATTTCGCGCATACATGAAATGAACACATTTTTCTCCAAAACTATAACAGATGCAAGCTTGTCCTGTTTGGTGGAGATGATATTTAATAAAATAAGTAGAAATCCACTAAAAGTTTTGTTTGGTTATCTTGCAATCCCGAGATAATCGTCTCCATGCTCCAAATCCATTTTAAAGCCATTTTTAAGGCATTTCGCGCATACATGAAATGAACACATTTTTCTCCAAAACTATAACAGATGCAAGCTTGTCCTGTTTGGTGGAGATGATATTTAATAAAATAAGTAGAAATCCACTAAAAGTTTTGTTTGGTTATCTTGCAATCCCGAGATAATCGTCTCCATGCTCCAAATCCATTTTAAAGCCATTTTTAAGGCATTTCGCGCATACATGAAATGAACACATTTTTCTCCAAAACTATAACAGATGCAAGCTTGTCCTGTTTGGTGGAGATGATATTTAATAAAATAAGTAGAAATCCACTAAAAGTTTTGTTTGGTTATCTTGCAATCCCGAGATAATCGTCTCCATGCTCCAAATCCATTTTAAAGCCATTTTTAAGGCATTTCGCGCATACATGAAATGAACACATTTTTCTCCAAAACTATAACAGATGCAAGCTTGTCCTGTTTGGTGGAGATGATATTTAATAAAATAAGTAGAAATCCACTAAAAGTTTTGTTTGGTTATCTTGCAATCCCGAGATAATCGTCTCCATGCTCCAAATCCATTTTAAAGCCATTTTTAAGGCATTTCGCGCATACATGAAATGAACACATTTTTCTCCAAAACTATAACAGATGCAAGCTTGTCCTGTTTGGTGGAGATGATATTTAATAAAATAAGTAGAAATCCACTAAAAGTTTTGTTTGGTTATATTGCAATCCCGAGATAATCGTCTCCATGCTCCAAATCCATTTTAAAGCCATTTTTAAGGCATTTCGCGCATACATGAAATGAACACATTTTTCTCCAAAACTATAACAGATGCAAGCTTGTCCTGTTTGGTGGAGATGATATTTAATAAAATAAGTAGAAATCCACTAAAAGTTTTGTTTGGTTATCTTGCAATCCCGAGATAATCGTCTCCATGCTCCAAATCCATTTTAAAGCCATTTTTAAGGCATTTCGCGCATACATGAAATGAACACATTTTTCTCCAAAACTATAACAGATGCAAGCTTGTCCTGTTTGGTGGAGATGATATTTAATAAAATAAGTAGAAATCCACTAAAAGTTTTGTTTGGTTATCTTGCAATCCCGAGATAATCGTCTCCATGCTCCAAATCCATTTTAAAGCCATTTTTAAGGCATTTCGCGCATACATGAAATGAACACATTTTTCTCCAAAACTATAACAGATGCAAGCTTGTCCTGTTTGGTGGAGATGATATTTAATAAAATAAGTAGAAATCCACTAAAAGTTTTGTTTGGTTATCTTGCAATCCCGAGATAATCGTCTCCATGCTCCAAATCCATTTTAAAGCCATTTTTATGGCATTTCGCGCATACATGAAATGAACACATTTTTCTCCAAAACTATAACAGATGCAAGCTTGTCCTGTTTGGTGGAGATGATATTTAATAAAATAAGTAGAAATCCACTAAAAGTTTTGTTTGGTTATCTTGCAATCCCGAGATAATCGTCTCCATGCTCCAAATCCATTTTAAAGCCATTTTTAAGGCATTTCGCGCATACATGAAATGAACACATTTTTCTCCAAAACTATAACAGATGCAAGCTTGTCCTGTTTGGTGGAGATGATATTTAATAAAATAAGTAGAAATCCACTAAAAGTTTTGTTTGGTTATCTTGCAATCCCGAGATAATCGTCTCCATGCTCCAAATCCATTTTAAAGCCATTTTTAAGGCATTTCGCGCATACATGAAATGAACACATTTTTCTCCAAAACTATAACAGATGCAAGCTTGTCCTGTTTGGTGGAGATGATATTTAATAAAATAAGTAGAAATCCACTAAAAGTTTTGTTTGGTTATCTTGCAATCCCGAGATAATCGTCTCCATGCTCCAAATCCATTTTAAAGCCATTTTTAAGGCATTTCGCGCATACATGAAATGAACACATTTTTCTCCAAAACTATAACAGATGCAAACTTGTCCTGTTTGGTGGAGATGATATTTAATAAAATAAGTAGAAATCCACTAAAAGTTTTGTTTGGTTATCTTGCAATCCCGAGATAATCGTCTCCATGCTCCAAATCCATTTTAAAGCCATTTTTAAGGCATTTCGCGCATACATGAAATGAACACATTTTTCTCCAAAACTATAACAGATGCAAGCTTGTCCTGTTTGGTGGAGATGATATTTAATAAAATAAGTAGAAATCCACTAAAAGTTTTGTTTGGTTATCTTGCAATCCCGAGATAATCGTCTCCATGCTCCAAATCCATTTTAAAGCCATTTTTAAGGCATTTCGCGCATACATGAAATGAACACATTTTTCTCCAAAACTATAACAGATGCAAGCTTGTCCTGTTTGGTGGAGATGATATTTAATAAAATAAGTAGAAATCCACTAAAAGTTTTGTTTGGTTATCTTGCAATCCCGAGATAATCGTCTCCATGCTCCAAATCCATTTTAAAGCCATTTTTAAGGCATTTCGCGCATACATGAAATGAACACATTTTTCTCCAAAACTATAACAGATGCAAGCTTGTCCTGTTTGGTGGAGATGATATTTAATAAAATAAGTAGAAATCCACTAAAAGTTTTGTTTGGTTATCTTGCAATCCCGAGATAATCGTCTCCATGCTCCAAATCCATTTTAAAGCCATTTTTAAGGCATTTCGCGCATACATGAAATGAACACATTTTTCTCCAAAACTATAACAGATGCAAGCTTGTCCTGTTTGGTGGAGATGATATTTAATAAAATAAGTAGAAATCCACTAAAAGTTTTGTTTGGTTATCTTGCAATCCCGAGATAATCGTCTCCATGCTCCAAATCCATTTTAAAGCCATTTTTAAGGCATTTCGCGCATACATGAAATGAACACATTTTTCTCCAAAACTATAACAGATGCAAGCTTGTCCTGTTTGGTGGAGATGATATTTAATAAAATAAGTAGAAATCCACTAAAAGTTTTGTTTGGTTATCTTGCAATCCCGAGATAATCGTCTCCATGCTCCAAATCCATTTTAAAGCCATTTTTAAGGCATTTCGCGCATACATGAAATGAACACATTTTTCTCCAAAACTATAACAGATGCAAGCTTGTCCTGTTTGGTGGAGATGATATTTAATAAAATAAGTAGAAATCCACTAAAAGTTTTGTTTGGTTATCTTGCAATCCCGAGATAATCGTCTCCATGCTCCAAATCCATTTTAAAGCCATTTTTAAGGCATTTCGCGCATACATGAAATGAACACATTTTTCTCCAAAACTATAACAGATGCAAGCTTGTCCTGTTTGGTGGAGATGATATTTAATAAAATAAGTAGAAATCCACTAAAAGTTTTGTTTGGTTACCTTGCAATCCCGAGATAATCGTCTCCATGCTCCAAATCCATTTTAAAGCCATTTTTAAGGCATTTCGCGCATACATGAAAAGAACACATTTTTCTCCAAAACTATAACAGATGCAAGCTTGTCCTGTTTGGTGGAGATGATATTTAATAAAATAAGTAGAAATCCACTAAAAGTTTTGTTTGGTTATATTGCAATCCCGAGATAATCGTCTCCATGCTCCAAATCCATTTTAAAGCCATTTTTAAGGCATTTCGCGCATACATGAAATGAACACATTTTTCTCCAAAACTATAACAGATGCAAGCTTGTCCTGTTTGGTGGAGATGATATTTAATAAAATAAGTAGAAATCCACTAAAAGTTTTGTTTGGTTATCTTGCAATCCCGAGACAATCGTCTCCATGCTCCAAATCCATTTTAAAGCCATTTTTAAGGCATTTCGCGCATACATGAAATGAACACATTTTTCTCCAAAACTATAACAGATGCAAGCTTGTCCTGTTTGGTGGAGATGATATTTAATAAAATAAGTAGAAATCCACTAAAAGTTTTGTTTGGTTATATTGCAATCCCGAGATAATCGTCTCCATGCTCCAAATCCATTTTAAAGCCATTTTTAAGGCATTTCGCGCATACATGAAATGAACACATTTTTCTCCAAAACTATAACAGATGCAAGCTTGTCCTGTTTGGTGGAGATGATATTTAATAAAATAAGTAGAAATCCACTAAAAGTTTTGTTTGGTTATCTTGCAATCCCGAGATAATCGTCTCCATGCTCCAAATCCATTTTAAAGCCATTTTTAAGGCATTTCGCGCATACATGAAATGAACACATTTTTCTCCAAAACTATAACAGATGCAAGCTTGTCCTGTTTGGTGGAGATGATATTTAATAAAATAAGTAGAAATCCACTAAAAGTTTTGTTTGGTTATCTTGCAATCCCGAGATAATCGTCTCCATGCTCCAAATCCATTTTAAAGCCATTTTTAAGGCATTTCGCGCATACATGAAATGAACACATTTTTCTCCAAAACTATAACAGATGCAAGCTTGTCCTGTTTGGTGGAGATGATATTTAATAAAATAAGTAGAAATCCACTAAAAGTTTTGTTTGGTTATATTGCAATCCCGAGATAATCGTCTCCATGCTCCAAATCCATTTTAAAGCCATTTTTAAGGCATTTCGCGCATACATGAAATGAACACATTTTTCTCCAAAACTATAACAGATGCAAGCTTGTCCTGTTTGGTGGAGATGATATTTAATAAAATAAGTAGAAATCCACTAAAAGTTTTGTTTGGTTATCTTGCAATCCCGAGATAATCGTCTCCATGCTCCATGCTAGATCAGATTTCCTATATAGTTAAACAAGTGGAAGGAGAAAAAAAAAACACCACACACCATTGTGGAATTTCCCTTTTCTTCGGCGCTCTATTGGGAGACCCAGACGATTGGGTGTATAGCACTGCCTCCGGAGGCCACACAAAGCAATTACACTAAAAAGTGTAAGGCCCCTCCCCTTCTGGCTATACACCCCCAGTGGGATCACTGGCTCACCAGTTTTCTGCTTTGTGCGAAGGAGGTCAGACATCCACGCATAGCTCCACTGTTTGTAGTCAGCAGTAGCTGCTGGCTCTATCGGATGGAAGAAAAGAGGGCCCATATAGGGCCCCCAGCATGCTCCCTTCTCACCCGTGATGGTGCTTGTAAGGTTGAGGTACCTATTGCTGGTACGGAGGCTGGAGCCCACATGCTGTTTTCCTTCCACATCCCCCTGAGGGGCTCTGTGGAAGTGGGATCCTGCCGGCCCCCAAGCCCTGGGGCCGGGCTCCATCCACAGACCCATAGAACCTGCTGGATTGGGAGCGGGAGTGCCGTTCAGGGACATGGCCCTGCAACTTCAGGTACTCTGTGTCCCCGGCAGGCACGGACACTCTCAGGGCTTGCTGAGCGTTATAGTGCGCCGGGGACAGTGGCGCTGTACGCTGGGGGTTAGGTCACTGCAGCTTTGCTGAGTGACGATTGTATGTTGGGAACTACTGCGCCGACCGCTCCTGGAGCGGCGGCGCAGCTGCGACTTGTAGTGCGCCGGGGGCTTGGCGCCGACCGCGCTTGTACGGCGGCGGCGTTTTTAACTTTAGCCCCCGGCTTCTGCGGCCTAGCGCCGCTTCGTTCCCGCCCCCACCCTGTCAATCAGGGTAGGGGAGAGACGCTGCTCAATGGCTGCGCCGAGGGCTGGAGCCTTATTTACATGCTCCAGCCCTCTCACTAGGCACAAGGGGAAGCAGACTTCCCGCTCTTCGTCGGTGTACGCCCAGGGCCCGCCCCCCCTCTCCACAAGGACGCCGGCAGCCATTACACATGCGATCTGGCTGGAAGGAGGCAGCAGGCTCTGGGAGACCCAGACTAGAGGGATTTCTGGCGACCACACACCGCTCCTAAGCGGGTGGTAAGCTGCACAGTAGTGCAGGCCCCACTAGTGCCTCAGTGATATATTAGTGCAGATGCAGGTAAGGAGATGTTTGTTGGTCCTGCAGCTTCACACACAGCGATGTGTGGCGCTGCAGGAATGACAAACAACATCTTACCTGCGGACGCACCGACATTATGGAAATGAACGACGTGACACAGATCAGCGATTTTTGACTGTTTCACGCTCGTTCATCTCCGCTCCTAGTATTTACACGTTGCGACGTCGCTACCGGATGTGCGTCACTTTTGTTTTGACCCCACCGATATCGCAGTAGCGTTGTCGCAACGTGCAAAGTACCTCTTAGTCTTCAGACAGTCACCGTCACTGCAGGATTGGGATCCTCGGATGCAACCCGGTAGAAGATAGCCTTTCAGAGAACAGTGAAGTGTAGAGAAGAAACTCTCATGCCGGTGAGACCCTGAGAACAGCCGTGATGGGGAGAGCCATGTTGAACTGTGAAACAATGCCTGTGAAATATGTGTGCCTCTCCTATGGGGAAGATTGGTGTTTCCAAGACACTGGTGACAGTAAAGACAAAGTGTTTTATAGCTGGCCCAAGTGTGGACTTTATTCTTATGGGAGTGAATCTGCAGCATGTTCCTTGGAGCAGCAGCAGCAGCGGACTGACAGCCCAGAAGTACCCGGTTACTCAGGTATCGCACCACAGCACCAACCCAAACACACACTGCAAACCCCTTTTCTGTAGCGTGTCAGGCGGGTGCTGGACTATGTCCCTCACCCCCGGCTACCAATCACAAGAGAATTGAGATAAGGCAGATGAGACTAGTCAGCAAGGAACGACTTGAGGAACCTGGAAATGGTGACAACATGCACAGTCACATCATCACTCACATACGGCCAGACTATCTATACAGACAACCCCTTTTACACAAATACATTGGTTGCTATTTATTGATTTCTTACCTCCTGTCTGCTCTCGCCATCTTTTCCGGCTTTTATTTTCTTCTTCATACCTAAAAATTAAAGTGGACATAGATATTGATGAGATACAATCTTTACATTCGGCCTCATTTACATTTCTGTTCCTGTTTTACGTCGCCCAACCTGAAGTTGCTGAGACACTGCAATATTGGATGGAAGGGCTCACGCCACCGGATTAGCTGGACGAGTGCTAGCGGATTTTTTATTGAATAGCACTCGGCCCAACGTTTTTCAGAGGGCCAGTGCTGAGGCCCAATTTGTTGTTTTACTGACAGAACCTCTTGGTGCCGGCTACAATTTGCCATTCAATCGGATAAGACTCATTCAGGTCTATGGTGCGAGGGACACATTGCCATCCGAGGGCGGTCAGATTTCTCCATCTTCTCCTCAGTGAGGTCATAAGCATCATTTACATCTGCTTTACAACAGCAGCAGTTTTGGAACAATTTGCTTCTCAGTAATCTAGATGGGTTAAAAGTTTCTCAAACTAATTTTTTGTTTAGGGACCACTTCACATTTGGAGTGACTTTAAGGGGCCAATGTGACAGAAAATACTTAAACGTGACAGCTTTAAAAAACTGCACCCCTCAAAGTAGTCAAAACCAAATCCAAGAAGCTTATTTACCCTTTAGATGCTTCACACTAATTAAAGCAATTTTGAACATTAAATTAACATTTTAATTTTTCGCACAAAAATGTGTTTATTTAGCAAAAAATTGTTCCATTTCACAAGGGTTACAGGAGAAATAATATGGAGCATAGAATTCTGTCCTATTTCTCCTGAGTATGTTGATACTGCATATTTAGTGGAAAAACGATGTGCGAGCGCAAGGTGGGGTCTGGAAGGGATGGAGCGGAATTTGCTATCTATTCCAGAGAGCATGCTGCATTTGTAGAGCCCCTGATGTGCAAACAGTGAAGACTCCCACAAGTGACCCCATTTTGGAAACTAAACCCCTCAAGGAATTCATCTAGATACGTGGTGCGCACCATAAATCCCCAGATGCTTCACAAAGTTTTATAACATTGAGCCGTGAAAATAAAAACACACATTGACATACAAATTTTGCTTTAGTTCCAATTTTCTCATTTTCACAAGGGTATTGGCAGAAATTACACAACACATTTTGGGGTCCATTTTTATTTCTGAGGACAGACACATACCTCCAAACTTTCCAAGAAAGGAAAGAGGGCCAAACTGTGTGTCACGCTATGTGTGCGCCACGGCGATTTTAGGCCACGCCCCTAACCATACCCATTTCACAACTAGTCACGCCCATAACCACTCCCCATCCACACCCATTCAGCACTGCCGATCACATTGTTTTATAAACAATAATTATAAACAGAAAAAATATAAAATATTCTTAATGCAAACTTGGTAGTATTTATTTTAAATTAGAATATTTTAAAGCAACAAAATTCTATTCTAAAGCAGATCTGACACCTTAATCTACAATAGGTAAAAGTTGCACATTACATATACTGTAAGATCTACTCTATTAGACAAATTATCTTTAATAACATTGTGCTTCTGGTTAACCCCTTTAACTCCCCCGGAAGTGCCGGTGTATTTGCAATGATGGTGCGTGAGGGAGTGCCGGTGTATGTGTAGTGATGGTGCGTGCAGGAGTGCCGGTGTATGTGCGGTCATGGTGCGTGCGGGAGTGCCGGTGTATGTACAGTGATGGTGCGTGCGGGAGTGCCGGAGTATTTGCAGTGATGGTGCGTGCGGGAGGGCCAGTGTACGTGTAGTGACAGTGCGTGCGGGAGTGCCGGTGTATGTGCGGGGATGGTGGGTGTGGGAGTGCCGGTGTATGTGCAGTGATGGTGCGTGCAGGAGTGCCGGTGTATTTGCGGTGATGGTGCGTGGGGGGGTGCCGGTGTATGTGCGGTGATGGTGCGTGCGGGAGTGCCGGTGAATGTGTAGTGATGGTGCGTGCGGGAGTGCCGGTGTATGTGTAGTGATGGTGCGTGCGGGAGTGCCGGTGTATGTGTAGTGATGGTGCGTGCGGGAGTGCCGGTGTATGTACGGTGATGGTGCGTTGGGGGAGTGCCGGTGTATGTGCGGTGATGGTGAGTGGGGGGAGTGCCGGTGTATCTGTAGTGATGGTGCGTGCAGGAGTGCCACTGTATGTGCGGTGATGGTGCGTGCGGGAGTGCCGGTGTATGTGCAGTGATGGTGCGTGGGGGGAGTGCCGGTGTATGTGCGGTGATGGTGCGTGGGGGGAGTGCCGGTGTATGTGTAGTGATGGTGCGTGCAGGAGTGCCGCTGTATGTGCGGTGATGGTGCGTGCGGGAGTGCCGGTGTATGTGCGGTGATGGTGCGTGCAGGAGTGCCGGTGTATGTGCGGAGATGGTGCGTGCGGGAGTGCCGGTGTATGTGCAGGGATGGTGCGTGCAGGAGTCCCGGTGTATGTGCGGGGATGGTGGGTGGGGGGAGTGCCGGTGTATGTGCAGTGATGGTGCGTGTCGGTGTATGTGTGGGGATGGTGGGTGGGGGGAGTGCCGGTGTATGTGCGGGGATGGTGGGTGGGGGGAGTGCCGGTGTATGTGCAGTGATGGTGCGTGTCGGTGTATGTGTGGGGATGGTGGGTGGGGGGAGTGCCGGTGTATGTGCGGGGATGGTGGGTGGGGGGAGTGCCGGTGTATGTGGGGGGATGGTGGGTGGGGGGAGTGCCGGTGTATGTGCGGGGATGGTGGGTGGGGGGAGTGCCGGTGTATGTGCGGGGATGGTGGGTGGGGGGAGTGCCGGTGTATGTGCGGGGATGGTGGGTGGGGGGAGTGCCGGTGTATGTGCGGGGATGGTGGGGTCTCTCTCTCTCAGCCTAAAAACAAAGAAAAAAAAAATGGGATCCGTCACCTCAGTTTTTACACAATCAGAGACGTATCCGTCGCACCAGGCACAAAGTGGATTGTCTTAAACCTTATCTCATGATTGTTACAATCAAAAGATACTCCGAGTGTATCAATGCACAATAAAGAATTCCATAAGCTTTTTTAGGATAAAACCCAAAACTTTATTAGGCAATCAAACATATAAATATTAAAATAAACAGGGAGACACACCTTGTTGAAGGACAGAAATATGCCACCGTTTTGAACACGCATCGGTATTTTCAGTCAGATAAAGCACAAGTATTGCAAATCGTTATTATTATTCTTTCATGTGTCAAACTATTAGTAGCAAGATATCATTATTTTAACCAAAATTATCAAGACATGAACATTGCAGACAGCAATTCCACCCTTCGTTATTGCTATTCTGGCATAATAAGCCTATATTCATATAGGTGCCTTGCCGTCAGCATGCTCAAGCCCTGTGCATACTATGCTCCACAATATGGATGTGTGTCAATAGCCGCATATACATACAATGCACCTATAGGCTCATAACAATCCCACAGATTGAACAAAATAGGTAAGTATATTATATTATATTTGGCCCATAAAAATAGATGAAATCAGGGCTTTTGTCTGTAAAGAGTATACATATACCGCCAATATCATAATCAAACTATATATTGTCATCACCATAAGACATGTGGGCAGACACATATATTATGAAAAGTAATTAACAGTCTTGACACACATCCAAGTTGTTCAATCATTCACAGATGAAAACGCTGCAATGTGCACAGTCAGAAGCACAAGTGGCAATGCTCTGAATAAAGGTGTTCATCTAGAAATGCACAGCATCACTATCGTATTCCACCACAGTGAGTGTGATTTGTTAATCACCAAGTGTGCAGGTATAGTTTGACACATGAAAGAATAATAATAACGATTTGCAATACTTGTGCTTTATCTGACTGAAAATACCGATGCGTGTTCAAAACGGTGGCATATTTCTGTCCTTCAACAAGGTGTGTCTCCCTGTTTATTTTAATATTTATATGTTTGATTGCCTAATAAAGTTTTGGGTTTTATCCTAAAAAAGCTTATGGAATTCTTTATTGTGCATTGATACACTCGGAGTATCTTTTGATTGTAACAATCATGAGATAAGGCTGAGGGGCACTTTGCACACTGCGACATCGCAGGTGCGATGTCGGTGGGGTCAAATTGAAAGTGACGCACATCCGGCATCGCATGCGACATCGCAGTGTGTAAAGCCTGGATGATACGATTAACGAGCGCAAAAGCGTCGTAATCGTATCATCGGTGCAGCGTCGGCGTAATCCATAATTACGCTGACGCGACGGTCCGATGTTGTTCCTCGCTCCTGCGGCAGCACACCACACATCGCTGTGTGTGAAGCCGCAGGAGCGAGGAACATCTCCTACCGGCGTCACCGCGGCTTCCGTAGGATATGCGGAAGGAAGGAGGTGGGCAGGATGTTTACATCCCACTCATCTCCGCCCCTCCGCTCCGATTGGCCGCCTGCCGTGTGACGTCGCAGAGACGCCGCACGACCCGCCCCCTTAACAAGGAGGCGGGTCGCCGGCCACAGGGACGTCGCACGGCAGATGAGTGTGTGTGTGAAGCTGGCGTAGCGATAATTTTCGCTACGCCAGCTATCACCACATATCGCTGCTGCGACGGGGGCGGGGACTATCGCACTCGGCATCGCAGCATCGGCCTGCGATGTCGCAGTGTGCAAAGTGCCCCTTAGATTGTGTAAGTGGAGTGATGCTCCTTGATGTAAAGGTCCAGTCACACTAAACAACTTACCAGCGATCCCAACAACGATAGGGATCGCTGGTAAGTTGCTAGGAGGTTGCTGGTGAGATGTCACACTAAGCGACGCTCCAGCGATCCCACCAGCAACCTGACCTGGCAGGGATCGCTGGAGCGTCGCTACACGAGTTGCTGGTGAGCTCACCAGCAACCAGTGACCAGCCCCCAGCGCCGCGTGGAAGATGCTGCGCTTGGTAACTAAGGTAAATATCGGGTAACCAACCCGATATTTACCTTGGTTATCAGCGCACTCAGCTACACGTGCAGAGAGCAGGGAGCAGCGCACACTGAGCGCTGGCTCCCTGCTCTCCTAGTTACAGCACACATCGGGTTAATTACCCGATGTGTGCTGCAGCTAAATGTGCACAGAGCAGGGAGCAGCGCACAATGCTTAGCGCTGGCTCCCTGCTCTCCTAGCTACAGTACACATCGGGTTAATTAACCCGATGTGTCCTGCAGCTACATGTGCACAGAGCAGGGAGCAGCGCACAATGCTTAGTGCTGGCTCTCTGCTCTCCTAGCTACAGCACACATCGGGTTAATTAACCCGATGTGTCCTGCAGCTACATGTGCACAGAGCAGGAGCCGGCAACACAGGCAGTGAGAGCGGCGGAGGCTGGTAACAAAGGTAAATATCGGCTTCTTGGTTACCCGATGTTTACATTGGTTACCAGCCTCCGCAGAAGCCGGCTCCTGCTGCCTGCACATTTAGTTGTTGCTGTCTCGCTGTCATACACAGTGATGTGTGCTTCACAGCAGGAGAGCAACAACTAAAAAATGGCCCAGGACATTCAGCAACAACCAACGACCTCACAGCAGGGGCCAGGTTGTTGCTGGATGTCACACACAGCAACATCGCTAGCAACGTCACAAAAGTTGTTCGTTAGCAGCGATGTTGCTAGCGATGTTGCTTAGTGTGACGGGGCCTTTAGTTGGGACAAGTTTGCTAATTAATAAACTGGATTGTGTCCGATTGCAAAAAACTGACACATCCGGTTTTTGCTCTGCGGCACAATACGGCGCTCTGCAGAAAAATGCAACGGGTTTTTTTTTTGCCGCCGGTTGCATTTTTTCCCGCATAGACTTGCATTAGCGCCGTATTGTGCCGCATGGCCTTGCATTGTGACCGTTTTTTGCCGGATGTGGCATATTTAGCCGATGCGTCGCCAGATGGAACGTTGCCTGGCACTTTTTTGTGTGGCGAAAAAAACGCATTTACAATGCATGCCTGTGGACGCCGGATGCGTTTTTTTTGCACTGCGCATGCTCAGTATCAAGCCGCATCCGTGAGAAACCGGAAGGGCCGCATGGAAAAACTTATGTAACGGATCCGTTTTTTCACCGCATCCGTTGCATAGGTTTTTGAGCTGGATTGAGCCGCACTGCTCAAACCGGCGCAGTGCAAAAAAACGCATCCGGCGTCCATAGGTCCGGGGAGGAGAAACCACCCCTCTTGATTTCCCCTCCTCCCCGAATCTAAGGTATTTGCAATGCAAAGTGATCGCAGCCACCGGGGCCGCGATCTCGCCATGACATACTGGATACGTCATGGGTCCTTAAGTACCAAGGAGCCATGACGTACCCAGTACGTCATAGGTCGCTTAGGGGTTAATGTGCCTTCCCGCACACACACACACATATACACACACACACACACACACCATTCTTCTCACCTGTCCCGCGCTCCCTCGGCTGCCTCATCTCTGCTTCGTGCGGCTCCCCAGGCCCGTGCCCCTGTAGCATCGCGGCCGGTGCAGGGGTCGCAGCCACTGTCAGTGACTTATGTCAGATGATTGTTTTGCCGGCGCGAGAGCGCAGAGTCCGTGACTCAGATATCAGCGCCGCCGGCAAAACACTCATCTAACAAAGCGCAGACAGTGACTGCGGCCCCTGCACCGGCCGCGATGCTACAGGGGCACGGGCCTGGGGGCCGCGTGTTTGAGACCGCTGATTTACACGATCACATCTAGTGACGGGACAGACAGCACGACACAGAACACATTACTCACCGCTCCGCTCCAGCAGGGGTCCACACCTCGCGCCACCAGAACTCCCGTCCTCTCTGCCCCCAGGGCGGCCGATCTTCCTCATTTCTTTCTCCATAACGCTGTCTGGAAATCCCCTCTCCATCATATTACTCCTCCGATCCACGAACGATAAATTCTCCGATGAACGAACGATAACTCCTCAGATCCAAGAACGTAACTGCACAACACCGACTTCTCCTCGCTCCAACTACAACCCACAAGGGCCTATCAGTCAGCTCGGCCTTTATATAGGACCTGCGGTTCGCGCCAACGGTGACCTCCAATCAGAAGCTGTTTGGCGAATGTCCCTGAACACGTCATGGGCCTGACAACAGGTTTAAAAAAAGGTCATAGAAAGTTCACAGCGTTAAAGGGGCCTCGCTGCAGCGAGTGTAATATGCAATATCTAGCTGTCTATTATCTATCTATCATCTATCTATCTATCTATCCCTCTTTTATCTATTATCTATCCCTCTATCTATCTATCATCTATCTATTATCTATCTTTCATCTATCTATTATCTATCTATCTATTAGATATCCCTCTATCTATCCCTCTATCTATCTATCTCTCTATCTATTATCTATCTTTCATCTATCTTTCTATTATCTATCTATCTATTAGATATCCCTCTATCTATCCCTCTATCTATCTATCTCTCTATCTATTATCTATCTTTCATCTATCTATCTATTATCTATCTATCTATCCCTCTATCTATCTACCTATCTATCTACCCCTCTATCTGTCTTTTGGTTTTTTAATGTTGAATTAATAAAATTATGTATTTTATCATTGTCTATAGCTATTCTGTGTGAATCGGGTTGTTTTTTTTAGATACATAATAGAAAACAGATAATAGAGAGATAGATAACAGAAAGAACATATAGAATAGATAATAAGAAAGAACATATAGAATAGATAGAAATAAATAACAGAATAGCTTAATAGCTTAAGGGATAGCTATTTTGGCCAGCTGGTTTTTTTTTTGTTTTTTTTTGTAATTTAGTTAAAAAAATGACGTGGGGTCCCCCCCATTTTTCATGTCCAGCATGATTCGGGGAGGAGGGGAAATCAAGAGGGGTGGTTTCTCCTCCCCGGACCTATGGACGCCGGATGCGTTTTTTTGCACTGCGCCGGTTTGAGCAGTGCGGCTCAATCCAGCTCAAAAACCTATGCAACGGATGCGGTGAAAAAACGGATCCGTTACATAAGTTTTTCCATGCGGCCCTTCCGGTTTCTCACGGATGCGGCTTGATACTGAGCATGCGCAGTGCAAAAAAAACGCATCCGGCGTCCACAGGCATGCATTGTAAATGCGTTTTTTTCGCCACACAAAAAAGTGCCAGGCAACGTTCCATCTGGCGACGCATCGGCTAAATATGCCACATCCGGCAAAAAACGGTCACAATGCAAGGCCATGCGGCACAATACGGCGCTAATGCAAGTCTATGCGGGAAAAAATGCAACCGGCGGCAAAAAAAAAAACCCGTTGCATTTTTCTGCAGAGCGCCGTATTGTGCCGCAGAGCAAAAACCGGATGTGTCAGTTTTTTGCAATCGGACACAATCCAGTTTATTAATTAGCAAACTTGTCCCAACTAAAGGCCCCGTCACACTAAGCAACATCGCTAGCAACATCGCTGCTAACGAACAACTTTTGTGACGTTGCTAGCGATGTTGCTGTGTGTGACATCCAGCAACAACCTGGCCCCTGCTGTGAGGTCGTTGGTTGTTGCTGAATGTCCTGGGCCATTTTTTAGTTGTTGCTCTCCTGCTGTGAAGCACACATCACTGTGTATGACAGCGAGACAGCAACAACTAAATGTGCAGGCAGCAGGAGCCGGCTTCTGCGGAGGCTGGTAACCAATGTAAACATCGGGTAACCAAGAAGCCGATATTTACCTTTGTTACCAGCCTCCGCCGCTCTCACTGCCTGTGCTGCCGGCTCCTGCTCTGTGCACATGTAGCTGCAGGACACATCGGGTTAATTAACCCGATGTGTGCTGTAGCTAGGAGAGCAGAGAGCCAGCACTAAGCATTGTGCGCTGCTCCCTGCTCTGTGCACATGTAGCTGCAGGACACATCGGGTTAATTAACCCGATGTGTACTGTAGCTAGGAGAGCAGGGAGCCAGCGCTAAGCATTGTGCGCTGCTCCCTGCTCTGTGCACATTTAGCTGCAGCACACATCGGGTAATTAACCCGATGTGTGCTGTAACTAGGAGAGCAGGGAGCCAGCGCTCAGTGTGCGCTGCTCCCTGCTCTCTGCACGTGTAGCTGAGTGCGCTGATAACCAAGGTAAATATCGGGTTGGTTACCCGATATTTACCTTAGTTACCAAGCGCAGCATCTTCCACGCGGCGCTGGGGGCTGGTCACTGGTTGCTGGTGAGCTCACCAGCAACTCGTGTAGCGACGCTCCAGCGATCCCTGCCAGGTCAGGTTGCCGGTGGGATCGCTGGAGCGTCGCTTAGTGTGACATCTCACCAGCAACCTCCTAGCAACTTACCAGCGATCCCTATCGTTGTTGGGATCGCTGGTAAGTTGTTTAGTGTGACTGGACCTTTACATCAAGGAGCATCACTCCACTTACACAATCTAAGGGGCACTTTGCACACTGCGACATCGCAGGCCGATGCTGCGATGCCGAGTGCGATAGTCCCCGCCCCCGTCGCAGCAGCGATATGTGGTGATAGCTGGCGTAGCGAAAATTATCGCTACGCCAGCTTCACACACACACTCATCTGCCGTGCGACGTCCCTGTGGCCGGCGACCCGCCTCCTTGTTAAGGGGGCGGGTCGTGCGGCGTCTCTGCGACGTCACACGGCAGGCGGCCAATCGGAGCGGAGGGGCGGAGATGAGTGGGATGTAAACATCCTGCCCACCTCCTTCCTTCCGCATATCCTACGGAAGCCGCGGTGACGCCGGTAGGAGATGTTCCTCGCTCCTGCGGCTTCACACACAGCGATGTGTGGTGTGCTGCCGCAGGAGCGAGGAACAACATCGGACCGTCGCGTCAGCGTAATTATGGATTACGCCGACGCTGCACCGATGATACGATTACGACGCTTTTGCGCTCGTTAATCGTATCATCCAGGCTTTACACACTGCGATGTCGCATGCGATGCCGGATGTGCGTCACTTTCAATTTGACCCCACCGACATCGCACCTGCGATGTCGCAGTGTGCAAAGTGCCCCTCAGCCTTATCTCATGATTGTTACAATCAAAAGATACTCCGAGTGTATCAATGCACAATAAAGAATTCCATAAGCTTTTTTAGGATAAAACCCAATAATAATAACGATTTGCAATACTTGTGCTTTATCTGACTGAAAATACCGATGCGTGTTCAAAACGGTGGCATATTTCTGTCCTTCAACAAGGTGTGTCTCCCTGTTTATTTTAATATTTATATGTTTGATTGCCTAATAAAGTTTTGGGTTTTATCCTAAAAAAGCTTATGGAATTCTTTATTGTGCATTGATACACTCGGAGTATCTTTTGATTGTAACAATCATGAGATAAGGTTTAAGACAATCCACTTTGTGCCTGGTGCGACGGATACGTCTCTGATTGTGTAAAAACTGAGGTGACGGATCCCATTTTTTTTTTCTTTGTTTTTAGGCTGAGAGAGAGAGACCCCACCATCCCCGCACATACACCGGCACTCCCCCCACCCACCATCCCCGCACATACACCGGCACTCCCCCCACCCACCATCCCCGCACATACACCGGCACTCCCCCCACCCACCATCCCCGCACATACACCGGCACTCCCCCCACCCACCATATCCCCACATACACCGGCACTCCCCCCACCCACCATCCCCGCACATACACCGGCACTCCCCCCACCCACCATCCCCACACATACACCGACACGCACCATCACTGCACATACACCGGCACTCCCCCCACCCACCATCCCCGCACATACACCGGCACTCCCCCCACCCACCATCCCCACACATACACCGACACGCACCATCACTGCACATACACCGGCACTCCCCCCACCCACCATCCCCGCACATACACCGGGACTCCTGCACGCACCATCCCTGCACATACACCGGCACTCCCGCACGCACCATCTCCGCACATACACCGGCACTCCTGCACGCACCATCACCGCACATACACCGGCACTCCCGCACGCACCATCACCGCACATACAGCGGCACTCCTGCACGCACCATCACTACACATACACCGGCACTCCCCCCACGCACCATCACCGCACATACACCGGCACTCCCCCCACGCACCATCACTGCACATACACCGGCACTCCCGCACGCACCATCACCGCACATACAGTGGCACTCCTGCACGCACCATCACTACAGATACACCGGCACTCCCCCCACTCACCATCACCGCACATACACCGGCACTCCCCCAACGCACCATCACCGTACATACACCGGCACTCCCGCACGCACCATCACTACACATACACCGGCACTCCCGCACGCACCATCACTACACATACACCGGCACTCCCGCACGCACCATCACTACACATTCACCGGCACTCCCGCACGCACCATCACCGCACATACACCGGCACCCCCCCACGCACCATCACCGCAAATACACCGGCACTCCTGCACGCACCATCACTGCACATACACCGGCACTCCCACACCCACCATCCCCGCACATACACCGGCACTCCCGCACGCACTGTCACTACACGTACACTGGCCCTCCCGCACGCACCATCACTGCAAATACTCCGGCACTCCCGCACGCACCATCACTGTACATACACCGGCACTCCCGCACGCACCATGACCGCACATACACCGGCACTCCTGCACGCACCATCACTACACATACACCGGCACTCCCTCACGCACCATCATTGCAAATACACCGGCACTCCCGGGGGAGTTAAAGGGGTTAACCAGAAGCACAATGTTATTAAAGATAATTTGTCTAATAGAGTAGATCTTACAGTATATGTAATGTGCAACTTTTACCTATTGTAGATTAAGGTGTCAGATCTGCTTTAGAATAGAATTTTGTTGCTTTAAAATATTCTAATTTAAAATAAATACTACCAAGTTTGCATTAAGAATATTTTATATTTTTTCTGTTTATAATTATTGTTTATAAAACAATGTGATCGGCAGTGCTGAATGGGTGTGGATGGGGAGTGGTTATGGGCGTGACTAGTTGTGAAATGGGTATGGTTAGGGGCGTGGCCTAAAATCGCCGTGGCGCACACATAGCGTGACACACAGTTTGGCCCTCTTTCCTTTCTTGGAAAGTTTGGAGGTATGTGTCTGTCCTCAGAAATAAAAATGGACCCCAAAATGTGTTGTGTAATTTCTGCCAATACCCTTGTGAAAATGAGAAAATTGGAACTAAAGCAAAATTTGTATGTCAATGTGTGTTTTTATTTTCACGGCTCAATGTTATAAAACTTTGTGAAGCATCTGGGGATTTATGGTGCGCACCACGTATCTAGATGAATTCCTTGAGGGGTTTAGTTTCCAAAATGGGGTCACTTGTGGGAGTCTTCACTGTTTGCACATCAGGGGCTCTACAAATGCAGCATGCTCTCTGGAATAGATAGCAAATTCCGCTCCATCCCTTCCAGACCCCACCTTGCGCTCGCACATCGTTTTTCCACTAAATATGCAGTATCAACATACTCAGGAGAAATAGGACAGAATTCTATGCTCCATATTATTTCTCCTGTAACCCTTGTGAAATGGAACAATTTTTTGCTAAATAAACACATTTTTGTGCGAAAAATTAAAATGTTAATTTAATGTTCAAAATTGCTTTAATTAGTGTGAAGCATCTAAAGGGTAAATAAGCTTCTTGGATTTGGTTTTGACTACTTTGAGGGGTGCAGTTTTTTAAAGCTGTCACGTTTAAGTATTTTCTGTCACATTGGCCCCTTAAAGTCACTCCAAATGTGAAGTGGTCCCTAAACAAAAAATTAGTTTGAGAAACTTTTAACCCATCTAGATTACTGAGAAGCAAATTGTTCCAAAACTGCTGCTGTTGTAAAGCAGATGTAAATGATGCTTATGACCTCACTGAGGAGAAGATGGAGAAATCTGACCGCCCTCGGATGGCAATGTGTCCCTCGCACCATAGACCTGAATGAGTCTTATCCGATTGAATGGCAAATTGTAGCCGGCACCAAGAGGTTCTGTCAGTAAAACAACAAATTGGGCCTCAGCACTGGCCCTCTGAAAAACGTTGGGCCGAGTGCTATTCAATAAAAAATCCGCTAGCACTCGTCCAGCTAATCCGGTGGCGTGAGCCCTTCCATCCAATATTGCAGTGTCTCAGCAACTTCAGGTTGGGCGACGTAAAACAGGAACAGAAATGTAAATGAGGCCGAATGTAAAGATTGTATCTCATCAATATCTATGTCCACTTTAATTTTTAGGTATGAAGAAGAAAATAAAAGCCGGAAAAGATGGCGAGAGCAGACAGGAGGTAAGAAATCAATAAATAGCAACCAATGTATTTGTGTAAAAGGGGTTGTCTGTATAGATAGTCTGGCCGTATGTGAGTGATGATGTGACTGTGCATGTTGTCACCATTTCCAGGTTCCTCAAGTCGTTCCTTGCTGACTAGTCTCATCTGCCTTATCTCAATTCTCTTGTGATTGGTAGCCGGGGGTGAGGGACATAGTCCAGCACCCGCCTGACACGCTACAGAAAAGGGGTTTGCAGTGTGTGTTTGGGTTGGTGCTGTGGTGCGATACCTGAGTAACCGGGTACTTCTGGGCTGTCAGTCCGCTGCTGCTGCTGCTCCAAGGAACATGCTGCAGATTCACTCCCATAAGAATAAAGTCCACACTTGGGCCAGCTATAAAACACTTTGTCTTTACTGTCACCAGTGTCTTGGAAACACCAATCTTCCCCATAGGAGAGGCACACATATTTCACAGGCATTGTTTCACAGTTCAACATGGCTCTCCCCATCACGGCTGTTCTCAGGGTCTCACCGGCATGAGAGTTTCTTCTCTACACTTCACTGTTCTCTGAAAGGCTATCTTCTACCGGGTTGCATCCGAGGATCCCAATCCTGCAGTGACGGTGACTGTCTGAAGACTAAGAGGTACTTTGCACGTTGCGACAACGCTACTGCGATATCGGTGGGGTCAAAACAAAAGTGACGCACATCCGGTAGCGACGTCGCAACGTGTAAATACTAGGAGCGGAGATGAACGAGCGTGAAACAGTCAAAAATCGCTGATCTGTGTCACGTCGTTCATTTCCATAATGTCGGTGCGTCCGCAGGTAAGATGTTGTTTGTCATTCCTGCAGCGCCACACATCGCTGTGTGTGAAGCTGCAGGACCAACAAACATCTCCTTACCTGCATCTGCCGTCCACCGGCTATGCGGAAGGAAGGAGGTGGGCGGGATGTTTACATCCTGCTCATCTCTGCCCCTCCGCTTTGATTGGCCGGCCGCTTTGTGACGTCGCTGTGACGCCTAAAGCACCTCCCCCTTAAAGGAGGGTTTCCTCGGCAGTCACAGCGACGTCGCCGACCAGGTATGTGAGTGTAAAGCTGCCGTAGCGATAATGTTCGTTACGGCAGCTCGCACTACATATCACAGGTGCGACGGGGGCGGGTACTATCGCGCTCGGCATCGCTATCATTAGCTAGCGATGTCGCAGCGTGCAAAGTACCCCTAAGGTCCTTACAATAACCGCACTATTCACTTTATCCTTCTTGGCGCTATTCTAGTTCACGCTCTACTTCCAGGCTACCTCTCTGTAACATAATGCTTCAGTTCACCAGCTTCTGATTTCCTCCTGCCCAATGCTTCTGCCTGTTTCTCTACCGCTGCACCACTCAGCTGCTTCTTCACACCATCTCTGGCACTATCTGACTAAGGCTATGTCCGCATGTTGCATTATTTTCTTATGTATTGGTTGCGTTTTAAACTGCATTGTGTTATTTGACAAACTGCATGCGTTTTGCTTCCCCAGCAAAGGCTATGAGAAATCAGAATTTCCATCTGCACGTTGCATTCTTTTTGTCAGCGTTTATTTTGACATATATTTCTCAAAATCTTTGACCAAAAAAAGCAGCATGTTCATTCTTTTTGCGTTTTGGTCATGTTTTGTCACCCATTGAAATGAATAAGGTATGTCCAAAATGCAACCAAAATGTTAGCTGTGCGTTTCCACTGCTTTTTGGTTGCATTTTGTATGCATTTTTTGTCAACAAAAACGCAGGTCACCAACTTTTCTCCATTCTCTCTCTGTCTCTCTCTGTCTCTCTCCGCTTCATACTCACCATTTACTGGCGTAGGTGTCACGCTACTCCTGCAGCGCCTTTCCTCTGCTTCTGAAAGTGCCGACCGCTCATTAGGCTCATTTCATATTGACTGCTTCCCCGCCCACCGACGCCTATGATGGGGCGCGTCTGACTGCAACCAAATGCTGAGTGTCAGCTGTCTGACTACAACCAATCACAGATGCCGGTGGGCGGGTCTATATCATATAGTAAAATAAATAAATAATTAAAAAACAAACAAACAATAAATGGCGTGTGGTCCCTCTCCATTTTGAAACCCAACCAAGATAAAACCTCACAGATGAGGGATGGTATTCTCAGGCTGGGAGACCCACGTTATTGGGAGCCCCCTAGCCTAAAAATATCAGCCAACCGGAATTGCCGCATCCGTTAGATGTGACAGTCCCAGCACTTTACCCAGATCATCCTGATTGCCCTGGTGCGGTGGCAATCCGGGTAATAAGGAGTTAATGGAAGCCCATGGAAGCCTCTAAGTCCTAGATTAGTCATGGCAGGCGTCTATGAGACTCCCCCTCATCACTAATTTGTAAGTGAAAGTAAATAAACACTAACACAGAAAAATCCTTTATTTCAAATAAAAGACAAAAAAGCTGTTGCACAGCTTCTAGCTTCCCAGTTGCAGAACAAAGTTCACAGAGCAGATTACATGGGATAACAAGCTCTTTACTTCTGAGAGAACATGAGGTAATGATTTGCACAGTCATACAGCATTGCATCAGGAAGTGAAAAACGAAACCAGGAAGAAAAGAAAAGACTTTTTACAATACAGTGAGTAAGGAAACTTTACACAACATCGCCATCTACCGTTAGATCAGCATAAAGTCCTCCGTCACACATATACAAAGAAGTCCTCATCTGTTGCATATACCAACAAAAGCACTCTCTTTCATCACTTTATTAACCTTCCAACCTTCCCACCAGGTCGGACATAATCCACACAAGGTCCCACGACGCTTCCAGCACTGCTAAATCTGACCCTCACAGCGAGCGCCATAGAACAAAACTGCCCGCTGTGAGGTTCAGGCCGCAACTGAAGTGAGTAGCGCTATCAGCAGTGACGTCACTCAGGTTAGCTGCTGCCACAGCTGGAGTCCTCCATCTGTGACAGCATATCACCCGAGTGACTGAAGTGAGCTACGCAATCAGCGGTGCTGTCACTCAGGTGATTTCCGGTCACAGCAGGAGTCCTCCACCCGTGACGGCAAATCACCCGAGTGACTGAAGTGAGCAGCACGATCAGCGGTGCCGTCACTCAGGTGATTTGCGGTCATAGCTGTAGTCCTTCAGCCAGAATTGGTGCAATGTTAGGCTGGAAAGGGCCAAATAACGATGGCCCTTCCCACCCTAATAATATCAGCCCCAGATTGGCTGCTGTACCTTGGCTGGTTTTAGAAAAATGGGGGTGACCGCATGTCATTTTTTAAAAAGAAAAAAAAAAATCACTAAAAAAAGTGTGGGATCTCCTCTATTTTTCAGAACCACCCAAGGTACAGCACACAGCTGAGGGTTGCAGCCCGCAGCTTCTGCTGTTCCTGTGCTAGATAAGAAAAATAGGGGGGCCCCAATTCAATTTTTTTTACCCCAAAAAATAAAAAAAACAGCTGGAAAAGCTAGCTGTCACTCTTTCGAGCTATTCTGTTATTTCTTTCTATCTATTCTATATATTCTTTCTTATTGTCTATTCTATATATTCTTTCTATCTAACTATTATTTTTATTTTTTTCTATCTCTTCTATCTATCAATTATCCTAATCTATCATATTTTATTTCTCCTTTAAAAAACTCACCCTGTCAAAAACGCATCCAAAATGCTTGCGTTTTGGATGCATTTTTTTTTGTCAAGCGCAGTGTTTGCAATTGTCAAAGTCTGCCAGAGGGTGCAATTTTTTTTGTCAAATCAAGAACGCAAGTTGCACACATACCCTTACTAACTCGGGAACTCCCAACCCCTATGCTATGAGGCCTGCTACACCAAAACTCCTAGTCCTGCATCTCTTGTGCAAGACTCCCTCCTAGCAAATAGGGAGCCCAATGCCACCTTGTCACAGCGACAGAATTGTGGCACAACTCACATAAAACTTACACAATATACATTGGCAATGCAGCGCACGATGTCTTCAGGGGAGTACTGACCATGGGTAACCCTCTTATATCCCTCCCCTCTTTAACCTTGGTCATTCCCGACCAACTGGGCATCTGAAAAACATAAAAGCATGCACACATTCTACACTTAAAACAGTATCAAAACATTTCTTGATTTAAACATGAGGACTGTGGCCAACAACAGTACCCCACTCAGTCCAAGGAAGCAGTCTCTTTGTTTGGGACTTTGATTACCCACAAAATTGTTTTGTCATTATCTCCCACCAACTGCAAAGTGGGGGGCATATTTCTTTAAGAAAAATTCATCCACAAAGTTCTGGGGGCACAAACTGAAAAACACTGTCCTGTTTCCTGACCTGGCCAGCACATCGGGTCATCCGTTTCACTTTTCCCTCCTCCATGCTGCACAGGATAGGGCTCAGTCTCTCAGGGGCCATGGACTTTTCCCCCCATGGACTTTGTCCTGAAACAGGACAGGACTAAGTCCAGGGGGCAACGTCCATAAACAGGACATGATTAGTCCACAGGGGCAAAATGGGCCAAGTCCATGAGAGCTGCAAGGGACTCCTGGGCCGAAGTCACAGTCTTCCTCCTGCCCCAAGGGCTGGCAGAGTTCCCAAATCCAGCAGGGGGGCGCAACATGTGCCGAGCTTGGATTGGGGGGAAACAAAAAAACACACAGTTCAGACCACGAGGGGTATTACAACATCCCTCCACAATAATCAAAAGCAAAAACCTGGCCTTGTCCGGCCGCGAGGGTTATCATATTATCCCTTGGCTCACACAGGGCAACATCTCAGCCCAACAGAGGCTCATGGCCTTTAAAGGGGTTATCCGGCTTAATTTGCTTTTTTTTTATTATTTCCCTATGGGGCTACATTGGGGCAGGTAAGTAGATAGAGACCACTTACCTGCCCTGCTGTCAGCCCCTCTCCCCCGGCTCAGAGCGGTCATGTGACCGCTCCTGCCGCGATTTTGCTGCTTCCGGTCATTTCATGTCTACATGGGCAGGGCCATGTTGACATGCAAATGTGGAAACAGCATGTCGCCTCCTTGCTGGGCTGTACAGTGCGATGAGCCCCGCCCCCCTTCCCTGCACCCTCCCACACATTCCCCCGCACCTCCCCCTGCACTGCTGTGGGGGTCCGTGACCTGGCGGCGGGGCCTGGCGGCAGCTGCCATGGTGTCAGCTCCAGCACCGGCCCCCCTGCTCAGGATCACACATTCAAATATACCGGCATCACAGATCACAGATGCCGGTACATTTGAAAGTGCTGATGAGAAGCAGCGCAGCGCTGCTTCTCATCTTGCACGCTGTCTGAACTCTCTTCAGCACAGCGGTGAAGTCACCACTGTGCTGATATGTCTAGAGCACAGACAGCGCGCGAACGTGCAGGAGCGGCGGGGACCGATGACGGGTGAGTATGTACTCCCTATGGGGTGGTGTGTGTGTGTGTGTGTATGCGGTGCACAGCCCGATGTGTGTGTGTGTGTGTGTATGTATGTTTGTGTATGCGGTGCACAGCCCGATGTGTGTGTATGCGGTGCAGAGCCTGATGTGGTGAGGGGTGCAGAGCCCGATGTGGTGTGGGGTGCAGAGCCCGATGTGGGGCTGTTATTTGCAATGCTGTAGTGTAGTGCGCTGCCCTGTAGTGCCCTGCCCTGTAGTGCCCTGCCGTGCAGTGCGCTGCCGTGCAGTGCGCTGCCGTGTAGTGTGCTGCCCTGTAGTGCGCAGCCCTGTAGTGTCCTGTAGTGTCCTGCCCTGTAGTGCTCTGTAGTGTCCTGCCCTGTAGTGTCCTGTAGTGTCCTGCCCTGTAGTGTCCTGTAGTGATCTGCCGTGTAGTGTGCTGCCCTGTAGTGTCCTGTCCTGTAGTGTCCTGTAGTGCGCTGCCCTGCAGTGTCCTGCCCTGTAATGTGCTGCCCTGTAGTGTCCTGTCCTGTAGTGTCCTGTACTGTGCTGCCCTGTAGTGTCCTGTAATGTGCTGCCCTGTAGTGTCCTGTCCTGTAGTGTCCTGTAATGTGCTGCCCTGTAGTGTCCTGCCCTGTAGTGCCCTGTAGTGTGCTGCCCTGTAGTGTCCTGTAATGTGCTGCCCTGTAGTGTCCTGTCCTGTAGTGTCCTGTAATGTGCTGCCCTGTAGTGATCTGTCCTGTAGTGTCCTGTAATGTGCTGCCCTGTAGTGTACTGTAATGTGCTGCCCTGTAGTGTCCTGTCCTGTAATGTGCTGCTCTGTAGTGCCCTGTAGTGTGCTGCCCTGTAGTGTCCTGTAATGTGCTGCCCTGTAGTGTCCTGTCCTGTAGTGTCCTGGAATGTGCTGCCCTGTAGTGATCTGCCCTGTAGAGTCCTGCCCTGTAGTGCCCTGTAGTGTGCTGCCCTGTAGTGTCCTGTAGTGTCCTGCCCTGTAGTGTCCTGTCCTGTAGTGTCCTGTAATGTGCTGCCCTTTTGTCTCCTGCCCTGTAGTGCCCTGTAGTGTCCTGTCCTGTAGTGGACAATTCGCTTCGCCCAATTTTTGTGTCCAGCCAGGTACAACTAGGCAGCTGGGGATAGGAATCCGTAGCACAGGTTGGCCCGAGCTTTCTAGGCCCCTCTGCTGCGAATTGCAGTCAGCAGCCGCCCCAGAAAATGGTGCTTTCATAGAAGCGCCATCATCTGGCGCTGTATCCAACTCTTCCAGCAGCCCTGAAGCCAGGTGGCATGCTGGGTAATAATGGGTTAATACTAGCTTTGTTTTACTAGCTAGTATTAAGCCATAGATTCTTAATGTCAGGCAAGTTTGACCCGGCCATTAAGAATCTCCAATAAAGGGTTAAAAAAAAAAAGACACCACACAGAGAAAAAATACTTTAATAGAAATAAATACACAGACACATTAGAGACTCCATGTTTATTACTCCCTGTCAGCCCTCCACGATCCTGCTCTTCTGTCTTCTTTCTCCTTCAACCCATGCAGCTCTGCTACATTAGACAGCACTGCATGGGAGGAAGACGCTGCTGCTCCTTGCAGTCTAATCACTCAGTGAGTGAGCAGAGGCTGCGGGCTGTAAGCGGTGACGTCACAGCTGCCACCGTTACTATAGCAACGACAATCTCCGATCACGTGATTCCCGGTGCCGCTATTTACCGGCTGTGGCAGCCAGTCCTTGCATGTAGGCCGACTCTGTAAAGAGCGCCCACATGCAGGAACGGGGAAGCCGACCATGTGCCAGAGCATTTTGCAGGTACACGGAGATGCTGGAACGAGCACCGCGTACCGGAGAGATGCACTGACAGGACCTAGCATGATGTCTAGCCATGTTACCAGTCTGTAGCCAATGAGATAATAGACACGTGACTGGTCACATGCTATTTTGACGTCATGGAAGATCCTATCATCAGTGCTGGTTACCGGGAGGACGCAGCGATTATCAGAAGGAAAAGCGGCGGGAGACAGAGTGCAGGACGCGTCACGGGGACCTGTAATTTTAATGACAATGTTTATTAACTGTATTTGTACATGTATAATGTGTTTTTATGTGTTTGCCTGCCATTGTTTTCAATGGGGTTCAAATTGGTTCGTCGAACGTTCGACGAACTTGTCCTCCGTTCGACGAACCGAACTCGAACTCTAGGGGGGTGGCTCATTTCTAGTAATGATCCTACTGCCTTGTATATACAGTATATGTCCCTAACCCTGGTATAGCCCACATCCTGCTATATACCGTCATCCTGGCATATGGCCGCATCCTGCTATATACTGGCATATGGCCGCATCCTGCTATATACCCCATCCTGGCATGTGGCCCCATCCTGCTATATACCTCCATCCTGCTACATACCTCCATCCTGCTATATACCGCCATCCTGCTTATATACCCCATCCTGCTCATATTGCCCCCATCCTGCTCATATACCCCAATCCTGCTCATATACTCCCATCTTGCTTATAAAGCCCCATCCTGCTTATAAACCCCCATCCTGCTCATATAACCCCCATCCTGCTCATAATATACCCCATCCTGCTCATAATATACCCCCATCCTGCTCATAATATACCCCCATCCTGCTCATAATATACCCCCATCCTGCTCATAATATACCCCCATCATGCTATATACCCTCATCCTGCTATATACCCCCATCCTGGTATACAGCCCGCATCCTGTGGCACATAAAAAGAAAAAATAAACGTTCAAACTCACCTTACCTAACTCCCTGCAGCATCGCTCCTCCTCCGTCTGTGTCAGTAGCAGCGCCGCTGGAGTGTGGAGCCGGCCACGATCCCTGCAGCACCGCGATGTCCTCCTGTCTGTGCCGGCGGTGGCTGCGTGTGGACACGTGCGCACAGCGATGACATCATTGCTGTGCGCACCGCTAGCCTCCACACAGCTGCCGCCGGCACAGACAGGAAGACATCGCGGTGCTGCAGGGATCGTGGCCGGTGAGTATACTGATTCACTACACCCCGCGCTGATGATGATGCGCGGGGAGCAGTGAATACAGCCGCATATGATCACTCTAGGCTGTAGTTGCCAGGGCCTATCATGCGGGCAGACTGTTTAATATGCGCCCATTTCCCGCCCATCACCCCGCCCACCAGTCAGCGCCGGCTTCAGCGCTGAGAGATGATGGGCGAGATGATGGGTGTGCATATTAAATAAGCGGGCCCACGTGGTCACGGCAGGCTGCTACAGCCTGCTCGTGCCCCCGATGACCCGTTCCACAGCAGCACCCTCATTCCCCGCAGCCCTACATTTAGACTATAAGACGCACCCCCCACTTTCCACCAACATTTGGGGGGAAAAAAGTGTGTTTTATAGTCCGAAAAATACGGTACTCGTTTCACTGTGGATAATTACACAATCTTACCAGCATGTTCACAAGGTCTTTTGCTTTTCTTCTTGGGTTGATATGCACATGTCTGTCCAAAGCATGTTCATCTTTGGTACACAGAACCTGTTCCCTTCCTCAGCGGAATGATGGCTGGACATTCCCATCTTGTTTGTACTTGCGTATAATTGTATGTGCAGATGAACGAGGCACCTTCAGGTATGTGGAAATTGCACCCAAGGATGAACCAGACTTCTGCAAGTCCATAATTCTCTTCCTGAGATCCTGGTTGATTTCTTTTGACTTTCCCATCATGCTACACAAAGAAGCAGTGTGTTTCAGGTGTATATGAATATACATCCACAGATGTGTCTCTAATTAACTCAGATGTTGCCAATAAACCAGAAATAATAAATCAGACGCTTCCAAAGACATGACATCATCATATGGGTTGTCCCATATTGTTTAAAGTAAGGAAGGACCCCGGCACACAGTACAAGAGAAATTGGACAATCCAGGTATGGTATGCTTGGATGATTTTTATTTTCACAATTAAACGGTACTGCCCGACGTGTCGGCTCGCACAAGAGCCTTCATCAGGGACAGATAAGTACTGGGACATGCATGATACAAAAAAGAAAAAACAAGAAATGATTTACAATTACATCATGACAAGGCATCAAGTGTCAAAAAATGAGAAAACAACATATTACCTATTGGGGAGATGTGAAAGGAAGGGGAAGGTGTCGCAATGTGAATGTTAAGAAGTGGTGAGGATATATACAGCCGTATAAGATGTGAGTAGAATAAGAGAATTGTAAATTAAGAAAGGAAGGGGAGAGGAAAGATGGGGAAAGAAAAGGAAGAGAGGAAAAAAAGGGGGGAAAGGAGGGGGAAGAAACGGAAGAAGAGAAAGAAGGAAGGGAGAACAGGAAGGCTCAAGGGAAAAAATGAGCAAGAGGGGAAAGGGGAGGGATCTGAGAGACATACCCGTATTTATGAAGTTCAGGGAAAAGTTCCTAGTAGCACCTTGGAGGCCAGAAAGTTAAAGTGAAGTCTGAGAAAGGAAAGAGATATATAATATACAGAGGACTATAGCTGGTAAGGGCGGAAAAATGTCAATAAGGATAGAGCATGGTATAACTTACATGTGAGTAGTCAAGGAGAACACTTTGGAATGGAAGAATATATGTTACTGTGAAAAAAGGGGAGAGGGAGGAGGAGAAGTGATAGTTCATGAGGAATAGGTAATTGGAATAAAGAGCTGATATAATAGCAAAGAGAACAGGGCATAAATATTGGATACATACCAGTAGAATACTGTCATATAGTGTAGATAGGGCTCACATAGGTAGATGAAGAGATGGATAGATGCTGCTTTATGAATAACAAAGGTGATAATCTGTGATGATGTGGTGGAGAAATTGAAACATAGATAGGTCTGTTATAAGGGATAAATACCAATAAGTGGCGACCTGAGTATATGTAGTATGATAACCAATCATACGTGGTATGTTAGGTAAACCACACAATGCGTGAGGACTTGTTGTACTGGAATAGAGAAATAGCCTAAGTAAGAGGATGTGTGACTAATGTTGGGAAAAGGGAAAAAGAAGAACATACCTAATGGTGAGAGCACCAGAGAAATGCCTGCAATAACATAAGGACATTGTGTTATAAAAACGGCAAGACCAGAAGCAGAGCTTGTAGTGTAGCAGCAGGAAGACATCTTACCTATCGCAGCATAGTGGAGGTGAATATGTGGAGGGAGCCCAGGGACAGGGTAGAGAGAGGGACTATATATACTGGCCGGATGTAAACCATTGGTGGCAGCGGAGGATACACTATGCTGCGATAGGTAAGATGTCTTCCTGCTGCTACACTACGAGCTCTGCTTCTGGTCTTGCCGTTTTTATAAAGGTGCAGGAGAAAGGTGGAAACCACCAACCTGTTAAGGGAGAAGCTGCAGCCGGCTGCAGGCACTGTTCATCACCTCGTTTGGTTTACCAGAGACTCCAGTGTACTGTGTCATAGTGAGTACACCAGTGCCTTCGGGCCGCGCACCGCGCCGTACCACACCAGCACCCAGCACGCGCCCATCTCCATCGCCTCAGCACCTTCCCTCGGGCCCCCGGGACCATCACTCCCCTACTCACAGAGGGGTCAACACCAAGCTGCGCAACACCGTCCCCGGGAGGCCTAGTCAATGGCAGTGGTGGTGTCCATCCCTTCACCACAACCCGTGAGCGGCGTCACAAACTTAAATCCCCTACCAACCACCGCGGCCCCAGCCGTGGAACTCCCCACCGAAGTCCCCACGTGTAGCGCCAACCCCCTTGCAGAGCGACGTGACCCCCTGGTCCGTGAGGAGCTCGAGCCACCCACCGTACGAGCACGGATCCGAGCGGCTCGGCGGCCGGCCGAGCTCGCGGGGCGGTACAATTACAGGCAATGAAAACATTACATGTGCCTGAAAATGGAATAAATTAAAAACATAAGCTCAAGGCGCAAAAAATAAACTATCACTGGGTCCCAGATCCTGAAAAATAAGAACGCTACGGGTCTCAGAAAATTGCAACAAAAGCGCAATTCTTTTTTTGAACAAACTTCTGAATTTTTTTAACCATTTAGATAAAAACTAATATTATACATGTTTGGTATCTACAAATGTGTACTGACCTAGGGAATATAACAGATGCAAGCTTGTCCTGTTTGGTGGAGATGATATTTAATAAAATAAGTAGAAATCCACTAAAAGTTTTGTTTGGTTATCTTGCAATCCCGAGATAATCGTCTCCATGCTCCAAATCCATTTTAAAGCCATTTTTAAGGCATTTCGCGCATACATGAAATGAACACATTTTTCTCCAAAATTATAACAGATGCAAGCTTGTCCTGTTTGGTGGAGATGATATTTAATAAAATAAGTAGAAATCCACTAAAAGTTTTGTTTGGTTATCTTACAATCCCGAGATAATCGTCTCCATGCTCCAAATCCATTTTAAAGCCATTTTTAAGGCATTTCGCGCATACATGAAATGAACACATTTTTCTCCAAAACTATAACAGATGCAAGCTTGTCCTGTTTGGTGGAGATGATATTTAATAAAATAAGTAGAAATCCACTAAAAGTTTTGTTTGGTTATCTTGCAATCCCGAGATAATCGTCTCCATGCTCCAAATCCATTTTAAAGCCATTTTTAAGGCATTTCGCGCATACATGAAATGAACACATTTTTCTCCAAAACTATAACAGATGCAAGCTTGTCCTGTTTGGTGGAGATGATATTTAATAAAATAAGTAGAAATCCACTAAAAGTTTTGTTTGGTTATCTTGCAATCCCGAGATAATCGTCTCCATGCTCCAAATCCATTTTAAAGCCATTTTTAAGGCGTTTCGCGCATACATGAAATGAACACATTTTTCTCCAAAACTATAACAGATGCAAGCTTGTCCTGTTTGGTGGAGATGATATTTAATAAAATAAGTAGAAATCCACTAAAAGTTTTGTTTGGTTATCTTGCAATCCCGAGATAATCGTCTCCATGCTCCAAATCCATTTTAAAGCCATTTTTAAGGCATTTCGCGCATACATGAAATGAACACATTTTTCTCCAAAACTATAACAGATGCAAGCTTGTCCTGTTTGGTGGAGATGATATTTAATAAAATAAGTAGAAATCCACTAAAAGTTTTGTTTGGTTATCTTGCAATCCCGAGATAATCGTCTCCATGCTCCAAATCCATTTTAAAGCCATTTTTAAGCCATTTCGCGCATACATGAAATGAACACATTTTTCTCCAAAACTATAACAGATGCAAGCTTGTCCTGTTTGGTGGGGATGATATTTAATAAAATAAGTAGAAATCCACTAAAAGTTTTGTTTGGTTATCTTGCAATCCCGAGATAATCGTCTCCATGCTCCAAATCCATTTTAAAGCCATTTTTAAGGCGTTTCGCGCATACATGAAATGAACACATTTTTCTCCAAAACTATAACAGATGCAAGCTTGTCCTGTTTGGTGGAGATGATATTTAATAAAATAAGTAGAAATCCACTAAAAGTTTTGTTTGGTTACCTTGCAATCCCGAGATAATCGTCTCCATGCTCCAAATCCATTTTAAAGCCATTTTTAAGGCACTTCGCGCATACATGAAATGAACACATTTTTCTCCAAAACTATAACAGATGCAAGCTTGTCCTGTTTGGTGGAGATGATATTTAATAAAATAAGTAGAAATCCACTAAAAGTTTTGTTTGGTTACCTTGCAATCCCGAGATAATCGTCTCCATGCTCCAAATCCATTTTAAAGCCATTTTTAAGGCATTTCGCGCATACATGAAATGAACACATTTTTCTCCAAAACTATAACAGATGCAAGCTTGTCCTGTTTGGTGGAGATGATATTTAATAAAATAAGTAGAAATCCACTAAAAGTTTTGTTTGGTTATCTTGCAATCCCGAGATAATCGTCTCCATGCTCCAAATCCATTTTAAAGCCATTTTTAAGGCATTTCGCGCATACATGAAATGAACACATTTTTCTCCAAAACTATAACAGATGCAAGCTTGTCCTGTTTGGTGGAGATGATATTTAATAAAATAAGTAGAAATCCACTAAAAGTTTTGTTTGGTTATCTTGCAATCCCGAGATAATCGTCTCCATGCTCCAAATCCATTTTAAAGCCATTTTTAAGGCATTTCGCGCATACATGAAATGAACACATTTTTCTCCAAAACTATAACAGATGCAAGCTTGTCCTGTTTGGTGGAGATGATATTTAATAAAATAAGTAGAAATCCACTAAAAGTTTTGTTTGGTTATCTTGCAATCCCGAGATAATCGTCTCCATGCTCCAAATCCATTTTAAAGCCATTTTTAAGGCATTTCGCGCATACATGAAATGAACACATTTTTCTCCAAAACTATAACAGATGCAAGCTTGTCCTGTTTGGTGGAGATGATATTTAATAAAATAAGTAGAAATCCACTAAAAGTTTTGTTTGGTTATCTTGCAATCCCGAGATAATCGTCTCCATGCTCCAAATCCATTTTAAAGCCATTTTTAAGGCATTTCGCGCATACATGAAATGAACACATTTTTCTCCAAAACTATAACAGATGCAAGCTTGTCCTGTTTGGTGGAGATGATATTTAATAAAATAAGTAGAAATCCACTAAAAGTTTTGTTTGGTTATCTTGCAATCCCGAGATAATCGTCTCCATGCTCCAAATCCATTTTAAAGCCATTTTTAAGGCATTTCGCGCATACATGAAATGAACACATTTTTCTCCAAAACTATAACAGATGCAAGCTTGTCCTGTTTGGTGGAGATGATATTTAATAAAATAAGTAGAAATCCACTAAAAGTTTTGTTTGGTTATCTTGCAATCCCGAGATAATCGTCTCCATGCTCCAAATCCATTTTAAAGCCATTTTTAAGGCATTTCGCGCATACATGAAATGAACACATTTTTCTCCAAAACTATAACAGATGCAAGCTTGTCCTGTTTGGTGGAGATGATATTTAATAAAATAAGTAGAAATCCACTAAAAGTTTTGTTTGGTTATCTTGCAATCCCGAGATAATCGTCTCCATGCTCCAAATCCATTTTAAAGCCATTTTTAAGGCATTTCGCGCATACATGAAATGAACACATTTTTCTCCAAAACTATAACAGATGCAAGCTTGTCCTGTTTGGTGGAGATGATATTTAATAAAATAAGTAGAAATCCACTAAAAGTTTTGTTTGGTTATCTTGCAATCCCGAGATAATCGTCTCCATGCTCCAAATCCATTTTAAAGCCATTTTTAAGGCATTTCGCGCATACATGAAATGAACACATTTTTCTCCAAAACTATAACAGATGCAAGCTTGTCCTGTTTGGTGGAGATGATATTTAATAAAATAAGTAGAAATCCACTAAAAGTTTTGTTTGGTTATCTTGCAATCCCGAGATAATCGTCTCCATGCTCCAAATCCATTTTAAAGCCATTTTTAAGGCATTTCGCGCATACATGAAATGAACACATTTTTCTCCAAAACTATAACAGATGCAAGCTTGTCCTGTTTGGTGGAGATGATATTTAATAAAATAAGTAGAAATCCACTAAAAGTTTTGTTTGGTTATCTTGCAATCCCGAGATAATCGTCTCCATGCTCCAAATCCATTTTAAAGCCATTTTTAAGGCATTTCGCGCATACATGAAATGAACACATTTTTCTCCAAAACTATAACAGATGCAAGCTTGTCCTGTTTGGTGGAGATGATATTTAATAAAATAAGTAGAAATCCACTAAAAGTTTTGTTTGGTTATCTTGCAATCCCGAGATAATCGTCTCCATGCTCCAAATCCATTTTAAAGCCATTTTTAAGGCATTTCGCGCATACATGAAATGAACACATTTTTCTCCAAAACTATAACAGATGCAAGCTTGTCCTGTTTGGTGGAGATGATATTTAATAAAATAAGTAGAAATCCACTAAAAGTTTTGTTTGGTTATCTTGCAATCCCGAGATAATCGTCTCCATGCTCCAAATCCATTTTAAAGCCATTTTTAAGGCATTTCGCGCATACATGAAATGAACACATTTTTCTCCAAAACTATAACAGATGCAAGCTTGTCCTGTTTGGTGGAGATGATATTTAATAAAATAAGTAGAAATCCACTAAAAGTTTTGTTTGGTTATCTTGCAATCCCGAGATAATCGTCTCCATGCTCCAAATCCATTTTAAAGCCATTTTTAAGGCATTTCGCGCATACATGAAATGAACACATTTTTCTCCAAAACTATAACAGATGCAAGCTTGTCCTGTTTGGTGGAGATGATATTTAATAAAATAAGTAGAAATCCACTAAAAGTTTTGTTTGGTTATCTTGCAATCCCGAGATAATCGTCTCCATGCTCCAAATCCATTTTAAAGCCATTTTTAAGGCATTTCGCGCATACATGAAATGAACACATTTTTCTCCAAAACTATAACAGATGCAAGCTTGTCCTGTTTGGTGGAGATGATATTTAATAAAATAAGTAGAAATCCACTAAAAGTTTTGTTTGGTTATCTTGCAATCCCGAGATAATCGTCTCCATGCTCCAAATCCATTTTAAAGCCATTTTTAAGGCATTTCGCGCATACATGAAATGAACACATTTTTCTCCAAAACTATAACAGATGCAAGCTTGTCCTGTTTGGTGGAGATGATATTTAATAAAATAAGTAGAAATCCACTAAAAGTTTTGTTTGGTTATCTTGCAATCCCGAGATAATCGTCTCCATGCTCCAAATCCATTTTAAAGCCATTTTTAAGGCATTTCGCGCATACATGAAATGAACACATTTTTCTCCAAAACTATAACAGATGCAAGCTTGTCCTGTTTGGTGGAGATGATATTTAATAAAATAAGTAGAAATCCACTAAAAGTTTTGTTTGGTTATCTTGCAATCCCGAGATAATCGTCTCCATGCTCCAAATCCATTTTAAAGCCATTTTTAAGGCATTTCGCGCATACATGAAATGAACACATTTTTCTCCAAAACTATAACAGATGCAAGCTTGTCCTGTTTGGTGGAGATGATATTTAATAAAATAAGTAGAAATCCACTAAAAGTTTTGTTTGGTTATCTTGCAATCCCGAGATAATCGTCTCCATGCTCCAAATCCATTTTAAAGCCATTTTTAAGGCATTTCGCGCATACATGAAATGAACACATTTTTCTCCAAAACTATAACAGATGCAAGCTTGTCCTGTTTGGTGGAGATGATATTTAATAAAATAAGTAGAAATCCACTAAAAGTTTTGTTTGGTTATCTTGCAATCCCGAGATAATCGTCTCCATGCTCCAAATCCATTTTAAAGCCATTTTTAAGGCATTTCGCGCATACATGAAATGAACACATTTTTCTCCAAAACTATAACAGATGCAAGCTTGTCCTGTTTGGTGGAGATGATATTTAATAAAATAAGTAGAAATCCACTAAAAGTTTTGTTTGGTTATCTTGCAATCCCGAGATAATCGTCTCCATGCTCCAAATCCATTTTAAAGCCATTTTTAAGGCATTTCGCGCATACATGAAATGAACACATTTTTCTCCAAAACTATAACAGATGCAAGCTTGTCCTGTTTGGTGGAGATGATATTTAATAAAATAAGTAGAAATCCACTAAAAGTTTTGTTTGGTTATCTTGCAATCCCGAGATAATCGTCTCCATGCTCCAAATCCATTTTAAAGCCATTTTTAAGGCATTTCGCGCATACATGAAATGAACACATTTTTCTCCAAAACTATAACAGATGCAAGCTTGTCCTGTTTGGTGGAGATGATATTTAATAAAATAAGTAGAAATCCACTAAAAGTTTTGTTTGGTTATCTTGCAATCCCGAGATAATCGTCTCCATGCTCCAAATCCATTTTAAAGCCATTTTTAAGGCATTTCGCGCATACATGAAATGAACACATTTTTCTCCAAAACTATAACAGATGCAAGCTTGTCCTGTTTGGTGGAGATGATATTTAATAAAATAAGTAGAAATCCACTAAAAGTTTTGTTTGGTTATCTTGCAATCCCGAGATAATCGTCTCCATGCTCCAAATCCATTTTAAAGCCATTTTTAAGGCATTTCGCGCATACATGAAATGAACACATTTTTCTCCAAAACTATAACAGATGCAAGCTTGTCCTGTTTGGTGGAGATGATATTTAATAAAATAAGTAGAAATCCACTAAAAGTTTTGTTTGGTTATCTTGCAATCCCGAGATAATCGTCTCCATGCTCCAAATCCATTTTAAAGCCATTTTTAAGGCATTTCGCGCATACATGAAATGAACACATTTTTCTCCAAAACTATAACAGATGCAAGCTTGTCCTGTTTGGTGGAGATGATATTTAATAAAATAAGTAGAAATCCACTAAAAGTTTTGTTTGGTTATCTTGCAATCCCGAGATAATCGTCTCCATGCTCCAAATCCATTTTAAAGCCATTTTTAAGGCATTTCGCGCATACATGAAATGAACACATTTTTCTCCAAAACTATAACAGATGCAAGCTTGTCCTGTTTGGTGGAGATGATATTTAATAAAATAAGTAGAAATCCACTAAAAGTTTTGTTTGGTTATCTTGCAATCCCGAGATAATCGTCTCCATGCTCCAAATCCATTTTAAAGCCATTTTTAAGGCATTTCGCGCATACATGAAATGAACACATTTTTCTCCAAAACTATAACAGATGCAAGCTTGTCCTGTTTGGTGGAGATGATATTTAATAAAATAAGTAGAAATCCACTAAAAGTTTTGTTTGGTTATCTTGCAATCCCGAGATAATCGTCTCCATGCTCCAAATCCATTTTAAAGCCATTTTTAAGGCATTTCGCGCATACATGAAATGAACACATTTTTCTCCAAAACTATAACAGATGCAAGCTAGATGCAAGCTTGTCCTGTTTGGTGGAGATGATATTTAATAAAATAAGTAGAAATCCACTAAAAGTTTTGTTTGGTTATCTTGCAATCCCGAGATAATCGTCTCCATGCTCCAAATCCATTTTAAAGCCATTTTTAAGGCATTTCGCGCATACATGAAATGAACACATTTTTCTCCAAAACTATAACAGATGCAAGCTTGTCCTGTTTGGTGGAGATGATATTTAATAAAATAAGTAGAAATCCACTAAAAGTTTTGTTTGGTTATCTTGCAATCCCGAGATAATCGTCTCCATGCTCCAAATCCATTTTAAAGCCATTTTTAAGGCATTTCGCGCATACATGAAATGAACACATTTTTCTCCAAAACTATAACAGATGCAAGCTTGTCCTGTTTGGTGGAGATGATATTTAATAAAATAAGTAGAAATCCACTAAAAGTTTTGTTTGGTTATCTTGCAATCCCGAGATAATCGTCTCCATGCTCCAAATCCATTTTAAAGCCATTTTTAAGGCATTTCGCGCATACATGAAATGAACACATTTTTCTCCAAAACTATAACAGATGCAAGCTTGTCCTGTTTGGTGGAGATGATATTTAATAAAATAAGTAGAAATCCACTAAAAGTTTTGTTTGGTTATCTTGCAATCCCGAGATAATCGTCTCCATGCTCCAAATCCATTTTAAAGCCATTTTTAAGGCATTTCGCGCATACATGAAATGAACACATTTTTCTCCAAAACTATAACAGATGCAAGCTTGTCCTGTTTGGTGGAGATGATATTTAATAAAATAAGTAGAAATCCACTAAAAGTTTTGTTTGGTTATCTTGCAATCCCGAGATAATCGTCTCCATGCTCCAAATCCATTTTAAAGCCATTTTTAAGGCATTTCGCGCATACATGAAATGAACACATTTTTCTCCAAAACTATAACAGATGCAAGCTTGTCCTGTTTGGTGGAGATGATATTTAATAAAATAAGTAGAAATCCACTAAAAGTTTTGTTTGGTTATCTTGCAATCCCGAGATAATCGTCTCCATGCTCCAAATCCATTTTAAAGCCATTTTTAAGGCATTTCGCGCATACATGAAATGAACACATTTTTCTCCAAAACTATAACAGATGCAAGCTTGTCCTGTTTGGTGGAGATGATATTTAATAAAATAAGTAGAAATCCACTAAAAGTTTTGTTTGGTTATCTTGCAATCCCGAGATAATCGTCTCCATGCTCCAAATCCATTTTAAAGCCATTTTTAAGGCATTTCGCGCATACATGAAATGAACACATTTTTCTCCAAAACTATAACAGATGCAAGCTTGTCCTGTTTGGTGGAGATGATATTTAATAAAATAAGTAGAAATCCACTAAAAGTTTTGTTTGGTTATCTTGCAATCCCGAGATAATCGTCTCCATGCTCCAAATCCATTTTAAAGCCATTTTTAAGGCATTTCGCGCATACATGAAATGAACACATTTTTCTCCAAAACTATAACAGATGCAAGCTTGTCCTGTTTGGTGGAGATGATATTTAATAAAATAAGTAGAAATCCACTAAAAGTTTTGTTTGGTTATCTTGCAATCCCGAGATAATCGTCTCCATGCTCCAAATCCATTTTAAAGCCATTTTTAAGGCATTTCGCGCATACATGAAATGAACACATTTTTCTCCAAAACTATAACAGATGCAAGCTTGTCCTGTTTGGTGGAGATGATATTTAATAAAATAAGTAGAAATCCACTAAAAGTTTTGTTTGGTTATCTTGCAATCCCGAGATAATCGTCTCCATGCTCCAAATCCATTTTAAAGCCATTTTTAAGGCATTTCGCGCATACATGAAATGAACACATTTTTCTCCAAAACTATAACAGATGCAAGCTTGTCCTGTTTGGTGGAGATGATATTTAATAAAATAAGTAGAAATCCACTAAAAGTTTTGTTTGGTTATCTTGCAATCCCGAGATAATCGTCTCCATGCTCCAAATCCATTTTAAAGCCATTTTTAAGGCATTTCGCGCATACATGAAATGAACACATTTTTCTCCAAAACTATAACAGATGCAAGCTTGTCCTGTTTGGTGGAGATGATATTTAATAAAATAAGTAGAAATCCACTAAAAGTTTTGTTTGGTTATCTTGCAATCCCGAGATAATCGTCTCCATGCTCCAAATCCATTTTAAAGCCATTTTTAAGGCATTTCGCGCATACATGAAATGAACACATTTTTCTCCAAAACTATAACAGATGCAAGCTTGTCCTGTTTGGTGGAGATGATATTTAATAAAATAAGTAGAAATCCACTAAAAGTTTTGTTTGGTTATCTTGCAATCCCGAGATAATCGTCTCCATGCTCCAAATCCATTTTAAAGCCATTTTTAAGGCATTTCGCGCATACATGAAATGAACACATTTTTCTCCAAAACTATAACAGATGCAAGCTTGTCCTGTTTGGTGGAGATGATATTTAATAAAATAAGTAGAAATCCACTAAAAGTTTTGTTTGGTTATCTTGCAATCCCGAGATAATCGTCTCCATGCTCCAAATCCATTTTAAAGCCATTTTTAAGGCATTTCGCGCATACATGAAATGAACACATTTTTCTCCAAAACTATAACAGATGCAAGCTTGTCCTGTTTGGTGGAGATGATATTTAATAAAATAAGTAGAAATCCACTAAAAGTTTTGTTTGGTTATCTTGCAATCCCGAGATAATCGTCTCCATGCTCCAAATCCATTTTAAAGCCATTTTTAAGGCATTTCGCGCATACATGAAATGAACACATTTTTCTCCAAAACTATAACAGATGCAAGCTTGTCCTGTTTGGTGGAGATGATATTTAATAAAATAAGTAGAAATCCACTAAAAGTTTTGTTTGGTTATCTTGCAATCCCGAGATAATCGTCTCCATGCTCCAAATCCATTTTAAAGCCATTTTTAAGGCATTTCGCGCATACATGAAATGAACACATTTTTCTCCAAAACTATAACAGATGCAAGCTTGTCCTGTTTGGTGGAGATGATATTTAATAAAATAAGTAGAAATCCACTAAAAGTTTTGTTTGGTTATCTTGCAATCCCGAGATAATCGTCTCCATGCTCCAAATCCATTTTAAAGCCATTTTTAAGGCATTTCGCGCATACATGAAATGAACACATTTTTCTCCAAAACTATAACAGATGCAAGCTTGTCCTGTTTGGTGGAGATGATATTTAATAAAATAAGTAGAAATCCACTAAAAGTTTTGTTTGGTTATCTTGCAATCCCGAGATAATCGTCTCCATGCTCCAAATCCATTTTAAAGCCATTTTTAAGGCATTTCGCGCATACATGAAATGAACACATTTTTCTCCAAAACTATAACAGATGCAAGCTTGTCCTGTTTGGTGGAGATGATATTTAATAAAATAAGTAGAAATCCACTAAAAGTTTTGTTTGGTTATCTTGCAATCCCGAGATAATCGTCTCCATGCTCCAAATCCATTTTAAAGCCATTTTTAAGGCATTTCGCGCATACATGAAATGAACACATTTTTCTCCAAAACTATAACAGATGCAAGCTTGTCCTGTTTGGTGGAGATGATATTTAATAAAATAAGTAGAAATCCACTAAAAGTTTTGTTTGGTTATCTTGCAATCCCGAGATAATCGTCTCCATGCTCCAAATCCATTTTAAAGCCATTTTTAAGGCATTTCGCGCATACATGAAATGAACACATTTTTCTCCAAAACTATAACAGATGCAAGCTTGTCCTGTTTGGTGGAGATGATATTTAATAAAATAAGTAGAAATCCACTAAAAGTTTTGTTTGGTTATCTTGCAATCCCGAGATAATCGTCTCCATGCTCCAAATCCATTTTAAAGCCATTTTTAAGGCATTTCGCGCATACATGAAATGAACACATTTTTCTCCAAAACTATAACAGATGCAAGCTTGTCCTGTTTGGTGGAGATGATATTTAATAAAATAAGTAGAAATCCACTAAAAGTTTTGTTTGGTTATCTTGCAATCCCGAGATAATCGTCTCCATGCTCCAAATCCATTTTAAAGCCATTTTTAAGGCATTTCGCGCATACATGAAATGAACACATTTTTCTCCAAAACTATAACAGATGCAAGCTTGTCCTGTTTGGTGGAGATGATATTTAATAAAATAAGTAGAAATCCACTAAAAGTTTTGTTTGGTTATCTTGCAATCCCGAGATAATCGTCTCCATGCTCCAAATCCATGGATAGAGACGTGCATGAGGGCCTCAAAACATTAAGTGTCCATTGTCAGGAAGTGGGTCTTTTGTAGTATAGCCCTTTGGCAGGGCAGCCAAAAATTGGGAGGCTCCACGTTGTCCCTGGATAGAGACGTGCATGAGGGCCTCAAAACATTAAGTGTCCATTGTCAGGAAGTGGGTGTATTATAGTATAGCCCTTAGGCAGGGCAGCCAAAAATTGGGAGGCTCCACGTTGTCCCTGGATAGAGACGTGCATGAGGGCCTCAAAACATTAAGTGTCCATTGTCAGGAAGTGGGTCTTTTGTAGTATAGCCCTTTGGCAGGGCAGCCAAAAATTGGGAGGCTCCACGTTGTCCCTGGATAGAGACGTGCATGAGGGCCTCAAAACATTAAGTGTCCATTGTCAGGAAGTGGGTGTATTATAGTATAGCCCTTTGGCAGGGCAGCCAAAAATTGGGAGGCTCCACGTTGTCCCTGCATAGAGACGTGCATGAGGGCCTCAAAACATTGTTCCCATTGCAAAGGAGCGGGTCTCCTGTCGTTGTAATGTCCATTCTGCAAAGAATGGGCGAAAAAATTTACCACTGGGGGTATACCTGAAACAAAGGCCTAACTCTTGTAACGGTCATCATGGTGGCGCATGAGGAGAAGGAGGAGCAGTCCAGCGATTATCCAAAGTCCAGAAGTGTGTACCCATGGGTGACTGGAGGTACATGGCAAATTCCCGTTACAAACTTTAAATTCCGCTCTCATTTGCTGGTGGTGTGGTGAAGTGTGGCCCAATCCAACCCTTGTTCATCTTGATCAGAGTCAGCCTGTCAGCATTTTCAGTTGACAGGCGGGTGCGTTTATCTGTAATGATTCCACCTGCGGCACTAAAAACACGCTCTGACAAAACGCTAGCGGCAGGGCAGGCCAGGACTTCCAAGGCGTAGAGAGCCAATTCATGCCACGTGTCCACCTTGGATACCCAATAATTGTAAGGCACAGAGGAATGTCGGAGTACAGTTGTTCGATCTGCAAGGTACTCCTTGAGCATCTGGGCAAACTTAGGATTTCTTGTGGCACTACCCCGCACCTCAGGGGCTGTGGTACGTGAGGGGCTGAGAAAACTGTCCCACATCTTAAAGACTGTTCCCCTACCTCTGGCGGATTGGACTTGTGCCTCTCTCGGCTGTACGCCTTGGTTGTCCACTGATTCCTGACCTATGCCGCTAGCGTTTTGTGAGGGGAATGCTTTGCCTACTTCCGTGACTATGGCCTTCCGGAACTGCTGCATTTTGGTTGACCTCTCCGCCTCGGGAATAAGAGACATAAAGTTCTCCTTGTAGCGTGGGTCTAACAGTGTTACCAACCAGTAATGATTGTCGGCCAAGATGTTCTTAACGCGAGGGTCACGAGACAGGCAGCTTACCATAAAGTCAGCCATGTGCGCCAGACTCTTAACAGCCAGGACTTCAGTAGCCTGACCAACACGTTGACTGAACATGCTGTCCTCCTCCTCCTCCTCCTCCTCCTCCTCATCTACCCTGTCCTCTGGCCAGCCACGCTGAACCGAGGATATGACTGGTGTGCATGTCATATCCTCAATTTGGCCGGAGATTTGCTCCATGTCTTCATCCTCCTCCTCGTCATAGTCCTCCACTGCACGTTGTGATGAGACGAGGCTGGGCTGTGTGTTATCACCCACACCCACTACTGTTTCTTGCTGCAACTCATCGCGCTCCGCCTGCAATGCATCATGTTTGGTTTTGAGCAGAGACCGTTTTAGAAGGCAGAGTAGCGGTATGGTGACGCTAATAATGGCGTCATCTTATACCTTTATGATGTTATTGTTTATTCTAAAGCAAACAAGATTTTAGGGTGTATAAAAAGGGAGATTAGATCCGGTGATCCCAACGTATTGTTAACCCTCTATAAATCACTTGTAAGGCCACATCTGGAATATGGGGTAAAGTCCTGAGCAGGTTGATAACCATTGGTTTGAGCATGGTAGGGTGTAGTGCGCATCTTCCTGCATCCGCCATAACCTTCCCTTAGGATATACTGTGCCCTTATCAGATTGGTTGTACAAGGTTGCTTCTCTTATTGGATGGATTTCAAGCTGCATGGATAATGTTCATTTAAATGATGTGGATAGAAAGACTGAAGATATCTACATGTAGTCTGAAATCCATCATGAATCAATACTATTTTACACAGTCATAAGCAGCCCATGGGCATTCACCTGCATTCAAACCAATAACAGCTCATAGACCAGACAATCCATCTACCACTGGACCAAAGACAGGAAGTTAAATCCACTGCCTGCGGTAACCAACTTAATCCTATAGGCTACTCACACAACAAACCCAACAGAAAGGAAAAAAACATGGCTTCGATTATCCATCCAATGAAAACGCATAACCATTGTGAGCCATTGGACAATGCAATTGGACACTTGGTGACATGGTGCACGGCCCAATGAATCAAGTCTTTACTTCATATTCACGGTTTAAGCCCTTGGGTTCTAATGTGCCCAGAGTACATATCCAGAAAGATTCTCTTTCTTTGAGCTAAACACAAGTCAACAATACATTGTAAGCAGATTCTATTACCAGTCCCACACCATTTTGTGACGCATAATCACACAGTGATCCAATTAACATTCCAAGTCATCGAACATGTCCAAGCCATACGCAGAGGAGGCAATAGAATTAGGAAGCTCAAAGAAAGGGAATCTTTCTGGATATATACTCTGGGCACATTGGAACCCAAAGGCTTAAACCATGAATATGAAGTACAGACTTGATTCATTGGGCCATGCATGGACATAATGGACATAATTCTAATAGGCAGGACAGGTAATAAGGAGCACAAGTTATATGCTAAAATGTGTTGTGTGACAAGACAGACACAGGAAAGGACATGATAACAGGTGTAGGGACCAACAAGGTGAGACAAGGGGTATCAGGATAGGGTCAAGTAGGTATGAATGTAGTAATGGGGCAGGCATAGAGAATTGTATGTGAATGTGAATTACAATAAATCACTAAGGAAAGGAATATGTGAGTGTGTGCCTAATGTAAACTAATATTGTACTGGCAAAATTATAGATGGAAAGGGAGAAGGGGAGGGGGGGAGAGAGGAGGCTGTAATTGACTACAAGGGTATGAGTTATGAGTGATCATAGGGATAGTGTTACATAAGTGGAAATACCTATGGAGGACCGGATGTGTAAGCGCATACCTTATACAAACCTATAGAGTGCTGATGGGTGAGAGTGTGATGTTAGATATAAGACATCCTATAGTGAATAGTGAGCCGTAATCAAGTGCAACAGGGATATTTCACGTGACTATGGGAACCTGGAAGGTAAAGAAAGGGGAGAAAAAACTGTTAGACAAGGTAATCAGACATAATGTAACCAGTTGATCAGACATGATCACCTGGTTTGAGACCCCCTGCCTTACACTATATAGATATCATGTTCATTCCCCATCTATCTTGCTCAGGAGAGCATCTCCCTCCCCCGGCACCAAGAGCAGCTCATACTGAATTGTTACATTGACTAGTAACCCTGCACACAGAAATGCACCTTAATATTCCACTGTTAACCCTTTCCTCCTAGCAGTAACACACAACTCCTCACCTTGATATCATGGTGATTTATGGTCAGAATGACTTCAATGCGATCAGTGATTTCTATTCTAGCTCTGCTCACATAGATTTTATATCCACACTCAACTATAGGCCGTTCTTCATATTTTGGGGGCTTTTAGTCAGATATACTAGTTTGTGCCTGTATAGTATTGGTGTAGATGGGAGTGTAGGGCATGGGTTACATGGCACTGTGGTGGAATACTGATGGGAGGTATTGGTGCTGTGTTTGATGCTTCTACTGGGTATTTTCCTACAAATACTGGAACAGCTCACTGCTTAGAATGATCCTTCCCAGCTCTATAATATATTATATATACCCCACAATGCAGGCTCACACACACATTTGTCTCAAGTGTGTTGTAGGGACACAGATACAGTCTTGGTCATGTGACTAAAGGCTACTTTACACACTGCGATATCGGTCCCGATATCGCTAGTGTGGGTACCCGCCCCCATCTGTTGCGCGACACGGGCAAATCGCTGCCCATGCCGCACAACACCGACCAGACCCGTCACACATACTTACCTGCCCGGCGACGTCGCTGTGTCCGGCGAACCGCCTCCTTTCTAAGGGGGCGGTCCGTGCGGCGTCACAGCGACGTCACTGAGCGACCGCCCAATAGCAGCGGAGGGGCGGAGATGAGTGGCCGGAACATCCCGCCCACCTCCTTCCTTCCTCATAGCGGCTGGGAGGCAGGTAAGGAGAGGTTCCTCGTTTCTGCGGTGTCACACGGAGCGATGTGTGCTACCGCAGGAGCGACGAACTACATCGTTACTGCTGCAGTAACGATAATCGAGAATGGAGACCCATGTCACCGATGAGCGATTTTGCACGTTTTTGCAACGATGCAAAATCGCTCATCGGTATCACACGCAGCAACATCGCTAATGCGGCCGGATGTGCGTCACAAATTCCGTGACCCCAACGACTCCGCATTAGCGATGTCGCAGCGTGTAAAGCCCCCTTTAGTGGGAGTGGTGTACAGGGTCTTAGCAGTAAAGAGTATTCCATATTTCTGCCAGATACCCACAGAGATATTGAAATCTGAAAAAAGAGACTTCTGCTCATTGAAGGTAAGAACTGCTCACATAGCGTTCAACTCCACAGCAAACGAGTGCTCTAGCACTGGCATCTCAGCAGGGATATTCCCCTACTACACATGTGTGTCTAGGTCACTGTGACAGTTTACAGGACATAACTCAGGGCACCTAGACAGAAGGCAGAGGGACTACTTTCTATTTCTGGTGTAGAGCTTAGTACAATATATATATATTTATACTATTACATGGGACACATGTACCTTGTATTACCATTATTCGCTGTATATGAACCCCTTTTCTCCGGGCATTATTTGTCTATAGCATTTTTCACGAACCTGAGGCAACTGAGAACCCTTCAGTGAAGGAATTCCACTAACCCTCACAATACCTACCAGGGGCCTCCCTGCAGTAACTCAGGTAGTTGTACCCATTCTCTTTCCGCATTCTATGTGTTCTTCTTCTTTCTTCTTTTTTTTCTTTTTTCTTCTTTTTATTTCTATCATGTAGTTCAGGGGTTTATAGATATATGTCCTGCATCTCATATTTCCTTTAGTGGTGCTTCTTACCCATTCTCATATCATTTACCCTAGTATTTCATGATCCTGAGGCGACTGAGAACCCTTTAATAAAGGAATCCTTTTTCACCTGAATTGTCAAGTGATACTTACCAGTGACTATCACGTAATGTTACAGGTAGTTCCATTTTCTTCCTCTTCTTTCTCTCCTTTCTTCTTTGTCACACGGTCCATTGTGTTATAGCCCACGTGTCATGATAACACTTGTACCATCTTTTCATTTAGATTCCACCTACAATTATTTACCGATTCCAGTTCTGGAATAGGCTTTCATCATCTACTCACTAGAATTCTCAAGTTCATAAGGTACTGAGACATATACATGTTCACACCATTATAAAGAACAAAGTATAAACATTGAGGTTTTTCTCACACCCATGTTCCTGTGTTCTTTGATATGATATGTGTTCATTTCCTTCACTATATAGGATTGCAAGTTTTCCATTTGTACCTTAATGGCAATGACGCTATACAATTGAACACATATCATCCTGTTATCCATATAGGTGTGTATTTACCTGCTTGACTATTTTTGGTTGTTTGATCCAGAATGTTTCTCCAGATAGGTCATGTGGAAATTTTCTTTCCTCAGTACAAATGTTTTCACTATGGCTTTGGAAAATTTTTTTGTATGTGCATCATGGTCATTTGACCCATTGTACTCTCAAGTAGCAATATATTGTACTGTTATGTTGTACTATGTACTAATTACGTGTTTATATGGTTTTGTAACCCTTTATGATCTTAGATAACTTTATCCTTGATAAAGACCTAAAAACAAGCTCGAAACGTTGGATGAATTATCCTTTTGCACAAATAAAGAATTTTCAGCATTCTAAGAGTTCTTTTCTTACGTTATTGATCACTATAGTGTGCCAGAGCTATTTCTATTGAATTGACTCTTATTTTTTCTGAGCACCTGCTATATACACAGTGAGCCAGACATATTCAATTTTCATTCAGAAGGCAGAGGGAAGCCTTAGCAGCTGAGCCTATATCTTGGCTTGTGAGCATTAGAACAGGCCGGCGATTACAGGGTAACATGAAAAATGTCCAGCTTGCATTATGACTAGAACATGACAATATCCTTTTAAGTACTAACCTATGATGCGTTCCTAAGCAGTTGATGTTATATGTTCTACATTTCATTTTCTGCATACTTTCCAAGTAGTAGAATTTGCTTTGATATAGGCAACTGGATTTTCACAATGAAAAGGCAAAGGATAACGCCCGAAAAAGACGCCATACATTATGTCAGTGCCATCACTGACAAACCTGGATTGACCATGAAATACATCAATCCCCTTAAAGGTGAGTTAAAACAAGTTTTAACTAAATTGCCTTAATATTGTCATGCATTAGAATGACTGTCTTAGGTAATGATAAATATTTTCTACAGGAAGAGGAGTGTTTGCTGAAACTGAAATCGAAAAAGGGAGTTTTGTTGCAGAATATCGAGGTGAGCTCACGTATGCACTTACGATGGTAGACAACTACTCGAGATTTATGGTTGTGGTACAAGTCAAAGATCTAATGGCCCATACTGCAGCGAAGGTCTTCCAAGCACACTTATGCAGACCTCATGGCTACTCAGAGAGAGTCCTCACAGATCAAGGCACTGCCTTTGAAGCGGAAATCTTCAAGGACTTCTGCAGCTTTTACCGATGCAGGAAGATGCGTACTACACCCTACCATGCTCAAACCAATGGTTATCAACCTGCTCAGGACTTTACCCCATATTCCAGATGTGGCCTTACAAGTGATTTATAGAGGGGTAACAATACGTTGGGATCATCGGATCTAATCTCCCTTTTTATACACCCTAAAATCTTGTTTGCGTTAGAATAAACAATAACATCATAAAGGTATAGCAGTACCGTTTCAAAGTTTCGGTGTCCCAAGCAGCATTCCATCAGCCTCTGGAAGGTTCCTGGCAAATTGCACAGCTCGAAGGGCATGCTTTTGAACTCGCAGAGACCCATCGGGGTGGCAAAGGCGGTCTTCTCCCGGTCTGCCTCAGCAACGGACACTTGCCAATAGTGACTAGTGAGATCAAGGGTAGAAAAATAATTTGCAGTTGTCAATGCAGCTAGCTATTCCTCAATACAGGGGAGTGGTGCTGTCCTTCTTCTTTAACAGGACCAACGGAGCTGCCCAGAGGCTACAACTGTCACGGATAACCCCAGCCTCCTTCATGTTGCTCAACATGTCCTTGGTACACTGGTAATGTGCAGGTAGATTTGGCTTATATCTCTCTTTGATGGGTGGGTGTGCACTTGTGGGGATGTAGTGTTTGACCCCTTTTATTTTTCAAAAGTCTAGCGGATGTTTGCTGAAGACTTGCTCGTATTCTTGCACTAGCCTGTAGACCCCCTTCTTGTGATGTGAAGGTGTGGAGTCAGTGCCTACGTGTAATTCCTTACACCACTCCTCTGGCTGACTTGGTGAGCTGTCACTGAATGGGTGGGCTGAAGCAATGGTGGATGCTGCTGTTTGGATAGCATGTGTATCTACTGAGAACAGCTTATCAATGGTGGCAAATCGGAGCAGCTTAATCTTTTGCTCTCCGCAGTTCAACACTCTCATGGGCACTCTTCCCTTCCATATTAATGAATAAAACTATGATGTAAATAGCATATAGATACCCCACAAATGCAGATAAAAGTAGGTTATGGGAAAAGGGGGAAGAGAGAAACAGGAAAATAGTGGAATAAAGTATACCTTCCAGGTGGGAGAGGAAATGGCAGCACAGCCAGTGGAGGTGAAGCAAGGGGAGCCTGCAACTAAAGAGTTGAGAGCGTTATCACATGGTGACTGAGCCTGATTGTAACGGGAGCATAGAGGTGCCGATCCTGTCTTACCTGCGTTGGTGTAGAAGTGGGTGTCCTGTGGTGGAGTCAGCTATGTGCAGTGGTGGCCGTGGGTTCTTTTATGTGCGACCGTAGTAATAGCTGTGCCCACTTCCTGTATGGGAGTGGAATGCAGTGAGGCTAATGGAACGCACGCCTGCGCATTTGTGTTTAACGTCGCGCATGTGCAGAACGGAGAAAAGGCTGCGCTCACTTCCTAATGAAAGGGAGTGAGACGCAGCTGGGAAGGGAAGGGAAAAGATTAGGGTTTGGGGATGATGAAAGGGCTTTCTACGGGCAAGGATGGCAAAGGGTGGCAGTGACGGAAAGTCAGGCAGATGGTCCTGTCCTGTCCTGTCCGTCCGTCTTTTTGTATCATGAATTGGAAAGACTGCAAGGGGGAGGGGAGGTGCTTGTGCCCAAAAGGAGGAGTTATTCAGATTCATTGCAGTGGGCGGCGGCTGCAAAAAGCACCATTCTCCTTGTTTTTGCTCTGCAAAACAGCCTTTTCAAGGGTTTGGCTTGGGTGACAAAATGTCTTCTGTAGGCGTGGGTTTGTCTCCCTCTCCCTAAGATGTGTCCGGTATAGGCCAGGGTGCCACTCAAGGCCGTAACCAATTCGGGTTATAGCTTCTCGGCCTTTTGGCTAAGATCAAGTGTAGTTTCGGAGGACGCTACCTTGGTCGGTACTGGAAGGTGCCTGGGATTGCACGTCTGCCGGCCTTGAGGGAGTGTGTGCGCCTTCTGGTGACACATAGCCCTCTTGTGCCTGGACGGTTCCCAGGCAACGGGAGGCGATCACCTTTGTTATTTTGAAGTCCTACTGATAAACAGAAAAAAAATGAAAATCCAGTTGCCTATATCAAAGCAAATTCTACTACTTGTAAAGTATGCAGAAAATGAAATGTAGAACATATAACATCAACTGCTTAGGAACGCATCATAGGTTAGTACTTAAAAGGATATTGTCATGTTCTAGTCATAATGCAAGCTGGACATTTTTCATGTTACCCTGTAATCGCCGGCCTGTTCTAATGCTCACAAGCCAAGATATAGGCTCAGCTGCTAAGGCTTCCCTCTGCCTTCTGAATGAAAATTGAATATGTCTGGCTCACTGTGTATATAGCAGGTGCTCAGAAAAAATAAGAGTCAATTCAATAGAAATAGCTCTGGCACACTATAGTGATCAATAACGTAAGAAAAGAACTCTTAGAATGCTGAAAATTCTTTATTTGTGCAAAAGGATAATTCATCCAACGTTTCGAGCTTGTTTTTAGGTCTTTATCAAGGATAAAGTTATCTAAGATCATAAAGGGTTACAAAACCATATAAACACGTAATTAGTACATAGTACAACATAACAGTACAATATATTGCTACTTGAGAGTACAATGGGTCAAATGACCATGATGCACATACAAAAAAATTTTCCAAAGCCATAGTGAAAACATTTGTACTGAGGAAAGAAAATTTCCACATGACCTATCTGGAGAAACATTCTGGATCAAACAACCAAAAATAGTCAAGCAGGTAAATACACACCTATATGGATAACAGGATGATATGTGTTCAATTGTATAGCGTCATTGCCATTAAGGTACAAATGGAAAACTTGCAATCCTATATAGTGAAGGAAATGAACACACATGGGTTTGTTGTGTGAGGGTGTGAGAAAAACCTCAATGTTTATACTTTGTTCTTTATAATGGTGTGAACATGTATATGTCTCAGTACCTTATGAACTTGAGAATTCTAGTGAGTAGATGATGAAAGCCTATTCCAGAACTGGAATCGGTAAATAATTGTAGGTGGAATCTAAATGAAAAGATGGTACAAGTGTTATCATGACACGTGGGCTATAACACAATGGACCGTGTGACAAAGAAGAAAGGAGAGAAAGAAGAGGAAGAAAATGGAACTACCTGTAACATTACGTGATAGTCACTGGTAAGTATCACTTGACAATTCAGGTGAAAAAGGATTCCTTTATTAAAGGGTTCTCAGTCGCCTCAGGATCATGAAATACTAGGGTAAATGATATGAGAATGGGTAAGAAGCACCACTAAAGGAAATATGAGATGCAGGACATATATCTATAAACCCCTGAACTACATGATAGAAATAAAAAGAAGAAAAAAGAAAAAAAAGAAGAAAGAAGAAGAACACATAGAATGCGGAAAGAGAATGGGTACAACTACCTGAGTTACTGCAGGGAGGCCCCTGGTAGGTATTGTGAGGGTTAGTGGAATTCCTTCACTGAAGGGTTCTCAGTTGCCTCAGGTTCGTGAAAAATGCTATAGACAAATAATGCCCGGAGAAAAGGGGTTCATATACAGCGAATAATGGTAATACAAGGTACATGTGTCCCATGTAATAGTATAAATATATATATATTGTACTAAGCTCTACACCAGAAATAGAAAGTAGTCCCTCTGCCTTCTGTCTAGGTGCCCTGAGTTATGTCCTGTAAACTGTCACAGTGACCTAGACACACATGTGTAGTAGGGGAATATCCCTGCTGAGATGCCAGTGCTAGAGCACTCGTTTGCTGTGGAGTTGAACGCTATGTGAGTAGTTCTTACCTTCAATGAGCAGAAGTCTCTTTTTTCAGATTTCAATATCTCTGTGGGTATCTGGCAGAAATATGGAATACTCTTTACTGCTAAGACCCTGTACACCACTCCCACTAAAGGGGGCTTTACACGCTGCGACATCGCTAATGCGGAGTCGTTGGGGTCACGGAATTTGTGACGCACATCCGGCCGCATTAGCGATGTTGCTGCGTGTGATACCGATGAGCGATTTTGCATCGTTGCAAAAACGTGCAAAATCGCTCATCGGTGACATGGGTCTCCATTCTCGATTATCGTTACTGCAGCAGTAACGATGTAGTTCGTCGCTCCTGCGGTAGCACACATCGCTCCGTGTGACACCGCAGAAACGAGGAACCTCTCCTTACCTGCCTCCCAGCCGCTATGAGGAAGGAAGGAGGTGGGCGGGATGTTCCGGCCACTCATCTCCGCCCCTCCGCTGCTATTGGGCCGTCGCTCAGTGACGTCGCTGTGACGCCGCACGGACCGCCCCCTTAGAAAGGAGGCGGTTCGCCGGACACAGCGACGTCGCCGGGCAGGTAAGTATGTGTGACGGGTCTGGTCGGTGTTGTGCGGCATGGGCAACGATTTGCCCGTGTCGCGCAACAGATGGGGGCGGGTACCCACACTAGCGATATCGGGACCGATATCGCAGTGTGTAAAGTAGCCTTTAGTCACATGACCAAGACTGTATCTGTGTCCCTACAACACACTTGAGACAAATGTGTGTGTGAGCCTGCATTGTGGGGTATATATAATATATTATAGAGCTGGGAAGGATCATTCTAAGCAGTGAGCTGTTCCAGTATTTGTAGGAAAATACCCAGTAGAAGCATCAAACACAGCACCAATACCTCCCATCAGTATTCCACCACAGTGCCATGTAACCCATGCCCTACACTCCCATCTACACCAATACTATACAGGCACAAACTAGTATATCTGACTAAAAGCCCCCAAAATATGAAGAACGGCCTATAGTTGAGTGTGGATATAAAATCTATGTGAGCAGAGCTAGAATAGAAATCACTGATCGCATTGAAGTCATTCTGACCATAAATCACCATGATATCAAGGTGAGGAGTTGTGTGTTACTGCTGGGAGGAAAGGGTTAACAGTGGAATATTAAGGTGCATTTCTGTGTGCAGTGTTACTAGTCAATGTAACAATTCAGTATGAGCTGCTCTTGGTGCCGGGGGAGGGAGATGCTCTCCTGAGCAAGATAGATGGGGAATAAACATGATATCTATATAGTGTAAGGCAGGGGGTCTCAAACCAGGTGATCATGTCTGATCAACTGGTTACATTATGTCTGATTACCTTGTCTAACAGTTTTTTCTCCCCTTTCTTTACCTTCCAGGTTCCCATAGTCACGTGAAATATCCCTGTTGCACTTGATTACGGCTCACTATTCACTATAGGATGTCTTATATCTAACATCACACTCTCACCCATCAGCACTCTATAGGTTTGTATAAGGTATGCGCTTACACATCCGGTCCTCCATAGGTATTTCCACTTATGTAACACTATCCCTATGATCACTCATAACTCATACCCTTGTAGTCAATTACAGCCTCCTCTCTCCCCCCTCCCCTTCTCCCTTTCCATCTATAATTTTGCCAGTACAATATTAGTTTACATTAGGCACACACTCACATATTCCTTTCCTTAGTGATTTATTGTAATTCACATTCACATACAATTCTCTATGCCTGCCCCATTACTACATTCATACCTACTTGACCCTATCCTGATACCCCTTGTCTCACCTTGTTGGTCCCTACACCTGTTATCATGTCCTTTCCTGTGTCTGTCTTGTCACACAACACATTTTAGCATATAACTTGTGCTCCTTATTACCTGTCCTGCCTATTAGAATTATGTCCATTATGTCCATGCATGGCCCAATGAATCAAGTCTGTACTTCATATTCATGGTTTAAGCCTTTGGGTTCCAATGTGCCCAGAGTATATATCCAGAAAGATTCCCTTTCTTTGAGCTTCCTAATTCTATTGCCTCCTCTGCGTATGGCTTGGACATGTTCGATGACTTGGAATCTTAATTGGATCACTGTGTGATTATGCGTCACAAAATGGTGTGGGACTGGTAATAGAATCTGCTTACAATGTATTGTTGACTTGTGTTTAGCTCAAAGAAAGAGAATCTTTCTGGATATGTACTCTGGGCATATTAGAACCCAAGGGCTTAAACCGTGAATATGAAGTAAAGACTTGATTCATTGGGCCGTGCACCATGTCACCAAGTGTCCAATTGCATTGTCCAATGGCTCACAATGGTTATGCGTTTTCATTGGATGGATAATCGAAGCCATGTTTTTTTCCTTTCTGTTGGGTTTGTTGTGTGAGTAGCCTATAGGATTAAGTTGGTTACCGCAGGCAGTGGATTTAACTTCCTGTCTTTGGTCCAGTGGTAGATGGATTGTCTGGTCTATGAGCTGTTATTGGTTTGAATGCAGGTGAATGCCCATGGGCTGCTTATGACTGTGTAAAATAGTATTGATTCATGATGGATTTCAGACTACATGTAGATATCTTCAGTCTTTCTATCCACATCATTTAAATGAACATTATCCATGCAGCTTGAAATCCATCCAATAAGAGAAGCAACCTTGTACAACCAATCTGATAAGGGCACAGTATATCCTAAGGGAAGGTTATGGCTATAAAAGGGGACTTCTTGGAGTCACCAGGTTGTTGATGGATGTTGCATGATCTAGTCTAAGCTCTTAGGAGCTGGCTAGGGGATCAGAACCAGGATGCCTTGTGGACTCGGTCTAGGGACTTTGGCTTCAACTAGAGGATCACTTGGCTACATGGCTTCAATCTAGGGGCTCCAATTCCGATTGGAGATCATAACCGCAATCTAGGGATTTCGACTCCGGCTGCCAGGATTATACCATATCATCATACCAGAGACTACTTAAGGAAGAAACCCAGGTTGGACAATTTTGTCACCTGGCTACAGACTTTGCAGACCTCAGCCAGCTTCCTAAATCTGGCGCTATTCTATTGTCGGTGGGCGCCCGACAAATTACACAGCTATGTAAAATTTTGGTTTATGAAACTTCAAATCCAGTGACTGATTATTATGTTTTCTAATGTCCTGATTTAAAAAAAAAAATAAATATTTTTTTTTAACCATCAAATATTGATTTTGTACAATCCATGTGTGAAGTTACATACAAGTGACATGAACAAGAAAAATACTTATTGTAACCAAAAATATTCACAATTTTATATATAAAATACATTTATTTATTGTACAGTCATTCTGCAACTTTATTAGAAATTTATTCTTGCACTTTTTCCTTTTCTCTAGATCCCCCTTTTCTCTTATAGAAGGCCTGTGGATCTTCTCTGTGAAGCATCCGGCAATCATGTTCACGTTTCATTTACTTTGGTATCGTCGTTCCATCTCCTTGATATTCCGATGAAAACCTTCTTGTTCTTCCCACCAGCACCAAGGTTTTCAGACAAGTAGTCCAAATAGGAATGTAAAAAATGTAACTTCAAATTCATTAGACAACCCAAGGCTTTGAAACGTTTCAGCATGTTCTCCACGATGGACTTAAATTTTGATTCTTTGTTGTTACCTAGAAACGTATTTATTGCTTCTTTCAAAGAGTCCCAAGCCCTTTTTTCAACAGTTTTCATTATTGTTTAAAACACGTCATCCTTCATTCATGGGTTTCTGAATATCCGAACCCACAAAAATGCTTTTGTGCTGCCCCTGTGCCAGCAGCCGCCGTTGGTCGGATCCAGACCTTCTAAGAGAGTGGCTCGACCCGGGGGTCTCGCGGACATGTCGAATAAAAGGAGGAATGTAGATGTATGGGCTAGGCCGTATTAAGTTTGTGACGCCACCAACGGTGTGTGGTGAGGTGGGACACCACCGCTGCCGTTATGGGATACCCGGGAGAGATGTAGTGGCAGCTGGATGTTAACCCCTCCGTGTGTAGGGATGATTGCCCCGGGGCCCAGTGTCTTTGTGCAGGGTATGGTGATGGCAAGGGCCGGCGCGCCTGAGCAAGCAGGGGGATGTTTGGTTACTCACAGTAAATGAATCACACGAGTCTTTCGGTAAACCAAAGGTGCTGGTGGCCTGCCGCCCCGGCCGGTTGCATTCAGGTCCCCCACCCAGGCTGGTGGTCGCTGTCCTTTACTCTGCACTTGTTTTTGTGTATGGTGGACTGCCTGGTCTGGAACTCAGGAGTCCGCTCCCGGCTGGATATGGCCTAAAGAGCCATGCCCGCAGGCGCTGGCCCGTGGGATCTAAGGGCCCTGGCGGTGGCCTTATCCCTATCAGTGGGCTGTTGTCTTCTTTGAGGGACTTTAGGTGGGATAGGACCTATAATCCTGCCCTCAATCATTTAATTAGCTAGGCCGCTGTTTTCGGTCCTGGCTTCAGGGTCCTAGGTGACTAGGGTTTCAGGTCGGCTGTGTGTTTCCTAAGTGAGGAAAGGTGTTGTGCGGGGGCCTATCTGTAACTACCTGGTTTTGCCAGGGCATCACACCTTCCTTCAGACTTGATTCTGACAGTCCCTGAAACTTGGTACACAGGTACTTAAACATCTCTCCTTCTTTCAGTAGCGCTTTCACAAACAGCTTCATCAGTCCAAGCTTACAGTGGAGTGGTGGCAAGAGAACTTTAGGTGGGATCAACTAAGCTTTATGCAACAATGTTCTTGAGTCCCGGTTACAAAGATGTTCTTGTTGGCCAATTTTTTTTGCTCCAGTGAAGAGTCCTAACCTGGCTTTCCAATTCACACAAAAAGCATGTGTTCTGCCTTCTTTTACGTAATGCTGTGAATCTCTAGCATACAGCTAAACCCTAGTTCACATTTCAAATAAACAGACTGTGGAGTTCAATAGCCTTGATTTATTAGCTGGTAACGTGAACTTGATTGCAGTATACATGGAATATACAGTGAATATAGGAATATCCAAGATGCAGTTGAAGACAGAATACGGTATATCCAAGATACTGTTTTATACGGGTAAAAACTATAACAAGAAAATGATTACAGTCAGTACAGTGTTAATACAGAGTTAACATAGCATAACAGTACATGAGATGCAGTTCTTACGAGAATGTAGGTGAAAGGTCACTGCATCTGCAATACATAGAAATCTTATCTAGACAAACAAGACAGGGATGACACTAAAGGTGTAGAAGTACAATGTACAATGCATTTACTACACTCTTCCATCTAGGATTCTATCACTAACACATGTAATTTGCTTTGCTCACCGGATTACACTAGGCAGGGGTGAATGTACAGAGAGGTAAGTCGGCATGTCCTTTCCTGACAAATCCAAAGAGAAAATGGCTGCAGGCTTCTTCTCAGCTCAGGGAGGCATTCCTTACCCAGAATACATTTAGCTTAAAGGGAAACTCAGCAATTCAAAAGAATAACAATGACCTCTAGGGGTTGTAACAGAAATTTTAATGAATGACTATTAGCAGGCTGCCATGAGGCAGAACAGCATGGGTATTTAATATATCCTCCTTGCTGCCCAAGAAGCAATGAGAACATTTTTAGACCACCACATATTGACCATCCATGCTCCTTGTAGTTAAGTTTCTTGAGAATAAAGTCTAAATTCTCACAGCTTTCTTCCAAGTGCATAGCATGTGTGACGCCCTGGACTAGCCAGGTAGTCACAAACACAAAATCACACACACCCCCTCCCCTGGATAGTCTACATCAGTCACACAAAATCCTTGTTGCCTCCTCCAGGGTCTGATGTCCACACCAGGTGGGGCGGAGCCAGGCGGTTGGCCCCACCCACCGAGGAGTTCACAGGCCTGGAGGCGGGAAAAAGCAGTTAGTTTAGTTTTGTAGTGGAAAGTGAGAGGACAGAAACTGTTAGTGTCTGGGTAGGAGCCCAGGCACTGTCAGCAAGGTCGGCAGACGGTGGTGGCCGTCTGCAGGAGGTGGTACAAGTCAGCTGAACCGTAGGATCGGGGACGGGCGGTGACCCGAAGGGAACTGAACCGGTGAGCGGATCTGTACCAAGCACAAAGGCAGGGCCATTGGACCCTGACCAGGCTAGGAGCCGCCGACAATGGTCAAATCCGAGAGTGACCGGAATCCCAGGGGTTCCCTAACACCCAAGACCCGACAGAAGGCAACCGTCCACACCGTGAGGATAAAAAGCCACCGCCATAGGCTAGAGATCCAAGGGCCAGCGCCTGCGGGCAAACGGGCTCCCTCGGTACGTACACCCCAGCCATCCAGCCTCCCCGTACCGCCACCGGGCCCCGGGATCACCAACCCCTACCCACGGAGGGGGAACCAACATCCTAGCTGCTCCCTGCCATCGCTCCCGGGATCCCCGTCACCAGCAGTGGTGGTGCCCATTATCACCACGACCTGTGGGTGACGTCACTAACTATCTCCCCAAACAAACCACCCCCTTTTCACTCGTGGGCGAGGAGCGCTGCTCGAGTCCCCGGATCTGGCCCTCCGCTCGAGCCACCGAGCAGCAGCAGCAGCAGAAGTCCCCGAACCCGAGCGTAGCGTGCGTGGCCCCTCTGCCCGCGACACATGCCCTACACACACTGAAGAATACTTACTGCCATTGAGCAGTAGCACAGCTTTCAGACTTTTTGGATGAAACAATGACGTGTCTCCACTCGCTCACATTGTACTTAATGTTACATTTTCCATCAGCACAGGAACATCGCTTGAATACACTAGAGCACCATCTTCAGAAAAGTATGGAGGGAATCTTTTCAGAATTCTAACCTTTTGGAAACCTATTGTCACGCTCTCCGGGTCCCCTGCTCTGCCCCCCGGCTCACCTGCCACGCTCCCCGGCTTCCCTGCTTCGCTCCCCGGCTCCTCTGGCAGACATCCCCCGCTCCACGGTCTCCAGCCTCCACCACCTGCGGTCCCCAGGCGGCCCGTTCCCCACTCCCGGCGCCCGTCGGCAGCCCTGCTCCAGGCCGGCTCCCCTGCTTCCTATACACCGCTCCCTGCCCTGGCTTCTGGCACCCGGGCCTCGCGCATGCGCATTAGGGCGCGCGCGCGGTCATTGACCCTCTCTTAAAGGGCCAGCGTCCACTGACAGGAAATTGAACACACAGGTACAGGGTATAAAGGGGTTTAATGTCCAAGTGGGCGGGGCCTGTTCTTCGTGTTTCCTAAGCTAGGAGTCAGGTCTCCTTGTGTCTCTGTGATATACTTACCTATCTCTCTTCTAGAGCCGCTCCTGCCTCGCCATCCGGTCCTGCCGATTCCCGAACCCCGAACGCTGACTATCTGCCATCCCGTCAGTCCATACCATCTCTGATCCCTGTGGTGACCCGTCCTCTCGCTCCATCGGTTCCGGACTCTGCCTGACATCTCGGCCTCCGAACCTGAGCTCCGTCACCCGGACTACCATCAGTGACTCCGTGGTCCCAGGGACTTCTCCATTCCACTCTTTTGCACGGACTGTCCTGCTACCCGTAGTGCTCCGGCTACCGGACCCCTTGCCTTCATTAAGGTGTTCGGCCCAGTGGATCCACCTCCTGGGTCTGCCCGTCCACCTGGCCCTAACACCTATAGAATCAGTGTTTGTGAAAAAACTGTACGTGATGATATTTTTTCAATATTTTTACTGAGTCCAATGATCAAAAGTATGAAAAAAATCACATCTTTCAAAAATTTTTACCCTTGGAAACCTGTGTTATTATTACTATGCACGAGCCCTAAATTGTCTGAAAAACAACAAATATGCTGGTTGGATAGACCTTGACCCAACAATTCAACGGCCACAATTAAGGAGAAAAGTGCTAAGAGAGTTAAATTTGCCCCTGAAATAACCCATGATACGGGCCAAGGAGGGACACACCATTTTGATCCGAAAATAGCCCAACACCATGAGAGACGGGCAAATCCGTGAAAAGACAAAGTTCCAAGCTACAACTGACGCAGGATCTACAGCACATACGCCCATTGTAATTGTTCATGATTTCCGGCCACTACGCATTTCAGCCTTCAGGGACCTGGTAATTCGAATGCTATGTCCAGGAGTAGAGATGAGCGAACCGGTCCCGGTTTGGCTCGAGGTCGGTTCGCCGAACGGAGCTCCCGTTCGAGTTCGGCTCGTCGAACGTTCGACGAACCGAACTCGAGCCAATAGGAAACAATGGCAGGCAATCACAAACACAGTAAAACACCTAGAAAACACCCTCAAAGGTGTCCAAAAGGTGACAAACAACTCACAACACAACACAAACACATGGGAAAGTGACAAGGACATATACTCATGCGAAAACAAAACAGCTGGACAAGGAAAAAGAGGAGGACACACAGATATAGGCATGGCACGCCATTCTAAAATCATGTAAAACACCGCAAGGTGACTCCAAGCGGAGTCTCCCTTTTTTCCAAAAATTGGGCCCCACACACACCCACCCATTCAGTGGCAGCAGTTGTGCCCCAGTTGTACACTTCACAGCTACATTTGCATCAAGCACATTCAAAAATACGCTATTCTTAACCGTCCCCAGGATGACACCGGGGTAGGTAGCAAAGTCTTTCCTGATCCCAGCTCTGTTCATCTTGGCTTCAAGCACATTCAAAAATACGCCATTCTTATCCGTCCCCAGGATGACACCGGGGTAGGTAGATAAAGTTTTTGCTGACCATGACTTGTTCATCTTGGCTTCTTTTAAAAACACAGCAAGCAAGGGTTACTCCAAGCGGAGTCTCCCTTTTTTCCAAAAATTGGGCCACACAGACACCCACCCCATCAGTGGCAGCACTTGGGCCCTAGTTGCAAACAGGATGTTTTGATTTGCATCAAGCACATTCAAAAATACGCCATAATTAACCGTCCCCAGGATGACACCGGGGTAGGTAGCAAAGTCTTTCCTGATCCCAGCTCTGTTCATCTTGGCTTCTTTTAAAAACACAGCAAGCAAGGGTTACTCCAAGCGGAGTCTCCCTTTTTTCCAAAAATTGGGCCACACAGACACCCACCCCATCAGTGGCAGCACTTGGGCCCTAGTTGCAAACAGGATGTTTTGATTTGCATCAAGCACATTCAAAAATACGCCATAATTAACCGTCCCCAGGATGACACCGGGGTAGGTAGCAAAGTCTTTCCTGATCCCAGCTCTGTTCATCTTGGCTTCTTTTAAAAACACAGCAAGCAAGGGTTACTCCAAGCGGAGTCTCCCTTTTTTCCAAAAATTGGGCCACACAGACACCCACCCCATCAGTGGCAGCACTTGGGCCCTAGTTGCAAACAGGATGTTTTGATTTGCATCAAGCACATTCAAAAATACGCCATTCTTATCCGTCCCCAGGATGACACCGGGGTAGGTAGATAAAGTCTTTGCTGACCCATGACTTGTTCATCTTGGCTTCTTTTAAAAACACAGCAAGCAAGGGTTACTCCAAGCGGAGTCTCCCTTTTTTCCAAAAATTGGGCCACACAGACACCCACCCCATCAGTGGCAGCACTTGGGCCCTAGTTGCAAACAGGATGTTTTGATTTGCATCAAGCACATTCCAAAATTCGCCATAATTAACCGTCCCCAGGATGACACCGGGGTAGGTAGCAAAGTCTTTCCTGATCCCAGCTCTGTTCATCTTGGCTTCTTTTAAAAACACAGCAAGCAAGGGTTACTCCAAGCGGAGTCTCCCTTTTTTCCAAAAATTGGGCCACACAGACACCCACCCCATCAGTGGCAGCACTTGGGCCCTAGTTGCAAACAGGATGTTTTGATTTGCATCAAGCACATTCAAAAATACGCCATAATTAACCGTCCCCAGGATGACACCGGGGTAGGTAGCAAAGTCTTTCCTGATCCCAGCTCTGTTCATCTTGGCTTCTTTTAAAAACACAGCAAGCAAGGGTTACTCCAAGCGGAGTCTCCCTTTTTTCCAAAAATTGGGCCACACAGACACCCACCCCATCAGTGGCAGCACTTGGGCCCTAGTTGCAAACAGGATGTTTTGATTTGCATCAAGCACATTCAAAAATACGCCATAATTAACCGTCCCCAGGATGACACCGGGGTAGGTAGCAAAGTCTTTCCTGATCCCAGCTCTGTTCATCTTGGCTTCTTTTAAAAACACAGCAAGCAAGGGTTACTCCAAGCGGAGTCTCCCTTTTTTCCAAAAATTGGGCCCCACACACACCCACCCCTTCAGTGGCAGCAGTTGTGCCCCAGTTGTACACTTCACAGCTACATTTGCATCAAGCACATTCAAAAATACGCTATTCTTAACCGTCCCCAGGATGACACCGGGGTAGGTAGCAAAGTCTTTCCTGATCCCAGCTCTGTTCATCTTGGCTTCTTTTAAAAACACAGCAAGCAAGGGTTACTCCAAGCGGAGTCTCCCTTTTTTCCAAAAATTGGGCCACACAGACACCCACCCCATCAGTGGCAGCACTTGGGCCCTAGTTGCAAACAGGATGTTTTGATTTGCATCAAGCACATTCAAAAATACGCCATAATTAACCGTCCCCAGGATGACACCGGGGTAGGTAGCAAAGTCTTTCCTGATCCCAGCTCTGTTCATCTTGGCTTCTTTTAAAAACACAGCAAGCAAGGGTTACTCCAAGCGGAGTCTCCCTTTTTTCCAAAAATTGGGCCACACAGACACCCACCCCATCAGTGGCAGCACTTGGGCCCTAGTTGCAAACAGGATGTTTTGATTTGCATCAAGCACATTAAAAAATACGCCATAATTAACCGTCCCCAGGATGACACCGGGGTAGGTAGCAAAGTCTTTCCTGATCCCAGCTCTGTTCATCTTGGCTTCTTTTAAAAACACAGCAAGCAAGGGTTACTCCAAGCGGAGTCTCCCTTTTTTCCAAAAATTGGGCCCCACACACACCCACCCCTTCAGTGGCAGCAGTTGTGCCCCAGTTGTACACTTCACAGCTACATTTGCATCAAGCACATTCAAAAATACGCTATTCTTAACCGTCCCCAGGATGACACCGGGGTAGGTAGCAAAGTCTTTCCTGATCCCAGCTCTGTTCATCTTGGCTTCTTTTAAAAACACAGCAAGCAAGGGTTACTCCAAGCGGAGTCTCCCTTTTTTCCAAAAATTGGGCCACACAGACACCCACCCCATCAGTGGCAGCACTTGGGCCCTAGTTGCAAACAGGATGTTTTGATTTGCATCAAGCACATTCAAAAATACGCCATAATTAACCGTCCCCAGGATGACACCGGGGTAGGTAGCAAAGTCTTTCCTGATCCCAGCTCTGTTCATCTTGGCTTCTTTTAAAAACACAGCAAGCAAGGGTTACTCCAAGCGGAGTCTCCCTTTTTTCCAAAAATTGGGCCCCACACACACCCACCCCTTCAGTGGCAGCAGTTGTGCCCCAGTTGTACACTTCACAGCTACATTTGCATCAAGCACATTCAAAAATACGCTATTCTTAACCGTCCCCAGGATGACACCGGGGTAGGTATGTCCAGGAGTAGAGATGAGCGAACCGGTCCCGGTTCGGCTCGAGGTCGGTTCGCCGAACGGAGCTCCCGTTCGAGTTCGGCTCGTCGAACGTTCGACGAACCGAACTCGAGCCAATAGGAAACAATGGCAGGCAATCACAAACACAGTAAAACACCTAGAAAACACCCTCAAAGGTGTCCAAAAGGTGACAAACAACTCACAACACAACACAAACACATGGGAAAGTGACAAGGACATATACTCATGCGAAAACAAAACAGCTGGACAAGGAAAAAGAGGAGGACACACAGATATAGGCATGGCACGCCATTCTAAAATCATGTAAAACACCGCAAGGTGACTCCAAGAGGAGTCTCCCTTTTTTCCAAAAATTGGGCCCCACACACACCCACCCCTTCAGTGGCAGCAGTTGTGCCCCAGTTGTACACTTCACAGCTACATTTGCATCAAGCACATTCAAAAATACGCTATTCTTAACCGTCCCCAGGATGACACCGGGGTAGGTAGCAAAGTCTTTCCTGATCCCAGCTCTGTTCATCTTGGCTTATTTTAAAAACACAGCAAGCAAGGGTTACTCCAAGCGGAGTCTCCCTTTTTTCCAAAAATTGGGCCACACAGACACCCACCCCATCAGTGGCAGCACTTGGGCCCTAGTTGCAAACAGGATGTTTTGATTTGCATCAAGCAAAATCAAAAATACGCCATAATTAACCGTCCCCAGGATGACACCGGGGTAGGTAGCAAAGTCTTTCCTGATCCCAGCTCTGTTCATCTTGGCTTCTTTTAAAAACACAGCAAGCAAGGGTTACTCCAAGCGGAGTCTCCCTTTTTTCCAAAAATTGGGCCACACAGACACCCACCCCATCAGTACTTTACCCTCCACACCAGTCCCAAGCTGGAAGCACTGCAGCACTGCCTCGGCGAAGCGGCAACAGGCTGTGCTGCAGCTAATCTGCATAGGTGACAAACCCCACAATGCAGAAGAGGTGTGGACAGCTCTAAAACAGCATGCAGATCACTGGCTCACACCTCTGAACCTAAAGCCAGGAAAGGTTGTGTGTGACAATGGCCGGAACCTGGTGGCGGCTTTGAGGCGAGGCCAGCTGACACATGTTCCATGCGTGGCCCATGTGCTCAACCTCGTGGTTCAGCGGTTTCTAAACTCATACCCAGAGCTGTCTGATCTGCTGGTAAAAGTTCGCCGCCTGTCTGCACATTTTCGAAAGTCACCTACTGCTTCAGCCGGCCTTGCCGGCTTTCAGCGTCATTTGCATCTTCCGGCTCACAGACTGGTGTGTGATGTCCCCACGCATTGCTGATATGTGCCCGTTCAAGTGTCTCGGGAATTTTCAACAGATCCGTCCGAAGGTGGATGGCCCCTTATTATGTCACGAGGATGGGTCCTTTTTATCGAGATACCAATTTGTGAGTGTTTTTAGGGCATGTTTGAAGTCGTTGGGGTTAGATCCGAAGTCTTTCGGATTGGGGCAGCGAAGGAGGCCTCTATATGCGGCCTACCGGAGGAGACAGTTAAGCAGATTGGTAGGTGGAAGTCGCAGCGCTTTAAGTCGTATGTACGTCCCCAGGTGGTTGTTGGCAATTGAGGGGAAAAGGGGGGGGTATTAGGGTAGCAATGGGGGGGTGAGAGTGTGTGTTTTTTGTCAATTTGGTTTGGTGAGGCAATAAAATGGTGTCGTCTGTACATTTTGTATTGCAGAAGCACCCCCCCTTCCTTCCCTGGTCTGGATCCTTGGCCACTCTTATGTGTATTGGGGAGCCCGACGAGCGGACGCGAGATGGAACGGGAGACAGCTAGGTTTTGAGAAGGACCTGGCTCTCGTGCGATGGCTCGGTGTTCGGGGGTTAGGGTGGAACAGGGTGTTGCAGGAGGTGCATAGATACGCCCGGTTGGACAGACCTCCTGACATCTTAGTGTTGCATGCCGGGGGGAATGATTTGGGTGGGCGTCCTTTTCGAATCTTGATAACGGACATCAAACATGATTTGTTACGGTTATGGGTGTCGTTTCCAGGTCTAACGATAGTCTGGTCGGAGATAGTAGCGAGAAAGAGTTGGCAGAAAGCGCGGTCAGTTGACAGGTTGAACAAGGCGCGGGCGAAGGTTAATAGGGCGATCTCGAAGTTTGTTAGTCGGAACGGGGGTATAGCAATACGGCATGTTGAGTTGGAAAGGACGGAAGAGGAATTTTGGTTGGCTGACGGGGTACACCTTAATGCGGTGGGAACTGACTTATGGGCTCTTGGCTTGCAGGGAGGTATTGAGAGGGCCCTTTGCTTGCGGGGGGTCTCAGGCACTTGAAGGGTTTCAAGGTGCCTTCGTTGTGGTGTTGTTTATTGGTGGGTCCTTGAAGTTGGTTTAAAATTGGTTCGGGGATTCATCCGGGTATGGATCCCCTCATTGGCAGAATTGATGGTCCCCTAGTGATTTTGGGGGGGAACCCCGACGGGGTATGTCGGGGCCCCTGGGGGTGTGGTTGGGGTTGACGGAGGATTAACCCTAACCATTTGGTGCTACTGAGTCAGTGTGGGTAACGGCTGGGAGCAAGTTGAGGTTTTTTATTGCTCGGTTATGGGAATCACCAGGGTTTTGGTAGCTTCAAGGACCTTACCACATTGCAAATTTTATTGGTTATGTATTCTTGTTAATAAAATGGCTGCTATGGCCAAAATTATCCAAAGATAAATTTGTGTCTGTGTAATTACTTTTAAATAAGAAATGGGAATGGAGGTGTGGGGTATGAAAGGAAGACCGGAGTCAACAATTCCAGGGTCAAGCATGTTTATTTGCGTAAGCTTCGTTCCAGGGTAGAAAGGGTAAGAGTGCCTTTCAGAATTCGAAGTGGTCGGACTGTACGGACCACCAAGAACTGCAGGAGAGCTTGAACATCTTCCCATGGATGTGCGACATCCTCCCTCATCAGTTACGTAGGTAAGCAGGTTCTCAGCATTGCAGCCCATTTGTTGTCTTAAGTTAGTTAAGCGGGGTTAACTAACCTGTCAGTTCAGCCTCAGGTCTAAAGCAGAGGCCTGGACTCCACTCCTTACTCCTCACTCCACAACTCTCCTTAAAAACAACTGACTCCTTTTTCCTGCCCCGGGGTCTCCAGACCCTTAGGTGGGCGTTTCCTTCCGTCTGGTCCTGCCCACTGGTGTGCCTGTCTTTCCCTGGGGGAGGTGACTAGGGTTTTCTGGTTGGCTTTGTGTGACTTAGGTGAGGGAAGTTGTTATGCGGGGGCCTATGTGTGACTACCTGCAGTGTCAGGGCGTCACATATGTATGTGTGTATGTCTGCTAAAGGAATCCGCACCGTCATATTTACAAACACAAAATTTTGACTCTATGCACAGAAGAGAGTCATGCTATTTACATGATTTGTGTTTTTTTACCTTTTAAAACTATCATTAAATGTTAAGTTTTAGTTAGGGATTTATGCTTCTGTCTGTCTCTCTCCCAGTCTCTGTCATCTGTCTGTCTCTGTGTGTCTCTATCTCTATCCATGTCTCTCTGTCTCTCTATCTCTGTCTGTCTCTCTGTGTCTGTCTGTCTTTCTCTCTTTGTGGCTGTCTGTTTCTATGTCTGTCTGTCTCTTTTCCAGGTCTGTCTCTTTTCCAGGTCTGTCTCTTTCCCTGTCTGTCTGTCTCTTCCCCTGTCTGTCTCTTCCCCTGTCTGTCTCTTCCCCTGTCTGTCTCTGTATTTCTTTGTCTGTCTCTGTCTGTCTCTTCCCCTGTCTGTCTCTTTCCCTGTCTCTCTCTGCCTGTCTCTCTTTGTCTCTCTCTGTCTGACTCATTCCCCGTTTGTCTCTTTCCCTGTCTATCTCTGTATTTCTTTGTCTGTCTCTATCTGTCTGTCTCTCTCTGTCTGTCTCTTCCCCTGTCTGTCTGTTTCCCTGTCGGTCTGCCTTTTCTCCTGCCTGTCTCTGTATGTTTGTCTTTGTCTGTTTCCCTATCTGCCTCTGTCTCTTTCTCTGTCTCTGTCTGTCTGCCTTTTTTCCCTGTCTATCTCTGTCTGTCTCTTTCCCTGTCTGCCTCTGTCTGTTTGTCTCTGTCTCTTTCCCTGTCTGTCTATGCCTATCTGTCTCTGTCTGTTTGTCTCTCAGTCTGTGTCTGTCTCTCTCTATCTGTCTCCCCACTGACATCATATTATCTCACACATAAGCTTCTTATACTATGAATGTCCTTTGTTCCTATAGCAACCAATCACAGCTGCTATTAATAACTTGCAGCTCCCACCTCCATTCAGTTTAATGGAGGCAGGTTTTTTGGAGAGTAACTGTAAAGGTTAAATATTCCTGTTAAAACATAGTCTACAACGTTCCCTGAGTCACATGAGGTGTCTGCAAAATTTTGTGTTTGTAAATATGACGGTGCGGATTCCTTTAGCAGACATACACACATACATATGTGACGCCCTGACACTGCAGATAGTCACACATAGGCCCCCGCATAACAACTTCCCTCACCTAAGTCACACAAAGCCAACCAGAAAACCCTAGTCACCTCCCCTAGGGAAAGACAGGCACACCAGTGGGCAGGACCAGACGGAAGGAAACGCCCACCTAGGGGTCTGGAGACCCCGGGGCAGGAAAAAGGAGTCAGTTGTTTTTAAGGAGAGTTGTGGAGTGAGGAGTAAGGAGTGGAGTCCAGGCCTCTGCTTTAGACCTGAGGCTGAACTGACAGGTTAGTTAACCCCGCTTAACTAACTTAAGACAACAAATGGGCTGCAATGCTGAGAACCTGCTTACCTACGTAACTGATGAGGGAGGATGTCGCAAATCCATGGGAAGATGTTCAAGCTCTCCTGCAGTTCTTGGTGGTCCGTACAGTCTGACCACTTCGAATTCTGAAAGGCACTCTTACCCTTTCTACCCTGGAACGAAGCTTACGCAAATAAACATGCTTGACCCTGGAATTGTTGACTCCGGTCTTCCTTTCATACCCCACACCTCCATTCCCATTTCTTATTTAAAAGTAATTACACAGACACAAATTTATCTTTGGATAATTTTGGCCATAGCAGACATTTTATTAACAAGAATACATAACCAATTAAATTTGCAATGTGGTAAGGTCCTTGAAGCTACCAAAACCCTGGTGATTCCCATAACCGAGCAATAAAAAACCTCAACTTGCTCCCAGCCGTTACCCACACTGGCTCAGGAGCACCAAATTATAAGGGTTAATCCTCCGTCAACCCCAACCACACCCCCAGGGGCCCCGACATACCCCGTCGGGGTTCCCCCCCAAAATCACCAGGGGACCATCAATTCTGCCAATGAGGGGATCCATACCCGGATGAATCCCCGAACCAATTTTAAACCAACTTCAAGGACCCACCAATAAACAACACCACAACGAAGGCACCTTGAAACCCTTCAAGTGCCTGAGACCCCCCGCAAGCAAAGGGCCCTCTCAATACCTCCCTGCAAGCCAAGAGCCCATAAGTCAGTTCCCACCGCATTAAGGTGTACCCCGTCAGCCAACCAAAATTCCTCTTCCGTCCTTTCCAACTCAACATGCCGTATTGCTATACCCCCGTTCCGACTAACAAACTTCGAGATCGCCCTATTAACCTTCGCCCGCGCCTTGTTCAACCTGTCAACTGACCGCGCTTTCTGCCAACTCTTTCTCGCTACTATCTCTGACCAGACTATCGTTAGACCTGGAAACGACGCCCATAACCGTAACAAATCATGTTTGATGTCCTTTATCAAGATTCGAAAAGGACGCCCACCCAAATCATTCCCCCCGGCATGCAACACTAAGATGTCAGGAGGTCTGTCCAACCGGGCGTATCTATGCACCTCCTGCACCCTAACCCCCGAACACCGAGCCATCGCACGAGAGCCAGGTCCTTCTCAAAACCTAGCTGTCTCCAGTTCCATCTCGCGTCCGCTCGTCGGGCTCCCCAATACACATAAGAGTGGCCAAGGATCCAGACCAGGGAAGGAAGGGGGGGTGCTTCTGCAATACAAAATGTACAGACGACACCATTTTATTGCCTCACCAAACCAAATTGACAAAAAACACACACTCTCACCCCCCCCATTGCTACCCTAATACCCTAATACCCCCCCCTTTTCCCCTCAATTGCCAACAACCACCTGGGGACGTACATACGACTTAAAGCGCTGCGACTTCCACCTACCAATCTGCTTAACTGTCTCCTCCGGTAGGCCGCATATAGAGGCCTCCGTCGCTGCCCCAATCCGAAAGACTTCGGATCTAACCCCAACGACTTCAAACATGCCCTAAAAACACTCACAAATTGGTATCTCGATAAAAAGATATATGTAATAAGGGGCCATCCACCTTCGGACGGATCTGTTGAAAATTCCCGAGACACTTGAACGGGCACATATCAGATGCCACAACCATCCCCAAACGGACTAGTCTACCCACACCTCTCTGATCAGTTTTCGATTTCCTAATCCAAAATTCAACTCCGTTTTCCACTGACATAATGTCACCCCAATCCAAGCCCCCGGGGAACGCCTTACTGGGCGATACCAACTCCCCAACCCGCAGGGCTCCAAAAAACGCCAAAGAAAAGGCTAACTTAAACAAACTCACCTCAAACGGAGATAGACAAACCCCCCACAACGCCCTACCCAGCCGGGTAGGGACCCAGCCCAGCCCAGCTGGGACCCAGTTTGAGCGAGGAACGGAACAAGTCCTTCCCACACCAAGGTTTGCAGGCCCTACCTCAGTCAGGGTTTCACCCACACTCTACAGCTCCGGAATGTCATGCTCTTCAGCCTCCTCCTCCTCCTGCGCATCCTCATCCACTTTACCCTCCACACCAGTCCCAAGCTGGAAGCACTGCAGCACTGCCTCGGCGAAGCGGCAACAGGCTGTGCTGCAGCTAATCTGCATAGGTGACAAACCCCACAATGCAGAAGAGGTGTGGACAGCTCTAAAACAGCATGCAGATCACTGGCTCACACCTCTGAACCTAAAGCCAGGAAAGGTTGTGTGTGACAATGGCCGGAACCTGGTGGCGGCTTTGAGGCGAGGCCAGCTGACACATGTTCCATGCGTGGCCCATGTGCTCAACCTCGTGGTTCAGCGGTTTCTAAACTCATACCCAGAGCTGTCTGATCTGCTGGTAAAAGTTCGCCGCCTGTCTGCACATTTTCGAAAGTCACCTACTGCTTCAGCCGGCCTTGCCGGCTTTCAGCGTCATTTGCATCTTCCGGCTCACAGACTGGTGTGTGATGTCCCCACGCATTGGAATTCAACTCTGCACATGTTGATCAGGATATGTGAGCAGAAGAGGGCAGTTGTTGAGTACCTGCATCACCTAAGCCATCGGGAAATGGGTCAAACTCCACACATAACACCTGAGGAGTGGAGATGGATGTCCGACCTATGTACCATCCTCCAAAACTTTGAGGACTCCACCAAGATGGTGAGCGGCGATGACGCCATTATTAGCGTCACCATACCGCTTCTCTGCCTTCTAAAACGGTCTCTGCTCAAAACCAAACATGATGCATTGCAGGCGGAACACGATGAGTTGGAGCAAGAAACAGTAGTGGGTGTGGGTGATAACACACAGCCCAGCCTCGTCTCATCACAACGTGCAGTGGAGGACTATGACGAGGAGGAAGATGAAGACATGGAGCAACTCTCCGACCAAATTGAGGATATGACATGCATACCAGTCATATGCTCAGTTCAGCGTGGCTGGCCAGAGGACAGGGTAGATGAGGAGGAGGAGGAGGAGAAGGAGGAGGACAGCATGTTCAGTCATCGTGTTGGTCTGGATATTGAAGTGATGGCTGTTAAGAGTCTGGCGCACATGGATGACTTTATGGTAAGCTGCCTGTCTCGTGACCCTCGCGTTAAGAACATCTTGGCCGACAATCATTACTGGTTGGTAACACTGTTAGACCCACGCTACAAGGAGAACTTTATGTCTCTTATTCCCGAGGCGGAGAGGTCAGCCAAAATGCAGCAGTTCTGGAAGGCCATAGTCACGGAAGTAGGCAAAGCATTCCCTTCACAAAACGCTAGCGTCATAATTGTAACACTATTAGTTAAAAGAAAGGGATAAACTGTAAAAAAAACAAAATAAGGCATAACTTTTTTTTAACATCAATTTTTTTTTTTTAGATTTAACCAAAGAATGTGCACATTTGTTATAATAAACAAGTGAAAAATGTTGAAAATCAGTCATCCAAAGGTGTGTGAAAAAAAAATATATATATGGTACCAATAAAAATGTCACTTTGTCCTGCAAAGAATGCAGCCCCCCACATTATTTTTTTCCTCTGTGCGGCCCATACACCCAGCCGAGTTTGAGACCCCCTGCCTTACACTATATAGATATCATGTTCATTCCCCATCTATCTTGCTCAGGAGAGCATCTCCCTCCCCCGGCACCAAGAGCAGCTCATACTGAATTGTTACAATGACTACATTGACACCCCCATACTTTGCACTGACGAGGGGCAAGCACCCCGAAACACCGTGTCTGCAAATTGGGATTCTGATCTGGCTTATATATCCTGAGTCATATTGCAATGGATTGTTGAAAATCCACTTGTGACTTTTAGGATCGCTACTTCCAATAGGTGGCGCTGTGCTAGAGTTTGTCTCCTTTACTGGAGAGACAATTTGTACATTGACTAGTAACACTGCACACAGAAATGCACCTTAATATTCCACTGTTAACCCTTTCCTCCCAGCAGTAACACACAACTCCTCACCTTGATATCATGGTGATTTATGGTCAGAATGACTTCAATGCGATCAGTGATTTCTATTCTAGCTCTGCTCACATAGATTTTATATCCACACTCAACTATAGGCCGTTCTTCATATTTTGGGGGTTTTTAGTCAGATATACTAGTTTGTGCCTGTATAGTATTGGTGTAGATGGGAGTGTAGGGCATGGGTTACATGGCACTGTGGTGGGATACTGATGGGAGGTATTGGTGCTGTGTTTGAGGCTTCTACTGGGTATTTTCCTACAAATACTGGAACAGCTCACTGCTTAGAATGATCCTTCCCAGCTCTATAATATATTATATATACCCCACAATGCAGGCTCACACACACATTTGTCTCAAGTGTGTTGTAGGGACACAGATACAGTCTTGGTCATGTGACTAAAGGCTACTTTACACACTGCGATATCGGTCCTGATATCGCTAGTGTGGGTACCCGCCCCCATCTGTTGCGCGACACGGGCAAATTGCTGCCCATGCTGCACAACACCGAACAGAACCAGTCACACATACTTACCTGCCCGGCGACGTCGCTGTGACCGGCGAACCGCCTCCTTTCTAAGGGGGCGGTTCGTGCGGCGTCACAGCAACGTCACTGAGCGACCGCCCAATAGCAGTGGAGGGGCGGAGATGAGTGGCCGGAACATCCCGCCCACCTCCTTCCTTCCTCATAGCGGCTTTGAGGCAGGTAAGGAGAGGTTCCTCGTTTCTGCGGTGTCACACGGAGCAATGTGTGCTGCCGCAGGAGCGACGAACTACATCGTTACTGCTGCAGTAACGATAATCGAGAATGGAGACCCATGTCACCGATGAGCGATTTTGCACGTTTTTGCAACGATGCAAAATCGCTCATCGGTGTCACACGCAGCAACATCGCTAATGCGGCCGGATGTGCGTCACAAATTCCGTGACCCCAACGACTCCGCATTAGCGATGTCGCAGCGTGTAAAGCCCCCTTTAGTGGGAGTGGTGTACAGGGTCTTAGCAGTAAAGAGTATTCCATATTTCTGCCAGATACCCACAGAGATATTGAAATCTGAAAAAAGAGACTTCTGCTCATTGAAGGTAAGAACTGCTCACATAGCGTTCAACTCCACAGCAAACGTGTGCTCTAGCACTGGCATCTCAGCAGGGATATTCCCCTACTACACATGTGTGTCTGGGTCGCTGTGACAGTTTACAGGACATAACTCAGGGCACCTAGACAGAAGGCAGAGGGACTACTTTCTATTTCTGGTGTAGAGCTTAGTACAATATATATATATATACTATTACATGTGACACATGTATCTTGTATTACCATTATTCGCTGTATATGAACCCCTTTTCTCCGGGCATTATTTGTCTATAGCATTTTTCACGAACCTGAGGCAACTGAGAACCCTTCAGTGAAGGAATTCCACTAACCCTCACAATACCAACCAGGGGCCTCCCTGCAGTAACTCAGGTAGTTGTACCCATTCTCTTTCCGCATTCTATGTGTTCTTCTTCTTTCTTCTTTTTTTTCTTTTTTCTTCTTTTTATTTCTATCATGTAGTTCAGGGGTTTATAGATATATGTCCTGCATCTCATATTTCCTTTAGTGGTGCTTCTTACCCATTCTCATATCATTTACCCTAGTATTTCATGATCCTGAGGCGACTGAGAACCCTTTAATAAAGGAATCCTTTTTCACTTGAATTGTCAAGTGATACTTACCAGTGACTATCACGTAATGTTACAGGTAGTTGCATTTTCTTCCTCTTCTTTCTCTCCTTTCTTCTTTGTCACACGGTCCATTGTGTTATAGCCCACGTGTCATGATAACACTTGTACCATCTTTTCATTTAGATTCCACCTACAATTATTTACCGATTCCAGTTCTGAAATAGGCTTTCATCATCTACTCACTAGAATTCTCAAGTGCATAAGGTACTGAGACATATACATGTTCACACCATTATAAAGAACAAAGTATAAACATTGAGGTTTTTCTCACACCCATGTTCCTGTGTTCTTTGATATGATATGTGTTCATTTCCTTCACTATATAGGATTGCAAGTTTTCCATTTGTACCTTAATGGCAATGACGCTATACAATTGAACACATATCATCCTGTTATCCATATAGGTGTGTATTTACCTGCTTGACTATTTTTGGTTGTTTGATCCAGAATGTTTCTCCAGATAGGTCATGTGGAAATTTTCTTTCCTCAGTACAAATGTTTTCACTATGGCTTTGGAAAAATTTTTTGTATGTGCATCATGGTTATTTGACCCATTGTACTCTCAAGTAGCAATATATTGTACTGTTATGTTGTACTATGTACTAATTACGTGTTTATATGGTTTTGTAACCCTTTATGATCTTAGATAACTTTATCCTTGATAAAGACCTAAAAACAAGGTCGAAACGTTGGATGAATTATCCTTTTGCACAAATAAAGAATTTTCAGCATTCCAAGAGTTCTTTTCTTACGTTATTGATCACTATAGTGTGCCAGAGCTATTTCTATTGAATTGACTCTTATTTTTTCTGAGCACCTGCTATATACACAGTGAGCCAGACATATTCAAGTTTCATTCAGAAGGCAGAGGGAAGCCTTAGCAGCTGAGCCTATATCTTGGCTTGTGAGCATTAGAACAGGCCGGCGATTACAGGGTAACATGAAAAATGTCCAGCTTGCATTATGACTAGAACATGACAATATCCTTTTAAGTACTAACCTATGATGCGTTCCTAAGCAGTTGATGTTATATGTTCTACATTTCATTTTCTGCATACTTTACAAGTAGTAGAATTTGCTTTGATATAGGCAACTGGATTTTCACAATGAAAAGGCAAAGGATAACGCCCGAAAAAGACGCCATACATTATGTCAGTGCCATCACTGACAAACCTGGATTGACCATGAAATACATCAATCCCCTTAAAGGTGAGTTAAAACAAGTTTTAACTAAATTGCCTTAATATTGTCATGCATTAGAATGACTGTCTTAGGTAATGATAAATATTTTCTACAGGAAGAGGAGTGTTTGCTGAAACTGAAATCGAAAAAGGGAGTTTTGTTGCAGAATATCGAGGCGAGCTCACGTATGCACTTACGATGGTAGACAACTACTCGAGATTTATGGTTGTGGTACAAGTCAAAGATCTAATGGCCCATACTGCAGCGAAGGTCTTCCAAGCACACTTATGCAGACCTCATGGCTACTCAGAGAGAGTCCTCACAGATCAAGGCACTGCCTTTGAAGCGGAAATCTTCAAGGACTTCTGCAGCTTTTACCGATGCAGGAAGATGCGCACTACACCCTACCATGCTCAAACCAATGGTTATCAACCTGCTCAGGACTTTACCCCATATTCCAGATGTGGCCTTACAAGTGATTTATAGAGGGTTAACAATACGTTGGGATCACCGGATCTAATCTCCCTTTTTATACACCCTAAAATCTTGTTTGCTTTAGAATAAACAATAACATCATAAAGGTATAGCAGTACCGTTTCAAAGTTTCGGTGTCCCAAGCAGCATTCCATCAGCCTCTGGAAGGTTCCTGGCAAATTGCACAGCTCGAAGCGCATGCTTTTGAACTCGCAGAGACCCATCGGGGTGGCAAAGGCGGTCTTCTCCCGGTCTGCCTCAGCAACGGACACTTGCCAATAGCGACTAGTGAGATCAAGGGTAGAAAAATAATTTGCAGTTCTCAATGCAGCTAGCTATTCCTCAATACAGGGGAGTGGTGCTGTCCTTCTTCTTTAACAGGACCAACGGAGCTGCCCAGAGGCTACAACTGTCACGGATAACCCCAGCCTCCTTCATGTTGCTCAACATGTCCTTGGTACACTGGTAATGTGCAGGTAGTTTTGGCTTATATCTCTCTTTGATGGGTGGGTGTGCACTTGTGGGGATGTAGTGTTTGACCCCTTTTATTCTTCAAAAGTCTAGCGGATGTTTGCTGAAGACTTGCTCGTATTCTTGCACTAGCCTGTAGACCCCCTTCTTGTGATGTGAAGGTGTGGAGTCAGTGCCTACGTGTAATTCCTTACACCACTCCTCTGGCTGACTTGGTGAGCTGTCACTGAATGGGTGGGCTGAAGCAATGGTGGATGCTGCTGTTTGGATAGCATGTGTATCTACTGAGAACAGCTTATCAATGGTGGCAAATCGGAGCAGCTTAATCTCTTGCTCTCCGCAGTTCAACACTCTCATGGGCACTCTTCCCTTCCATATTAATGAATAAAACTATGATGTAAATAGCATATAGATACCCCACAAATGCAGATAAAAGTAGGTTATGGGAAAAGGGGGAAGAGAGAAACAGGAAAATAGTGGAATAAAGTATACCTTCCAGGTGGGAGAGGAAATGGCAGCACAGCCAGTGGAGGTGAAGCAAGGGGAGCCTGCAACTAAAGAGTTGAGAGCGTTATCACATGGTGACTGAGCCTGATTGTAACGGGAGCATAGAGGTGCCGATCCTGTCTTACCTGCGTTGGTGTAGAAGTGGGTGTCCTGTGGTGGAGTCAGCTGTGTGCAGTGGTGGCCGTGGGTTCTTTTATGTGCGACCGTAGTAATAGCTGCGCCCACTTCCTGTATGGGAGTGGAATGCAGTGAGGCTAATGGAACGCACACCTGCGCATTTGTGTTTAACGTCGCGCATGTGCAGAACGGAGAAAAGGCTGCGCTCACTTCCTAATGAAAGGGAGTGAGACGCAGCTGGGAAGGGAAGGGAAAAGATTAGGGTTTGGGGATGATGAAAGGGCTTTCTACGGGCAAGGATGGCAAAGGGTGGCAGTGACGGAAAGTCAGGCAGCCTGTCCTGTCCTGTCCTGTCCGTCCGTCTTTTTGTATCATGAATTGGAAAGACTGCAAGGGGGAGGGGAGGTGCTTGGAGGAGGAGGAGTTATTCAGATTAATTGCAGTGGGCGGCGGCTGCAAAAAGCATCATTCTTCTTGTTTTTGCTCTGCAAAACAGCCTTTTCAAGGGTTGGCTTGGGTGACAAAATGTCTTCTGTAGGCGTGGGTTTGTCTCCCTCTCCCTAAGATGTGTCCGGTATAGGCCAGGGTGCCACTCAAGGCCGTAACCAATTCGGGTTATAGCTTCTCGGCCTTTTGGCTAAGATCAAGTGTAGTTTCGGAGGACGCTACCTTGGTCGGTACTGGAAGGTGCCTGGGATTGCACGTCTGCCGGCCTTGAGGAAGTGTGTGCGCCTTCTGGTGACACATAGCCCTCTTGTGCCTGGACGGTTCCCAGGCAACGGGAGGCGATCACCTTTGTTATTTTGAAGTCCTACTGATAAACAGAAAAAAAAAAAAATTAAATCTGTTCTTATCAGTTTAATATCTGATACGTCCCCTCTCTGGGGACCATATATTAAATGGATTTTTAGAACAAGGAGATGGAAAAAATCTTGCTCTGTCCACTCCACGCATTGACCTGGTATTGCAGTACCTCCAGGACCGGTGCACCCCTTCTTAACCCAGTTTCCAAAAGCAGAACTCAATTCACCTGATTCAAATGAGCCCCATTAGTGAATTGAAAGAAAGCAAAAACTTTATATGCACCTCAATTTGGCCAATTCACTTTTCACACTTTCACCCTTTTTTTTATCTTTCACACCTTTTACTTGCTTTATTGATGCAAAAGCTGTGCCAAATAGCAAACTCATCTCCACTCAACTTGACCAACTCTGCTATGTCCCGTGCAGTATCTTATTCTCAGTCTTATCTAGATCATTTGCAATTGAATAGAATAGATCCCTTTTGGACACATTGGATTCAGCTGCTGCAGTGACTGCAGGTGTTAGAAGATGCAGACTTGGCATCAGGTGCTGTCTATCAGATTCCACTCCAATTAAAGCTTCCATTGTTTTTCGGTGTTTTCTTTGAGCAATGATGATGTCTTTAGTGATCTGTTGGCTCCCTCTCCTGGAGGAAGAGTTTGCTTGCTCTTGGACTTTCAAAAAGAGAGGTCATGATAGACATTTAGCTTCTGAGCCCAATTGGGGACAGTCATGGGTGATGAATGTTTTGCAACCTGCTGCGAAGCCTGATACCGCAATATAAGGAACGTCAAATACTAAGAATGGGCGGCCTATGAAAGAATTAGTACTTTCATTAAGCATACTTAAACGGCTAATTGGGAATAGACAAACTGTAAAAAGCCCTCTGAGAAAGCCCCTCTCTAACCTTTGTTAGTAAGCTTTTCTGTAGTCTGCCTGTTGATGTATTTTCCGTTTGAACAGTGCACAACATGAAGTGACGGAACACTGGCTTGTCACAATGTCCCCCGCTGACATCACGATAGCGCTGCTGCCTAGAAAGCCAGCTGCGCAGCAGAAGTTGCTCTTTGGGTGGGATGGTGGGCTAATGTATCTATTCCTGCTTGGTGTGAGTTTGACATGATCTAGAGCAACGAGTTCCAGCGGCTAGCGGTTGATTATTGGCTGTAATGGGGCTTTCTGGCTGGTGCCAGCCTTTCTTCTTAGCACACAGGAACCACAATCCCTACACCATGCTTCGATGGATTCTCTCATCCCAGCCCAGTAAAACTACATATTTCACACAGTTATAAGCAGCCCATGGGCATTCACCTGGATTAAAACCCATAACAGCTCATAGACCAAACAATCAATCTACCACTGGACCAAAGACAGGAAGCTAAATCCACTGCCTGCGGTAACTAACTTAATCCTATAGTCTACTCACACAACAAACCCAAGAGAAAGGAAAAAAACATGGCTTCGATTATCCATCCAATGAAAACGCATAACCATTGTGAGCCATTGGACAATGCAATTGCACACATGGTGACATGGTGCACGGCCCAATGAATCAAGTCTGTACTTCATATTCACGGTTTAAGCCCTTGGGTTCTAATGTGTCCAGAGTACATATCCAGAAAGATTCCCTTTCTTTGTGCTAAGCACAAGTCAACAATACGTTGTAAGCAGATTCTATTACCAGTCCCACACCATTTTGTGACGCATAATCGCACAGTGGCCCAATTAAGATTCCAAGTCATCGAACATGTCCCAGCCATACGCAGAGGAGGCGATAGAATTAGGAAGCTCAAAGAAAGGGAATCTTTCTGGATATATACTCTGGGCACGTTGGAACCCAAGGGCTTAAACCATGAATATGAAGAACCGACTTGATTCATTGGGCCGTGCACATTTTTTCTAACGCCCGGTTCTTTTTCGTGTTCACACTATATATGGTTCCAGTATGTATGGAGTTCCATTCTTCCTTGTTTTTTATTTGTCATGTTTGTCTGATTACCTTGTCTAACAGTTTTTTCTCCCCTTTCTTTACCTTCCAGGTTCCCATAGTCACGTGAAATATCCCTGTTGCACTTGATTACGGCTCACTATTCACTATAGGATGTCTTATATCTAACATCACACTCTCACCCATCAGCACTCTATAGGTTTGTATAAGGTATGCGCTTACACATCCGGTCCTCCATAGGTATTTCCACTTATGTAGCACTATCCCTATGATCACTCATAACTCATACCCTTGTAGTCAATTACAGCCTCCTCTCTCCCCTCTCCCCTTCTCCCTTTCCATCTATAATTTTGCCAGTACAATATTAGTTTACATTAGGCACACACTCACATATTCCTTTCCTTAGTGACTTATTGTAATTCACATTCGCATACAATTCTCTATGCCTGCCCCATTACTACATTCATACCTACTTGACCCTATCCTGATACCCCTTGTCTCACCTTGTTGGTCCCTACACCTGTTATCATCTCCTTTCCTGTGTCTGTCTTGTCACACAACACATTTTAGCATATCCCTTGTGCTCCTTATTACCTGTCCTGCCTATTAGAATTATGTCCATTATGTCCATGCATGGCCCAATGAATCAAGTCTGTACTTCATATTCATGGTTTAAGCCTTTGGGTTCCAATGTGCCCAGAGTATATATCCAGAAAGATTCCCTTTCTTTGAGCTTCCTAATTCTATTGCCTCCTCTACGTATGGCTTGGACATGTTCGATGACTTGGAATCTTAATTGGATCACTGTGTGATTATGCGTCACAAAATGGTGTGGGACTGGTAATAGAATCTGCTTACAATGTATTGTTGACTTGTGTTTAGCTCAAAGAAAGAGAATCTTTCTGGATATGTACTCTGGGCACATTAGAACCCAAGGGCTTAAACCGTGAATATGAAGTAAAGACTTGATTCATTGGGCCGTGCACCATGTCACCATGTGTCCAATTGCATTGTCCAATGGCTCACAATGGTTATGCGTTTTCATTGGATGGATAATCGAAGCCATGTTATTTTCCTTTCTGTTGGGTTTGTTGTGTGAGTAGCCTATAGGATTAAGTTGGTTACCGCAGGCAGTGGATTTAACTTCCTGTCTTTGGTCCAGTGGTAGATGGATTGTCTGGTCTATGAGCTGTTATTGGTTTGAATGCAGGTGAATGCCCATGGGCTGCTTATGACTGTGTAAAATATGTAGTTTTACTGGGCTGGGATGAGAGAATCCATTGAAGCATGGTGTAGGGATTGTGGTTCCTGTGTGCTAAGAAGAGAGGCTGGCACCAGCCAGAAAGCCCCATTGCAGCCAATAATCACTTAATAACTTTTTCAACTTGTCATCATATGGGAGGCCTTCCATTCCTTGTAGTAGTCTAGTTGCCCACCTTTGAACTGACTCTAACTTCTGAATGTCCTTTTTAAAATGTGGAGCCCAAAACTGGTTCCCATATTCCAGATGTAGCCTTACAAGTGATTTATAGAGGTTGATCATCTTTACTTATCATTTAAAACTTTCAAACTGGTACACTCAACACATAAAGCCCCCCCCTTTTAAAGAGTAGTTTCCCTGTACCTAAGTGGGGGTCTACCTAGGTTGGAGCGAGTGGACCTTCGGGGTCCGGTGTCAGTGGTGACAGGCAGTGGGGCAGAGGGAACAGTCAGTTCCTCCTCCCTGCTATCATGTGGGGCAGGCGGAGGCGTAGGGGAGCTGGGTACAGGTACATCCCTGGGCACTGGCTCGCGGTTAACCGTTTCCATCATTTCTTCATCCACGGGTTGTGGGAACAGTATCACTGGAAGGATCACCGCACCGTTCTGTGTAGGCCAGTCTGCTGGAAAATCACCCATCATGGTGTGGATTACCTCTTTTTCCTTCTCCACTGGACTGGGAACTGGAGCCTCATCCGCTACTCTCAATGCTGGTGGGCACTTCTTCAGGTGGTCTCGGGAAACCGTGGCCAAAGTCCCCCCCTGGTCACGGCTGATCTGGTAGGCCTTCCCATTCTCCCATCCTGTGGGCTGGACTACATACGGGGTTTTTTCCCATTGATCATCCAGCTTGTGGGCCCTTCTTTTCCGCTTCAGCACTACATCCCCAGGTTGGAAGGAACCGGCAGGCGCCTTCTTGTTGAAGCACTGCTCCTGTTGTCCCCGACTCCGGCACAAGTTCTTTTCAACATACTCCTGGACCTGTCGGTACTGTGTCCTCCGCCGAGTGTCCCATTCAGCTGTCGACAGGAGTGCTTCTGAAGCTTCCAAGCCCATTTCCAGATCCACTGGTAGCCGGCCGGGACGAGCTCTCATCAGGTATGCTGGAGTGCATTTCGTAGAGCTGGAAGGGATGTTGTTGTACATATCGACCAGGTCAGGTAGCTTCTCCAGCCACAGGTTCCGCTCTTCCAGTGGTAACGTCTTGAGGAGGCCCAGGACCAAGTGGTTCATCTTTTCACAAATGCCATTGGTTTGGGCGTGGTAAGGCGTGGTCCGGATTTTCTTGCAGCCGTACAACTGGCAGAATTCCTGGAATACCTCTGCTTCAAAGGCCGGACCCTGGTCGGTAAGCACCCTCTCCGGGTACCAATGCGGTCAACAGAAATAAGCCTGGAAAGCCTTAGCAGCGGTGCGGCCGGTTAAGTCCTTAACTGGGACAACCACCAGGAACCTCGAGTAGTGGTCTACGATGGTCAGAGCGTAGGTGTACCCACTTCGGCTGGGGGTGAGCTTTACATGGTCAAGGGGAACCAGCTCCAGCGGTTGGTGTGTAATGATCGGGTGTAGGGGTGCCTTCTGGCTGGCCTCGTCCTTCCTTCTCAATGCGCAAGGGCCACATTCTCGGCACCAGGCCTCCACAGATTCCCGCATTCCACTCCAATAGAACCGCTCTCTTAACAACATCTCTAGCTTCTTCCACCCGAAGTGCACTGCACCATCATGGTATGCTTGCAGGACGGTGGGCACTTTAGCCTGGGGAATCACCAGCTGGCGGATCTTCTCGTGAGTCTTTGGATTAATCAGCTCGCGATACAACTTCCCCTGGTGTAGGTATAGCCGGGTCCGTTCTTGCCACAGACGTTGGGCTTCGGCAGGGGCAGCAGGGTCTATCCCAGCAGAACCCTGTTCCACTAGAGTCTTGACCAGGCGGACAGCAGGTGCCTGGTCCTGAGCTTCCTGCCAGTCCTGTCGGGGCAGCTGATCCAGGTTCACCCGTTGTTGGTAGACGTGCACCTTCTCAGTGAATGGCCGGTGAAATGCAGGCAACTCGATCTCTTCGAGGTCATCATCCTCTGGCCCCTCTTCCGACAGGTGGGGCATCCGGGAGAGTGCATTGGCATTGACGTTGGTACGGCCGGCCCGGTACTTGATGGTGAAATCGTAGTTGGCTAACCTGGTCACCCACCGCTGCTCCAACGCGCCCAGCTTGGCCGTATCTAGATGGGTCAGCAGGTTATTGTCTGTGTACGCGGTGAACTTGGCTGCTGCCAGGTAATGGCGGAAACGCTCGGTGATAGCCCACACCAGTGCCAAGAGCTCAAGCTTGAAGGAGATGTAGTTCTCAGGGTTCCTCTCAGTCGGTCGGAGTTTTCGGCTAGCATAAGCTATTACCTTTTCCCTTCTGTCTTGGACCTGGGATAGAACAGCCCCCAAGCCCACATTGCTGGCGTCGGTGTAGAGGATGAATGGGCGGCTGTAGTCAGGGTACGCTAGGATTTCCTCTCCGGTCAGGGCTGTTCTCAGCTGGCGGAAGGATTCCTCATGCTTTTCTTCCCACACCAATGGGGCTACTAGGGATCTACCACCCTTGGTCTGTCCTACGAGGAGGTCTTGCATGGGGGCAGCCATCTTTGTGTACCCCTTAATGAAGCAACGGTAATATCCCACCAGGCCCAGAAACTGCCTCACTTCCCTCACTGTGGTCGGTCTCGGCCAGTCTTGGATGGCGGTGATCTTCTCGGGGTTGGGGGCGACACCTTCCGCACCAACCACATGTCCTAGGTACTGCACTCTGGGTTTCAGCAGATGACACTTTGAGGGCTTCAACTTCATCCCATACTTGGCAAGGGACGCGAACACCTCGGCTAGGTGCTCCAGGTGGGCTTCATACGTCTGTGAGTACACAATCACATCATCCAAGTACAGCAAAACGGTCCCATAGGCAGTCTTCTCTCGGTCTTCCGGTGCCACGGCCACCTGCCAGTACCCGCTGGTGAGGTCAAGGGTGGAGAAGTAGTTAGCGGTTCTCAGCGAGGCCAGGGACTCTTTGATGCGGGGCAGAGGGTAAGCATCCTTATGCGTTATCTGGTTAATCTTCCGGTAATCCACACACATCCGCATGGTGCCATCCTTCTTCTTAACCAGCACCAACGGAGCGGCCCAGGGACTACAGCTGTCCCTAATAACCTCTGCCTCCTTCATGTTCCTCAACATGTCTTTGGCGCATTGGTAGTGCGCAGGGGGAATAGGCCTGTATCTCTCTTTAATAGGGGAGTGTGTACCGGTAGGGATGTGGTGTTGAACCCCTTTAATCTGCCCAAAATCTAGAGGGTGCTTGCTAAAAACCCGCTCATACTCCTGTACCACCCGGTATACCCCTTCCTTGTGGTGTATGGGGGTATCATCAGTGCCGACATGTAGCTCTCGATACCACTCGCCTAACTCCCCCAGGGATGAGTGGGAACCGGCAGCAGGCGGTGTGACCGGGGGAACGGCTTCATGGATCGTGTGGGGATCTAGAGTGAACAATTTGGCAAGGGTAGCGTACCGGGTGGTGCATGAATGCACACATATTGGTTTTATAATCTTATTGTATTACTTTATATTCTTATTTCACTTGTGCATATCTCCACCATAATCCTGGCTAAGAAATATAGCTTTTTTTGGGGTACACAGGTAGTAAGGTCTTCTTTCTATTTCTTTAGGGGTGATATAGCCTGGTGGAACTCTAGACCTCTAACATTATATATGCACCCTTTTTCTTTATGGTTCTTGGACACCTTATAACATTCTTCCATACATATATATCTTTCTCATAAATTATAAATAATTAGGCATTTTTATATATTTTATTTACATTTTCATAAATAACTTTTTACAAAGCATGGGGGACATTCTCACATACATATAATTTTCATGTACGCATTCTGAAAATTTACGCATAAACCGTACACACTCCTTTTTGTAACAATTTCTATAACTCATTCGCTGAACTCTCATCCCGGATATTCATTCTTACACCGAATTTCCTGTTATAACACAACATTCATGATTTTTATTCAATTTATTTTTATTTTTTAGGTTTATTAGTAGTGATGAGCGAGTACTAAAAAGCTCGGGTGCTCGAAGCTCGGGCCGAGCCTCCCAAGATACTCGTGTACTCGGCCCGAGCACCGAGCCCAATGTTATCCTATGGGAGACCCGAGTATTTTTGTGAAATGACCACCGGCAGCATGTAGAAACCCTAAAAATGGCACAAAAGTCTCCGAAGAGTGCTCAAATGACATGGCAACAGCATGGGGAAGACCCCTTGAAGCATTTATCACTCAAAAGTCACAGCTGTGAATAATTTTGTCCACGTTTTACGCCATTTTTACGGACTCACCAGAAAACCTTCCAAAATGACACCAAAATGATTTTTCATAGCGGAAATGTTAAGGGCACATACCCAATAGTGAGATAGAGCTAATGTATGTTACTTTTTGAGATCAATACATGAAAGATTTTACGTAAAACATTGTGTGGCACTCCGATGTCCCTGAGAAGAGACGTACATAAAGGCCTCTGAGTCTAATGTGCCCATTTTGAGGAACTGAGTCTTTGTAGTATTTTCCTTTGCCAGGGCAGTCCAAAATTGTGAGGTTCACCAATGCCCCTGCATACAGACGTGCATGATGGCCTGTAAACCTGAAGTGCCCATTGTAAGGAAGTGGGTCTATTGTAGTATAGCCCTTAGGCAGGGCAGCCAAAAATTGGGAGGCTCCACGTTGTCCCTGGATAGAGACGTGCATGAGGGCCTCAAAACATTAAGTGTCCAGTGTCAGGAAGTGGGTGTATTATAGTATAGCCCTTAGGCAGGGCAGCCAAAAATTGGGAGGCTCTACGTTGTCCCTGGATAGAGACGTGCATGAGGGCCTGTAAACCTGAAGTGCCCATTGGAAGGAAGTGGGTCTTTTGTAGTATAGCCCTTTGGCAGGGCAGCCAAAAATTGGGAGGCTCCACGTTGTCCCTGGATAGAGACGTGCATGAGGGCCTGTAAACCTGAAGTGCCCATTGGAAGGAAGTGGGTCTTTTGTAGTATAGCCCTTTGGCAGGGCAGCCAAAAATTGGGAGGCTCCACGTTGTCCCTGGATAGAGACATGCATGAGGGCCTCAAAACATTAAGTGTCCATTGTCAGGAAGTGGGTGTATTATAGTATAGCCCTTAGGCAGGGCAGCCAAAAATTGGGAGGCTCCACGTTGTCCCTGGATAGAGACGTGCATGAGGGCCTGTAAACCTGAAGTGCCCATTGGAAGGAAGTGGGTCTTTTGTAGTATAGCCCTTTGGCAGGGCAGCCAAAAATTGGGAGGCTCCACGTTGTCCCTGGATAGAGACGTGCATGAGGGCCTCAAAACATTAAGTGTCCATTGTCAGGAAGTGGGTCTTTTGTAGTATAGCCCTTTGGCAGGGCAGCCAAAAATTGGGAGGCTCCACGTTGTCCCTGGATAGAGACGTGCATGAGGGCCTCAAAACATTAAGTGTCCATTGTCAGGAAGTGGGTGTATTATAGTATAGCCCTTAGGCAGGGCAGCCAAAAATTGGGAGGCTCCACGTTGTCCCTGGATAGAGACGTGCATGAGGGCCTCAAAACATTAAGTGTCCATTGTCAGGAAGTGGGTCTTTTGTAGTATAGCCCTTTGGCAGGGCAGCCAAAAATTGGGAGGCTCCACGTTGTCCCTGGATAGGGACGTGCATGAGGGCCTCAAAACATTAAGTGTCCATTGTCAGGAAGTGGGTGTATTATAGTATAGCCCTTTGGCAGGGCAGCCAAAAATTGGGAGGCTCCACGTTGTCCCTGCATAGAGACGTGCATGAGGGCCTCAAAACATTGTTCCCATTGCAAAGGAGCGGGTCTCCTGTCGTTGTAATGTCCATTCTGCAAAGAATGGGCGAAAAAAATTACCACTGGGGGTATACCTGAAACAAAGGCCTAACTCTTGTAACGGTCATCATGGTGGCGCATGAGGAGAAGGAGGAGCAGTCCAGCGATTATCCAAAGTCCAGAAGTGTGTACCCATGGGTGACTGGAGGTACATGGCAAATTCCCGTTACAAACTTTAAATTCCGCTCTCATTTGCTGGTGGTGTGGTGAAGTCTGGCCCAATCCAACCCTTGTTCATCTTGATCAGAGTCAGCCTGTCAGCATTTTCAGTTGACAGGCGGGTGCGTTTATCTGTAATGATTCCACCTGCGGCACTAAAAACACGCTCTGACAAAACGCTAGCGGCAGGGCAGGCCAGGACTTCCAAGGCGTAGAGAGCCAATTCATGCCACGTGTCCACCTTGGATACCCAATAATTGTAAGGCACAGAGGAATGTCGGAGTACAGTTGTTCGATCTGCAAGGTACTCCTTGAGCATCTGGGCAAACTTAGGATTTCTTGTGGCACTACCCCGCACCTCAGGGGCTGTGGTACGTGAGGGGCTGAGAAAACTGTCCCACATCTTAAAGACTGTTCCCCTACCTCTGGCGGATTGGACTTGTGCCTCTCTCGGCTGTACGCCTTGGTTGTCCACTGATTCCTGACCTATGCCGCTAGCGTTTTGTGAGGGGAATGCTTTGCCTACTTCCGTGACTATGGCCTTCCGGAACTGCTGCATTTTGGTTGACCTCTCCGCCTCGGGAATAAGAGACATAAAGTTCTCCTTGTAGCGTGGGTCTAACAGTGTTACCAACCAGTAATGATTGTCGGCCAAGATGTTCTTAACGCGAGGGTCACGAGACAGGCAGCTTACCATAAAGTCAGCCATGTGCGCCAGACTCTTAACAGCCAGGACTTCAGTAGCCTGACCAACACGTTGACTGAACATGCTGTCCTCCTCCTCCTCCTCCTCCTCCTCATCTACCCTGTCCTCTGGCCAGCCACGCTGAACCGAGGATATGACTGGTGTGCATGTCATATCCTCAATTTGGCCGGAGATTTGCTCCATGTCTTCATCCTCCTCCTCGTCATAGTCCTCCACTGCACGTTGTGATGAGACGAGGCTGGGCTGTGTGTTATCACCCACACCCACTACTGTTTCTTGCTGCAACTCATCGCGCTCCGCCTGCAATGCATCATGTTTGGTTTTGAGCAGAGACCGTTTTAGAAGGCAGAGTAGCGGTATGGTGACGCTAATAATGGCGTCATCTTATACCTTTATGATGTTATTGTTTATTCTAAAGCAAACAAGATTTTAGGGTGTATAAAAAGGGAGATTAGATCCGGTGATCCCAACGTATTGTTAACCCTCTATAAATCACTTGTAAGGCCACATCTGGAATATGGGGTAAAGTCCTGAACAGGTTGATAACCATTGGTTTGAGCATGGTAGGGTGTAGTGCGCATCTTCCTGCATCCGCCATAACCTTCCCTTAGGATATACTGTGCCCTTATCAGATTGGTTGTACAAGGTTGCTTCTCTTATTGGATGGATTTCAAGCTGCATGGATAATGTTCATTTAAATGATGTGGATAGAAAGACTGAAGATATCTACATGTAGTCCATCATGAATCAATACTATTTTACACAGTCATAAGCAGCCCATGGGCATTCACCTGCATTCAAACCAATAACAGCTCATAGACCAGACAATCCATCTACCACTGGACCAAAGACAGGAAGTTAAATCCACTGCCTGCGGTAACCAACTTAATCCTATAGGCTACTCACACAACAAACCCAACAGAAAGGAAAAAAACATGGCTTCGATTATCCATCCAATGAAAACGCATAACCATTGTGAGCCATTGGACAATGCAATTGGACACTTGGTGACATGGTGCACGGCCCAATGAATCAAGTCTTTACTTCATATTCACGGTTTAAGCCCTTGGGTTCTAATGTGCCCAGAGTACATATCCAGAAAGATTCTCTTTCTTTGAGCTAAACACAAGTCAACAATACATTGTAAGCAGATTCTATTACCAGTCCCACACCATTTTGTGACGCATAATCACACAGTGATCCAATTAACATTCCAAGTCATCGAACATGTCCAAGCCATACGCAGAGGAGGCAATAGAATTAGGAAGCTCAAAGAAAGGGAATCTTTCTGGATATATACTCTGGGCACATTGGAACCCAAAGGCTTAAACCATGAATATGAAGTACAGACTTGATTCATTGGGCCATGCATGGACATAATGGACATAATTCTAATAGGCAGGACAGGTAATAAGGAGCACAAGTTATATGCTAAAATGTGTTGTGTGACAAGACAGACACAGGAAAGGACATGATAACAGGTGTAGGGACCAACAAGGTGAGACAAGGGGTATCAGGATAGGGTCAAGTAGGTATGAATGTAGTAATGGGGCAGGCATAGAGAATTGTATGTGAATGTGAATTACAATAAATCACTAAGGAAAGGAATATGTGAGTGTGTGCCTAATGTAAACTAATATTGTACTGGCAAAATTATAGATGGAAAGGGAGAAGGGGAGGGGGGGAGAGAGGAGGCTGTAATTGACTACAAGGGTATGAGTTATGAGTGATCATAGGGATAGTGTTACATAAGTGGAAATACCTATGGAGGACCGGATGTGTAAGCGCATACCTTATACAAACCTATAGAGTGCTGATGGGTGAGAGTGTGATGTTAGATATAAGACATCCTATAGTGAATAGTGAGCCGTAATCAAGTGCAACAGGGATATTTCACGTGACTATGGGAACCTGGAAGGTAAAGAAAGGGGAGAAAAAACTGTTAGACAAGGTAATCAGACATAATGTAACCAGTTGATCAGACATGATCACCTGGTTTGAGACCCCCTGCCTTACACTATATAGATATCATGTTCATTCCCCATCTATCTTGCTCAGGAGAGCATCTCCCTCCCCCGGCACCAAGAGCAGCTCATACTGAATTGTTACATTGACTAGTAACACTGCACACAGAAATGCACCTTAATATTCCACTGTTAACCCTTTCCTCCCAGCAGTAACACACAACTCCTCACCTTGATATCATGGTGATTTATGGTCAGAATGACTTCAATGCGATCAGTGATTTCTATTCTAGCTCTGCTCACATAGATTTTATATCCACACTCAACTATAGGCCGTTCTTCATATTTTGGGGGCTTTTAGTCAGATATACTAGTTTGTGCCTGTATAGTATTGGTGTAGATGGGAGTGTAGGGCATGGGTTACATGGCACTGTGGTGGAATACTGATGGGAGGTATTGGTGCTGTGTTTGATGCTTCTACTGGGTATTTTCCTACAAATACTGGAACAGCTCACTGCTTAGAATGATCCTTCCCAGCTCTATAATATATTATATATACCCCACAATGCAGGCTCACACACACATTTGTCTCAAGTGTGTTGTAGGGACACAGATACAGTCTTGGTCATGTGACTAAAGGCTACTTTACACACTGCGATATCGGTCCCGATATCGCTAGTGTGGGTACCCGCCCCCATCTGTTGCGCGACACGGGCAAATCGCTGACCATGCCGCACAACACCGACCAGACCCGTCACACATACTTACCTGCCCGGCGACGTCGCTGTGTCCGGCGAACCGCCTCCTTTCTAAGGGGGCGGTCCGTGCGGCGTCACAGCGACGTCACTGAGCGACCGCCCAATAGCAGCGGAGGGGCGGAGATGAGTGGCCGGAACATCCCGCCCACCTCCTTCCTTCCTCATAGCGGCTGGGAGGCAGGTAAGGAGAGGTTCCTCGTTTCTGCGGTGTCACACGGAGCGATGTGTGCTACCGCAGGAGCGACGAACTACATCGTTACTGCTGCAGTAACGATAATCGAGAATGGAGACCCATGTCACCGATGAGCGATTTTGCACGTTTTTGCAACGATGCAAAATCGCTCATCGGTATCACACGCAGCAACATCGCTAATGCGGCCGGATGTGCGTCACAAATTCCGTGACCCCAACGACTCCGCATTAGCGATGTCGCAGCGTGTAAAGCCCCCTTTAGTGGGAGTGGTGTACAGGGTCTTAGCAGTAAAGAGTATTCCATATTTCTGCCAGATACCCACAGAGATATTGAAATCTGAAAAAAGAGACTTCTGCTCATTGAAGGTAAGAACTGCTCACATAGCGTTCAACTCCACAGCAAACGAGTGCTCTAGCACTGGCATCTCAGCAGGGATATTCCCCTACTACACATGTGTGTCTAGGTCACTGTGACAGTTTACAGGACATAACTCAGGGCACCTAGACAGAAGGCAGAGGGACTACTTTCTATTTCTGGTGTAGAGCTTAGTACAATATATATATATTTATACTATTACATGGGACACATGTACCTTGTATTACCATTATTCGCTGTATATGAACCCCTTTTCTCCAGGCATTATTTGTCTATAGCATTTTTCACGAACCTGAGGCAACTGAGAACCCTTCAGTGAAGGAATTCCACTAACCCTCACAATACCTACCAGGGGCCTCCCTGCAGTAACTCAGGTAGTTGTACCCATTCTCTTTCCGCATTCTATGTGTTCTTCTTCTTTCTTCTTTTTTTTCTTTTTTCTTCTTTTTATTTCTATCATGTAGTTCAGGGGTTTATAGATATATGTCCTGCATCTCATATTTCCTTTAGTGGTGCTTCTTACCCATTCTCATATCATTTACCCTAGTATTTCATGATCCTGAGGCGACTGAGAACCCTTTAATAAAGGAATCCTTTTTCACCTGAATTGTCAAGTGATACTTACCAGTGACTATCACGTAATGTTACAGGTAGTTCCATTTTCTTCCTCTTCTTTCTCTCCTTTCTTCTTTGTCACACGGTCCATTGTGTTATAGCCCACGTGTCATGATAACACTTGTACCATCTTTTCATTTAGATTCCACCTACAATTATTTACCGATTCCAGTTCTGGAATAGGCTTTCATCATCTACTCACTAGAATTCTCAAGTTCATAAGGTACTGAGACATATACATGTTCACACCATTATAAAGAACAAAGTATAAACATTGAGGTTTTTCTCACACCCATGTTCCTGTGTTCTTTGATATGATATGTGTTCATTTCCTTCACTATATAGGATTGCAAGTTTTCCATTTGTACCTTAATGGCAATGACGCTATACAATTGAACACATATCATCCTGTTATCCATATAGGTGTGTATTTACCTGCTTGACTATTTTTGGTTGTTTGATCCAGAATGTTTCTCCAGATAGGTCATGTGGAAATTTTCTTTCCTCAGTACAAATGTTTTCACTATGGCTTTGGAAAATTTTTTTGTATGTGCATCATGGTCATTTGACCCATTGTACTCTCAAGTAGCAATATATTGTACTGTTATGTTGTACTATGTACTAATTACGTGTTTATATGGTTTTGTAACCCTTTATGATCTTAGATAACTTTATCCTTGATAAAGACCTAAAAACAAGCTCGAAACGTTGGATGAATTATCCTTTTGCACAAATAAAGAATTTTCAGCATTCTAAGAGTTCTTTTCTTACGTTATTGATCACTATAGTGTGCCAGAGCTATTTCTATTGAATTGACTCTTATTTTTTCTGAGCACCTGCTATATACACAGTGAGCCAGACATATTCAATTTTCATTCAGAAGGCAGAGGGAAGCCTTAGCAGCTGAGCCTATATCTTGGCTTGTGAGCATTAGAACAGGCCGGCGATTACAGGGTAACATGAAAAATGTCCAGCTTGCATTATGACTAGAACATGACAATATCCTTTTAAGTACTAACCTATGATGCGTTCCTAAGCAGTTGATGTTATATGTTCTACATTTCATTTTCTGCATACTTTCCAAGTAGTAGAATTTGCTTTGATATAGGCAACTGGATTTTCACAATGAAAAGGCAAAGGATAACGCCCGAAAAAGACGCCATACATTATGTCAGTGCCATCACTGACAAACCTGGATTGACCATGAAATACATCAATCCCCTTAAAGGTGAGTTAAAACAAGTTTTAACTAAATTGCCTTAATATTGTCATGCATTAGAATGACTGTCTTAGGTAATGATAAATATTTTCTACAGGAAGAGGAGTGTTTGCTGAAACTGAAATCGAAAAAGGGAGTTTTGTTGCAGAATATCGAGGTGAGCTCACGTATGCACTTACGATGGTAGACAACTACTCGAGATTTATGGTTGTGGTACAAGTCAAAGATCTAATGGCCCATACTGCAGCGAAGGTCTTCCAAGCACACTTATGCAGACCTCATGGCTACTCAGAGAGAGTCCTCACAGATCAAGGCACTGCCTTTGAAGCGGAAATCTTCAAGGACTTCTGCAGCTTTTACCGATGCAGGAAGATGCGTACTACACCCTACCATGCTCAAACCAATGGTTATCAACCTGCTCAGGACTTTACCCCATATTCCAGATGTGGCCTTACAAGTGATTTATAGAGGGGTAACAATACGTTGGGATCATCGGATCTAATCTCCCTTTTTATACACCCTAAAATCTTGTTTGCGTTAGAATAAACAATAACATCATAAAGGTATAGCAGTACCGTTTCAAAGTTTCGGTGTCCCAAGCAGCATTCCATCAGCCTCTGGAAGGTTCCTGGCAAATTGCACAGCTCGAAGGGCATGCTTTTGAACTCGCAGAGACCCATCGAGGTGGCAAAGGCGGTCTTCTCCCGGTCTGCCTCAGCAACGGACACTTGCCAATAGTGACTAGTGAGATCAAGGGTAGAAAAATAATTTGCAGTTGTCAATGCAGCTAGCTATTCCTCAATACAGGGGAGTGGTGCTGTCCTTCTTCTTTAACAGGACCAACGGAGCTGCCCAGAGGCTACAACTGTCACGGATAACCCCAGCCTCCTTCATGTTGCTCAACATGTCCTTGGTACACTGGTAATGTGCAGGTAGATTTGGCTTATATCTCTCTTTGATGGGTGGGTGTGCACTTGTGGGGATGTAGTGTTTGACCCCTTTTATTTTTCAAAAGTCTAGCGGATGTTTGCTGAAGACTTGCTCGTATTCTTGCACTAGCCTGTAGACCCCCTTCTTGTGATGTGAAGGTGTGGAGTCAGTGCCTACGTGTAATTCCTTACACCACTCCTCTGGCTGACTTGGTGAGCTGTCACTGAATGGGTGGGCTGAAGCAATGGTGGATGCTGCTGTTTGGATAGCATGTGTATCTACTGAGAACAGCTTATCAATGGTGGCAAATCGGAGCAGCTTAATCTTTTGCTCTCCGCAGTTCAACACTCTCATGGGCACTCTTCCCTTCCATATTAATGAATAAAACTATGATGTAAATAGCATATAGATACCCCACAAATGCAGATAAAAGTAGGTTATGGGAAAAGGGGGAAGAGAGAAACAGGAAAATAGTGGAATAAAGTATACCTTCCAGGTGGGAGAGGAAATGGCAGCACAGCCAGTGGAGGTGAAGCAAGGGGAGCCTGCAACTAAAGAGTTGAGAGCGTTATCACATGGTGACTGAGCCTGATTGTAACGGGAGCATAGAGGTGCCGATCCTGTCTTACCTGCGTTGGTGTAGAAGTGGGTGTCCTGTGGTGGAGTCAGCTATGTGCAGTGGTGGCCGTGGGTTCTTTTATGTGCGACCGTAGTAATAGCTGTGCCCACTTCCTGTATGGGAGTGGAATGCAGTGAGGCTAATGGAACGCACGCCTGCGCATTTGTGTTTAACGTCGCGCATGTGCAGAACGGAGAAAAGGCTGCGCTCACTTCCTAATGAAAGGGAGTGAGACGCAGCTGGGAAGGGAAGGGAAAAGATTAGGGTTTGGGGATGATGAAAGGGCTTTCTACGGGCAAGGATGGCAAAGGGTGGCAGTGACGGAAAGTCAGGCAGATGGTCCTGTCCTGTCCTGTCCGTCCGTCTTTTTGTATCATGAATTGGAAAGACTGCAAGGGGGAGGGGAGGTGCTTGTGCCCAAAAGGAGGAGTTATTCAGATTCATTGCAGTGGGCGGCGGCTGCAAAAAGCACCATTCTCCTTGTTTTTGCTCTGCAAAACAGCCTTTTCAAGGGTTTGGCTTGGGTGACAAAATGTCTTCTGTAGGCGTGGGTTTGTCTCCCTCTCCCTAAGATGTGTCCGGTATAGGCCAGGGTGCCACTCAAGGCCGTAACCAATTCGGGTTATAGCTTCTCGGCCTTTTGGCTAAGATCAAGTGTAGTTTCGGAGGACGCTACCTTGGTCGGTACTGGAAGGTGCCTGGGATTGCACGTCTGCCGGCCTTGAGGGAGTGTGTGCGCCTTCTGGTGACACATAGCCCTCTTGTGCCTGGACGGTTCCCAGGCAACGGGAGGCGATCACCTTTGTTATTTTGAAGTCCTACTGATAAACAGAAAAAAAATGAAAATCCAGTTGCCTATATCAAAGCAAATTCTACTACTTGTAAAGTATGCAGAAAATGAAATGTAGAACATATAACATCAACTGCTTAGGAACGCATCATAGGTTAGTACTTAAAAGGATATTGTCATGTTCTAGTCATAATGCAAGCTGGACATTTTTCATGTTACCCTGTAATCGCCGGCCTGTTCTAATGCTCACAAGCCAAGATATAGGCTCAGCTGCTAAGGCTTCCCTCTGCCTTCTGAATGAAAATTGAATATGTCTGGCTCACTGTGTATATAGCAGGTGCTCAGAAAAAATAAGAGTCAATTCAATAGAAATAGCTCTGGCACACTATAGTGATCAATAACGTAAGAAAAGAACTCTTAGAATGCTGAAAATTCTTTATTTGTGCAAAAGGATAATTCATCCAACGTTTCGAGCTTGTTTTTAGGTCTTTATCAAGGATAAAGTTATCTAAGATCATAAAGGGTTACAAAACCATATAAACACGTAATTAGTACATAGTACAACATAACAGTACAATATATTGCTACTTGAGAGTACAATGGGTCAAATGACCATGATGCACATACAAAAAAATTTTCCAAAGCCATAGTGAAAACATTTGTACTGAGGAAAGAAAATTTCCACATGACCTATCTGGAGAAACATTCTGGATCAAACAACCAAAAATAGTCAAGCAGGTAAATACACACCTATATGGATAACAGGATGATATGTGTTCAATTGTATAGCGTCATTGCCATTAAGGTACAAATGGAAAACTTGCAATCCTATATAGTGAAGGAAATGAACACATATCATATCAAAGAACACAGGAACATGGGTGTGAGAAAAACCTCAATGTTTATACTTTGTTCTTTATAATGGTGTGAACATGTATATGTCTCAGTACCTTATGAACTTGAGAATTCTAGTGAGTAGATGATGAAAGCCTATTCCAGAACTGGAATCGGTAAATAATTGTAGGTGGAATCTAAATGAAAAGATGGTACAAGTGTTATCATGACACGTGGGCTATAACACAATGGACCGTGTGACAAAGAAGAAAGGAGAGAAAGAAGAGGAAGAAAATGGAACTACCTGTAACATTACGTGATAGTCACTGGTAAGTATCACTTGACAATTCAGGTGAAAAAGGATTCCTTTATTAAAGGGTTCTCAGTCGCCTCAGGATCATGAAATACTAGGGTAAATGATATGAGAATGGGTAAGAAGCACCACTAAAGGAAATATGAGATGCAGGACATATATCTATAAACCCCTGAACTACATGATAGAAATAAAAAGAAGAAAAAAGAAAAAAAAGAAGAAAGAAGAAGAACACATAGAATGCGGAAAGAGAATGGGTACAACTACCTGAGTTACTGCAGGGAGGCCCCTGGTAGGTATTGTGAGGGTTAGTGGAATTCCTTCACTGAAGGGTTCTCAGTTGCCTCAGGTTCGTGAAAAATGCTATAGACAAATAATGCCCGGAGAAAAGGGGTTCATATACAGCGAATAATGGTAATACAAGGTACATGTGTCCCATGTAATAGTATAAATATATATATATTGTACTAAGCTCTACACCAGAAATAGAAAGTAGTCCCTCTGCCTTCTGTCTAGGTGCCCTGAGTTATGTCCTGTAAACTGTCACAGTGACCTAGACACACATGTGTAGTAGGGGAATATCCCTGCTGAGATGCCAGTGCTAGAGCACTCGTTTGCTGTGGAGTTGAACGCTATGTGAGTAGTTCTTACCTTCAATGAGCAGAAGTCTCTTTTTTCAGATTTCAATATCTCTGTGGGTATCTGGCAGAAATATGGAATACTCTTTACTGCTAAGACCCTGTACATCACTCCCACTAAAGGGGGCTTTACACGCTGCGACATCGCTAATGCGGAGTCGTTGGGGTCACGGAATTTGTGACGCACATCCGGCCGCATTAGCGATGTTGCTGCGTGTGATACCGATGAGCGATTTTGCATCGTTGCAAAAACGTGCAAAATCGCTCATCGGTGACATGGGTCTCCATTCTCGATTATCGTTACTGCAGCAGTAACGATGTAGTTTGTCGCTCCTGCGGTAGCACACATCGCTCCGTGTGACACCGCAGAAACGAGGAACCTCTCCTTACCTGCCTCCCAGCCGCTATGAGGAAGGAAGGAGGTGGGCGGGATGTTCCGGCCACTCATCTCCGCCCCTCCGCTGCTATTGGGCCGTCGCTCAGTGACGTCGCTGTGACGCCGCACGGACCGCCCCCTTAGAAAGGAGGCGGTTCGCCGGACACAGCGACGTCGCCGGGCAGGTAAGTATGTGTGACGGGTCTGGTCGGTGTTGTGCGGCATGGGCAGCGATTTGCCCGTGTCGCGCAACAGATGGGGGCGGGTACCCACACTAGCGATATCGGGACCGATATCGCAGTGTGTAAAGTAGCCTTTAGTCACATGACCAAGACTGTATCTGTGTCCCTACAACACACTTGAGACAAATGTGTGTGTGAGCCTGCATTGTGGGGTATATATAATATATTATAGAGCTGGGAAGGATCATTCTAAGCAGTGAGCTGTTCCAGTATTTGTAGGAAAATACCCAGTAGAAGCATCAAACACAGCACCAATACCTCCCATCAGTATTCCACCACAGTGCCATGTAACCCATGCCCTACACTCCCATCTACACCAATACTATACAGGCACAAACTAGTATATCTGACTAAAAGCCCCCAAAATATGAAGAACGGCCTATAGTTGAGTGTGGATATAAAATCTATGTGAGCAGAGCTAGAATAGAAATCACTGATCGCATTGAAGTCATTCTGACCATAAATCACCATGATATCAAGGTGAGGAGTTGTGTGTTACTGCTGGGAGGAAAGGGTTAACAGTGGAATATTAAGGTGCATTTCTGTGTGCAGTGTTACTAGTCAATGTAACAATTCAGTATGAGCTGCTCTTGGTGCCGGGGGAGGGAGATGCTCTCCTGAGCAAGATAGATGGGGAATGAACATGATATCTATATAGTGTAAGGCAGGGGGTCTCAAACCAGGTGATCATGTCTGATCAACTGGTTACATTATGTCTGATTACCTTGTCTAACAGTTTTTTCTCCCCTTTCTTTACCTTCCAGGTTCCCATAGTCACGTGAAATATCCCTGTTGCACTTGATTACGGCTCACTATTCACTATAGGATGTCTTATATCTAACATCACACTCTCACCCATCAGCACTCTATAGGTTTGTATAAGGTATGCGCTTACACATCCGGTCCTCCATAGGTATTTCCACTTATGTAACACTATCCCTATGATCACTCATAACTCATACCCTTGTAGTCAATTACAGCCTCCTCTCTCCCCCCTCCCCTTCTCCCTTTCCATCTATAATTTTGCCAGTACAATATTAGTTTACATTAGGCACACACTCACATATTCCTTTCCTTAGTGATTTATTGTAATTCACATTCACATACAATTCTCTATGCCTGCCCCATTACTACATTCATACCTACTTGACCCTATCCTGATACCCCTTGTCTCACCTTGTTGGTCCCTACACCTGTTATCATGTCCTTTCCTGTGTCTGTCTTGTCACACAACACATTTTAGCATATAACTTGTGCTCCTTATTACCTGTCCTGTCTATTAGAATTATGTCCATTATGTCCATGCATGGCCCAATGAATCAAGTCTGTACTTCATATTCATGGTTTAAGCCTTTGGGTTCCAATGTGCCCAGAGTATATATCCAGAAAGATTCCCTTTCTTTGAGCTTCCTAATTCTATTGCCTCCTCTGCGTATGGCTTGGACATGTTCGATGACTTGGAATCTTAATTGGATCACTGTGTGATTATGCGTCACAAAATGGTGTGGGACTGGTAATAGAATCTGCTTACAATGTATTGTTGACTTGTGTTTAGCTCAAAGAAAGAGAATCTTTCTGGATATGTACTCTGGGCACATTAGAACCCAAGGGCTTAAACCGTGAATATGAAGTAAAGACTTGATTCATTGGGCCGTGCACCATGTCACCAAGTGTCCAATTGCATTGTCCAATGGCTCACAATGGTTATGCGTTTTCATTGGATGGATAATCGAAGCCATGTTTTTTTCCTTTCTGTTGGGTTTGTTGTGTGAGTAGCCTATAGGATTAAGTTGGTTACCGCAGGCAGTGGATTTAACTTCCTGTCTTTGGTCCAGTGGTAGATGGATTGTCTGGTCTATGAGCTGTTATTGGTTTGAATGCAGGTGAATGCCCATGGGCTGCTTATGACTGTGTAAAATAGTATTGATTCATGATGGATTTCAGACTACATGTAGATATCTTCAGTCTTTCTATCCACATCATTTAAATGAACATTATCCATGCAGCTTGATGCCTTGTGGACTCGGTCTAGGGACTTTGGCTTCAACTAGAGGATCACTTGGCTACATGGCTTCAATCTAGGGGCTCCAATTCCGATTGGAGATCATAACCGCAATCTAGGGATTTCGACTCCGGCTGCCAGGATTATACCATATCATCATACCAGAGACTACTTAAGGAAGAAACCCAGGTTGGACAATTTTGTCACCTGGCTACAGACTTTGCAGACCTCAGCCAGCTTCCTAAATCTGGCGCTATTCTATTGTCGGTGGGTGCCCGACAAATTACACAGCTATGTAAAATTTTGGTTTATGAAACTTCAAATCCAGTGACTGATTATTATGTTTTCTAATGTCCTGATTTAAAAAAAAAAAAAAATATTTTTTTTTTAACCATCAAATATTGATTTTGTACAATCCATGTGTGAAGTTACATACAAGTGACATGAACAAGAAAAATACTTATTGTAACCAAAAATATTCACAATTTTATATATAAAATACATTTATTTATTGTACAGTCATTCTGCAACTTTATTAGAAATTTATTCTTGCACTTTTTCCTTTTCTCTAAATCCCCCTTTTCTCTTATAGAAGGCCTGTGGATCTTCTCTGTGAAGCATCCGGCAATCATGTTCACGTTTCATTTACTTTGGTATCGTCGTTCCATCTCCTTGATATTCCGATGAAAACCTTCTTGTTCTTCCCACCAGCACCAAGGTTTTCAGACAAGTAGTCCAAATAGGAATGTAAAAAATGTAACTTCAAATTCATTAGACAACCCAAGGCTTTGAAACGTTTCAGCATGTTCTCCACGATGGACTTAAATTTTGATTCTTTGTTGTTACCTAGAAACGTATTTATTGCTTCTTTCAAAGAGTCCCAAGCCCTTTTTTCAACAGTTTTCATTATTGTTTAAAACACGTCATCCTTCATTCATGGGTTTCTGAATATCCGAACCCACAAAAATGCTTTTGTGCTGCCCCTGTGCCAGCAGCCGCCGTTGGTCGGATCCAGACCTTCTAAGAGAGTGGCTCGACCCGGGGGTCTCGCGGACATGTCGAATAAAAGGAGGAATGTAGATGTATGGGCTAGGCCGTATTAAGTTTGTGACGCCACCAACGGTGTGTGGTGAGGTGGGACACCACCGCTGCCGTTATGGGATACCCGGGAGAGATGTAGTGGCAGCTGGATGTTAACCCCTCCGTGTGTAGGGATGATTGCCCCGGGGCCCAGTGTCTTTGTGCAGGGTATGGTGATGGCAAGGGCCGGCGCGCCTGAGCAAGCAGGGGGATGTTTGGTTACTCACAGTAAATGAATCACACGAGTCTTTCGGTAAACCAAAGGTGCTGGAGGCCTGCCGCCCCGGCCGGTTGCATTCAGGTCCCCCACCCAGGCTGGTGGTCGCTGTCCTTTACTCTGCACTTGTTTTTGTGTATGGTGGACTGCCTGGTCTGGAACTCAGGAGTCCGCTCCCGGCTGGATATGGCCTAAGGAGCCGTGCCCGCAGGCGCTGGCCCGTGGGATCTAAGGGCCCTGGCGGTGGCCTTATCCCTATCAGTGGGCTGTTGTCTTCTTTGAGGGACTTTAGGTGGGATAGGACCTATAATCCTGCCCTCAATCATTTAATTAGCTAGGCCGCTGGTTTCGGTCCTGGCTTCAGGGTCCTAGGTGACTAGGGTTTCAGGTCGGCTGTGTGTTTCCTAAGTGAGGAAAGGTGTTGTGCGGGGGCCTATCTGTAACTACCTGGTTTTGCCAGGGCATCACACCTTCCTTCAGACTTGATTCTGACAGTCCCTGAAACTTGGTACACAGGTACTTAAACATCTCTCCTTCTTTCAGTAGCGCTTTCACAAACAGCTTCATCAGTCCAAGCTTACAGTGGAGTGGTGGCAAGAGAACTTTAGGTGGGATCAACTAAGCTTTATGCAACAATGTTCTTGAGTCCCGGTTACAAAGATGTTCTTGTTGGCCAATTTTTTTTGCTCCAGTGAAGAGTCCTAACCTGGCTTTCCAATTCACACAAAAAGCATGTGTTCTGCCTTCTTTTACGTAATGCTGTGAATCTCTAGCATACAGCTAAACCCTAGTTCACATTTCAAATAAACAGACTGTGGAGTTCAATAGCCTTGATTTATTAGCTGGTAACGTGAACTTGATTGCAGTATACATGGAATATACAGTGAATATAGGAATATCCAAGATGCAGTTGAAGACAGAATACGGTATATCCAAGATACTGTTTTATACGGGTAAAAACTATAACAAGAAAATGATTACAGTCAGTACAGTGTTAATACAGAGTTAACATAGCATAACAGTACATGAGATGCAGTTCTTACGAGAATGTAGGTGAAAGGTCACTGCATCTGCAATACATAGAAATCTTATCTAGACAAACAAGACAGGGATGACACTAAAGGTGTAGAAGTACAATGTACAATGCATTTACTACACTCTTCCATCTAGGATTCTATCACTAACACATGTAATTTGCTTTGCTCACCGGATTACACTAGGCAGGGGTGAATGTACAGAGAGGTAAGTCGGCATGTCCTTTCCTGACAAATCCAAAGAGAAAATGGCTGCAGGCTTCTTCTCAGCTCAGGGAGGCATTCCTTACCCAGAATACATTTAGCTTAAAGGGAAACTCAGCAATTCAAAAGAATAACAATGACCTCTAGGGGTTGTAACAGAAATTTCAATGAATGACTATTAGCAGGCTGCCATGAGGCAGAACAGCATGGGTATTTAATATATCCTCCTTGCTGCCCAAGAAGCAATGAGAACATTTTTAGACCACCACATATTGACCATCCATGCTCCTTGTAGTTAAGTTTCTTGAGAATAAAGTCTAAATTCTCACAGCTTTCTTCCAAGTGCATAGCATGTGTGACGCCCTGGACTAGCCAGGTAGTCACAAACACAAAATCACACACACCCCCTCCCCTGGATAGTCTACATCAGTCACACAAAATCCTTGTTGCCTCCTCCAGGGTCTGATGTCCACACCAGGTGGGGCGGAGCCAGGCGGTTGGCCCCACCCACCGAGGAGTTCACAGGCCTGGAGGCGGGAAAAAGCAGTTAGTTTAGTTTTGTAGTGGAAAGTGAGAGGACAGAAACTGTTAGTGTCTGGGTAGGAGCCCAGGCACTGTCAGCAAGGTCGGCAGACGGTGGTGGCCGTCTGCAGGAGGTGGTACAAGTCAGCTGAACCGTAGGACCGGGGACGGGCGGTGACCCGAGGGGAACTGAACCGGTGAGCGGATCTGTACCAAGCACAAAGGCAGGGCCATTGGACCCTGACCAGGCTAGGAGCCGCCGACAATGGTCAAATCCGAGAGTGACCGGAATCCCAGGGGTTCCCTAACACCCAAGACCCGACAGAAGGCAACCGTCCACACCGTGAGGATAAAAAGCCACCGCCATAGGCTAGAGATCCAAGGGCCAGCGCCTGCGGGCAAACGGGCTCCCTCGGTATGTACACCCCAGCCATCCAGCCTCCCCGTACCGCCACCGGGCCCCGGGATCACCAACCCCTACCCACGGAGGGGGAACCAACATCCTAGCTGCTCCCTGCCATCGCTCCCGGGATCCCCGTCACCAGCAGTGGTGGTGCCCATTATCACCACGACCTGTGGGTGACGTCACTAACTATCTCCCCAAACAAACCACCCCCTTTTCACTCGTGGGCGAGGAGCGCTGCTCGAGTCCCCGGATCTGGCCCTCCGCTCGAGCCACCGAGCAGCAGCAGCAGCAGAAGTCCCCGAACCCGAGCGTAGCGTGCGTGGCCCCTCTGCCCGCGACACATGCCCTACACACACTGAAGAATACTTACTGCCATTGAGCAGTAGCACATCTTTCAGACTTTTTGGATGAAACAATGACGTGTCTCCACTCGCTCACATTGTACTTAATGTTACATTTTCCATCAGCACAGGAACATCGCTTGAATACACTAGAGCACCATCTTCAGAAAAGTATGGAGGGAATCTTTTCAGAATTCTAACCTTTTGGAAACCTATTGTCACGCTCTCCGGGTCCCCTGCTTCGCTCCCCGGCTCCTCTGGCAGACATCCCCCGCTCCACGGTCTCCAGCCTCCACCACCTGCGGTCCCCAGGCGGCCCGGTCCCCGCTCCCGGCGCCCGTCGGCAGCCCTGCTCCAGGCCGGCTCCCCTGCTTCCTATACACCGCTCCCTGCCCTGGCTTCTGGCACCCGGGCCTCGCGCATGCGCATTAGGGCGCGCGCGCGGTCATTGACCCTCTCTTAAAGGGCCAGCGTCCACTGACAGGAAATTGAACACACAGGTACAGGGTATAAAGGGGTTTAATGTCCAAGTGGGCGGGGCCTGTTCTTCGTGTTTCCTAAGCTAGGAGTCAGGTCTCCTTGTGTCTCTGTGATATACTTACCTATCTCTCTTCTAGAGCCGCTCCTGCCTCGCCATCCGGTCCTGCCGATTCCCGAACCCCGAACGCTGACTATCTGCCATCCCGTCAGTCCGTACCATCTCTGATCCCTGTGGTGACCCGTCCTCTCGCTCCATCGGTTCCGGACTCTGCCTGACATCTCGGCCTCCGAACCTGAGCTCCGTCACCCGGACTACCATCAGTGACTCCGTGGTCCCAGGGACTTCTCCATTCCACTCTTTTGCACGGACTGTCCTGCTACCCGTAGTGCTCCGGCTACCGGACCCCTTGCCTTCATTAAGGTGTTCGGCCCAGTGGATCCACCTCCTGGGTCTGCCCGTCCACCTGGCCCTAACACCTATAGAATCAGTGTTTGTGAAAAAACTGTACGTGATGATATTTTTTCAATATTTTTACTGAGTCCAATGATCAAAAGTATGAAAAAAATCACATCTTTCAAAAATTTTTACCCTTGGAAACCTGTGTTATTATTACTATGCACGAGCCCTAAATTGTCTGAAAAACAACAAATATGCTGGTTGGATAGACCTTGACCCCACAATTCAACGGCCACAATTAAGGAGAAAAGTGCTAAGAGAGTTAAATTTGCCCCTGAAATAACCCATGATACGGGCCAAGGAGGGACACACCATTTTGATCCGAAAATAGCCCAACACCATGAGAGACGGGCAAATCCGTGAAAAGACAAAGTTCCAAGCTACAACTGACGCAGGATCTACAGCACATACGCCCATTGTAATTGTTCATGATTTCCGGCCACTACGCATTTCAGCCTTCAGGGACCTGGTAATTCGAATGCTATGTCCAGGAGTAGAGATGAGCGAACCGGTCCCGGTTCGGCTCGAGGTCGGTTCGCCGAACGGAGCTCCCGTTCGAGTTCGGCTCGTCGAACGTTCGACGAACCGAACTCGAGCCAATAGGAAACAATGGCAGGCAATCACAAACACAGTAAAACACCTAGAAAACACCCTCAAAGGTGTCCAAAAGGTGACAAACAACTCACAACACAACACAAACACATGGGAAAGTGACAAGGACATATACTCATGCGAAAACAAAACAGCTGGACAAGGAAAAAGAGGAGGACACACAGATATAGGCATGGCACGCCATTCTAAAATCATGTAAAACACAGCAAGGTGACTCCAAGCGGAGTCTCCCTTTTTTCCAAAAATTGGGCCCCACACACACCCACCCCTTCAGTGGCAGCAGTTGTGCCCCAGTTGTACACTTCACAGCTACATTTGCATCAAGCACATTCAAAAATACGCTATTCTTAACCGTCCCCAGGATGACACCGGGGTAAGTAGCAAAGTCTTTCCTGATCCCAGCTCTGTTCATCTTGGCTTCTTTTAAAAACACAGCAAGCAAGGGTTACTCCAAGCGGAGTCTCCCTTTTTTCCAAAAATTGGGCCACACAGACACCCACCCCATCAGTGGCAGCACTTGGGCCCTAGTTGCAAACAGGATGTTTTGATTTGCATCAAGCAAATTCAAAAATACGCCATAATTAACCGTCCCCAGGATGACACCGGGGTAGGTAGCAAAGTCTTTCCTGATCCCAGCTCTGTTCATCTTGGCTTCTTTTAAAAACACAGCAAGCAAGGGTTACTCCAAGCGGAGTCTCCCTTTTTTCCAAAAATTGGGCCACACAGACACCCACCCCATCAGTGGCAGGACTTGGGCCCTAGTTGCAAACAGGATGTTTTGATTTGCATCAAGCACATTCAAAAATACGCCATTCTTATCCGTCCCCAGGATGACACCGGGGTAGGTAGATAAAGTCTTTGCTGACCCATGACTTGTTCATCTTGGCTTCTTTTAAAAACACAGCAAGCAAGGGTTACTCCAAGCGGAGTCTCCCTTTTTTCCAAAAATTGGGCCACACAGACACCCACCCCATCAGTGGCAGCACTTGGGCCCTAGTTGCAAACAGGATGTTTTGATTTGCATCAAGCACATTCAAAAATACGCCATAATTAACCGTCCCCAGGATGACACCGGGGTAGGTAGCAAAGTCTTTCCTGATCCCAGCTCTGTTCATCTTGGCTTCTTTTAAAAACACAGCAAGCAAGGGTTACTCCAAGCGGAGTCTCCCTTTTTTCCAAAAATTGGGCCACACAGACACCCACCCCATCAGTGGCAGCACTTGGGCCCTAGTTGCAAACAGGATGTTTTGATTTGCATCAAGCACATTCAAAAATACGCCATAATTAACCGTCCCCAGGATGACACCGGGGTAGGTAGCAAAGTCTTTCCTGATCCCAGCTCTGTTCATCTTGGCTTCTTTTAAAAACACAGCAAGCAAGGGTTACTCCAAGCGGAGTCTCCCTTTTTTCCAAAAATTGGGCCACACAGACACCCACCCCATCAGTGGCAGCACTTGGGCCCTAGTTGCAAACAGGATGTTTTGATTTCCATCAAGCACATTCCAAAATTCGCCATAATTAACCGTCCCCAGGATGACACCGGGGTAGGTAGCAAAGTCTTTCCTGATCCCAGCTCTGTTCATCTTGGCTTCTTTTAAAAACACAGCAAGCAAGGGTTACTCCAAGCGGAGTCTCCCTTTTTTCCAAAAATTGGGCCACAAAGACACCCACCCCATCAGTGGAAGCACTTGGGCCCTAGTTGCAAACAGGATGTTTTGATTTGCATCAAGCACATTCAAAAATACGCCATAATTAACCGTCCCCAGGATGACACCGGGGTAGGTAGCAAAGTCTTTCCTGATCCCAGCTCTGTTCATCTTGGCTTCTTTTAAAAACACAGCAAGCAAGGGTTACTCCAAGCGGAGTCTCCCTTTTTTCCAAAAATTGGGCCACACAGACACCCACCCCATCAGTGGCAGCACTTGGGCCCTAGTTGCAAACAGGATGTTTTGATTTGCATCAAGCACATTCAAAAATACGCCATAATTAACCGTCCCCAGGATGACACCGGGGTAGGTAGCAAAGTCTTTCCTGATCCCAGCTCTGTTCATCTTGGCTTCTTTTAAAAACACAGCAAGCAAGGGTTACTCCAAGCGGAGTCTCCCTTTTTTCCAAAAATTGGGCCCCACACACACCCACCCCTTCAGTGGCAGCAGTTGTGCCCCAGTTGTACACTTCACAGCTACATTTGCATCAAGCACATTCAAAAATACGCTATTCTTAACCGTCCCCAGGATGACACCGGGGTAGGTAGCAAAGTCTTTCCTGATCCCAGCTCTGTTCATCTTGGCTTCTTTTAAAAACACAGCAAGCAAGGGTTACTCCAAGTGGAGTCTCCCTTTTTTCCAAAAATTGGGCCACACAGACACCCACCCCATCAGTGGCAGCACTTGGGCCCTAGTTGCAAACAGGATGTTTTGATTTGCATCAAGCACATTCAAAAATACGCCATAATTAACCGTCCCCAGGATGACACCGGGGTAGGTAGCAAAGTCTTTCCTGATCCCAGCTCTGTTCATCTTGGCTTCTTTTAAAAACACAGCAAGCAAGGGTTACTCCAAGCGGAGTCTCCCTTTTTTCCAAAAATTGGGCCCCACACACACCCACCCCTTCAGTGGCAGCAGTTGTGCCCCAGTTGTACACTTCACAGCTACATTTGCATCAAGCACATTCAAAAATACGCTATTCTTAACCGTCCCCAGGATGACACCGGGGTAGGTAGCAAAGTCTTTCCTGATCCCAGCTCTGTTCATCTTGGCTTCTTTTAAAAACACAGCAAGCAAGGGTTACTCCAAGCGGAGTCTCCCTTTTTTCCAAAAATTGGGCCACACAGACACCCACCCCATCAGTGGCAGCACTTGGGCCCTAGTTGCAAACAGGATGTTTTGATTTGCATCAAGCACATTCAAAAATACTCCATAATTAACCGTCCCCAGGATGACACCGGGGTAGGTAGCAAAGTCTTTCCTGATCCCAGCTCTGTTCATCTTGGCTTCTTTTAAAAACACAGCAAGCAAGGGTTACTCCAAGCGGAGTCTCCCTTTTTTCCAAAAATTGGGCCCCACACACACCCACCCCTTCAGTGGCAGCAGTTGTGCCCCAGTTGTACACTTCACAGCTACATTTGCATCAAGCACATTCAAAAATACGCTATTCTTAACCGTCCCCAGGATGACACCGGGGTAGGTAGCAAAGTCTTTCCTGATCCCACCTCTGTTCATCTTGGCTTCTTTTAAAAACACAGCAAGCAAGGGTTACTCCAAGCGGAGTCTCCCTTTTTTCCAAAAATTGGGCCACACAGACACCCACCCCATCAGTGGCAGCACTTGGGCCCTAGTTGCAAACAGGATGTTTTGATTTGCATCAAGCACATTCCAAATCAACAAGCATTTACTCTCCCCAGGATGACACAGGGGTAGTAAATTCCTTATGGATCCATGACTTGTTCATTTTGATGAACGTCAGTCTGTCCACATTGTCACTGGACAGACGCGTGCGCTTATCTGTCAGCACACACCCAGCAGCACTGAATACACGTTCAGAGACAACGCTGGCAGCTGGACACGACAAAATCTCCAAGGCGTAACTGGAGAGCTCTGGCCATTTTTCTAGGTTTGAAGCCCAAAAGGAGCAAGGCTCCAGTTGCACAGTCATGGCATCGATGTTCATTTGGAGATACTCCTGTATCATCCTCTCCAGCCGTTGAGTATGTGTCAGACTTGTTGTCTCTGGTGGCCTTGCAAAAGAGGGTCTAAAAAAATTATGAAAAGATTCCATAAAATTGCTGTTACCGGCACCAGATACGGTCCTACTGGTACGGGTAGACTGTTGAAGATGACGAGACCGTCCCATGTTTGTCAAGTTACAACTGGGAGATTCCCTCCCTGCACCTGCACGGTTGTTTGGTGGAAAAGCCGAGCTAAGATCGAGTAACAGCTTCTGCTGATACTCCTGCATACGTGCGTCCCTTTCTATGGCTGGAATTATGTCACAAAATTTGGACTTGTACCGGGGATCTAATAGTGTGGCAATCCAGTAGTCATCATCACTTCTAATTTTGACAATACGACTGTCATGTTGGAGGTAGTGCAACAAAAAGGCACTCATGTGTCTTGCGCAGCCATGCGGACCAAGTCCACGCTGTGTTTGTGGCATAGAGGTGCTACCCGTTCTTTCTTCCTCTGACATCTCCCCCCAACCTCTTTCAACTGAAATTTGACCAAGGTCTCCCTCATCCGCTGAGTCTTCCATGTCCATGGACAGTTCGTCCTCCATTTCTTCATGTTCTCCTGCACCTTGCTCAACATTTCGCCTGCTACTATGCGCCCTTGTCGATCCCTGTTCCTCATGGTCCCATGCCTGCTGCGTTGGTGATGATGAACGTCTGGACCTTGGTGATGTTGTTGTCCCTTGCGCATATGAATCCTCCTGTAGTCCCTCCCCTTCATGTTGTCCCACCCCCTGACTCCGAATAGTGTTTAGCGTGTGCTCCAGCATGTAAATGACTGGAATCGTCATGCTGATAATGGCATTGTCAGAGCTAAACATATTCGTCGCCATGTCGAAACTGTGCAGAAGGGTGCATAGGTCCTTGATCTGAGACCACTCCATCAGGGTGATCTGCCCCACCTCTGCATCTCGTTGGCCCAGGCTATACGTCATGACGTATTGCACCAGGGCTCTGCGGTGCTGCCACAGTCGCTGTAACATGTGGAGAGTTGAATTCCAGCGTGTCGCCACATCGCATTTCAGGCGATGAACCGGCAGGCCGAAAGACTTCTGGAGCGATGCAAGTCGCTCTGCTGCGGCGCTTGAACGGCGGAAGTGAGCTGACAGTTTTCGTGCCCTGTTCAGAAGGCCATCTAGGCCGGGATAGTGTGTTAAAAATTGCTGGACGACAAGGTTCAACACGTGAGCCATACAAGGTACGTGTGTCACAATGCCCAGGCGAAGTGCCGCACCCAGGTTTGCAGCATTGTCGCACACGGCCTTACCAGGCTGCAGGTTGAGTGGAGACAACCATTTATTAAACTCGGACCGCAGAGCTGACCACAACTCCTCAGCTGTGTGACTCTTATTCCCAAGACATGTCAAGCTAAAGACCGCCTGATGCCGTTGCGCTCTGCTGCCAGCATAGTAATGAGGCGTGCGTGATTCCTTCTGCGCAGTGAGAACGCTGGTGGCCTGACCAGGCAGGCTTGGGGCGGAGGTGGAGGACCCAGATGAGGTGGAGGATGCAGAAGCTGTGGAGGAACTTGGACAGACAGAGGATTGACACACAAGTCGTGGGGACGGCAAGACTTGTGCAGCAGACCCTTCACCATCTATCACCATAGTTACCCAGTGCCCAGTCAGCGACATGTAACGTCCCTGTCCATGCTTACTGGTCCAAGTATCGGTGGTGAAATGCACCCGTTCACACACAGAGTTTCTCAAGGAAGCGGTGATGTTGTGTGCGACATGCTGGTGTAGCGCGGGCACACCTTTCTTAGAGAAGTAGTGGCGACTAGGCATCTGGTACTGGGGCACAGCGACAGACATAAGGTCTCTAAAATCCTGTGTGTCCACTAGGCGGAAAGGCAGCATTTCGGTAGACAACAGCTTACAGAGGGATAGAGTCAACCTCTTAGCTTTGTCATGGGTCGGAGGAAGTGGCCTTTTATTTGACCACATCTGAGGGACAGAGATCTGGCTGCTGTGTGTAGACGGTGTTGAGTAGGGTGTCCCTGGAAAAATGCAGGTTTGTGAGGAAAGTGCAGGCGGAGACATGATGTTGCCTTCATCCAACGTTGGTGCTATCGATGTCTGAGAGAGCTGTACACACTCACTTGTTTCCCCTTCCAAACCAACTGACGACCTTACAAGCAAACTGCCTGTTGCGGTTACAGTGGTGGAAGTTTGGCGTGGAAAAACAGGTGTGACAGCTGTCCCCACAGTCCTAGAAGATGAAGAGCGCGCGGATGCACTGGAAGGGGCGGGCGGTGGATGGTTCGCTCTTGCAGCATTGCAGCACAGTGAGCTTCCTACCGGGACCTATGATATTTATTCATGTGACGATTCATGGAAGAAGTTGTCAAAGTGCTGAGGTTTTGACCTCTACTAAGAGAATCATGACAAATTTTACATATCACATGATTTGGGCGATCTTTTTCTATGTCAAAAAAGGACCAGGCTAGGCAAGGCTTAGAGGCCATGCGACCTGTTGATCCACCCCGAATAATGCTCATAGGCAGAGTGGTGGCTGAGGATGCAGTTGTAGACATGCTACCAGTGCTCCGACTCTGTCCAGGAAGGCGCAAGGTAACTTCGTCGTCGGTTGCATCCTCCTCCACCGCCTCTGTTGACCTCCTCGAGTGCCTGACTGGGGGTTGACAGTAGGTGGGATCTAGAACTTCATCATCAATTGTTGTGTTTGCACTCCCCTCCCCCTCAGACCGAGCCTCTTCTTGCCCTGACCGAATATTTAAGTTGTCATCCCAATCGGGTATCTGCGTCTCATCTTCATCAGTATGTTCCTCATTGTCTATAACCACAGGTGTTACAGTTTGTGACAAAGGGTCAACATTATGCTCAGAAACTTGGTCCTCACAGCCTGAATCAGAGTCACAAAGGTTCTGGGCATCACTGCAGACCATTTCCTGTTCTGTATTCACTGTAGCTTGGGAGCAGACCTCTGATTCCCAGGCTATAGTGTGACTGAACAGCTCTGCAGACTCAGCCATCTCAGTTCCACCATACTGTGCAGGGCTGATGGAGACTTCAGAGCTGGGAGAAATCAAGTGTGATTGGGATGACAACTCAGAGGACTGGTGTTTTTTGGATGCGGTACTTGAAGTGGCTGAGAGGGCACTTGTTGGACCACTTGAGATCCATTCAAGCATTTTCCTTTTTTGCCCATCATCTACCTTTCTTCCTGTTGTTCGTGTCCGTAAAAAAGGGAGCACATCGGATTGTCCACGGTAAGTAGTAGACATCTTACTTTTGCTGGTAGATGGTCTATCTTCAGCAGATGATAATGGAGCTTTGCCACTTTCCCCACAGACAAAACCTTTTTTGCCTTTTCCACCACGCCTCTTCCCCTTTCCACCAGCATCTGTCATTTTGCCACTCATGTTGATTGCGACAAGATTGTGGACTGAAAATGTGGTAGTAAAAATTGAGAGGTGGTGAAGATTGCAGTGGTGGTCTAGCTTTATTAACAGCAGAATAATAAAGAATAAATATCCCTGACAATGCAACTTATTTATAATGAGTTGGAGTGTGCAACGCAGGCAGATGCGCTCTGCAAATGTCTTGGCACTAGTGGGACTATAGCAAAGTCCAATAGCCACGTATAGGATGCCACTAGGTACACTGAGTGTTTGCTAGTATAATGGCTAAGTTAAAATTAGTTGGAGTGTGCAACGCAGGCAGATGCGCTCTGCAAATGTCTTGGCACTAGTGGGACTATAGCAAAGTCCAATAGCCACGTATAGGATGCCACTAGGTACACTGAGTGTTTGCTAGTATAATGGCTTACTTATAATTAGTTGGAGTGTGCAATGCAGGCAGATGCGCTCTGCAAATGTCTTGGCACTAGTGGGACTATAGCAAAGTCCAATAGCCACGTATAGGATGCCACTAGGTACACTGAGTGTTTGCTAGAATAATGGCTAAGTTAAAATTAGTTGGAGTGTGCAACGCAGGCAGATGCGCTCTGCAAATGTCTTGGCACTAGTGGGACTATAGCAAAGTCCAATAGCCACGTATAGGATGCCACTAGGTACACTGAGTGTTTGCTAGTATAATGGCTTACTTATAATTAGTTGGAGTGTGCAACGCAGGCAGATACGCTCTGCAAATGTCTTGGCACTAGTGGGACTATAGCAAAGTCCAATAGCCACGTATAGGATGCCACTAGGTACACTGAGTGTTTGCTAGTATAATGGCTTACTTATAATTAGTTGGAGTGTGCAACGCAGGCAGATGCGCTCTGCAAATGTCTTGGCACTAGTGGGACTATAGCAAAGTCCAATAGCCACAGATAGGATGCCACTAGGTACACTGAGTGTTTGCTAGTATAATGGCTTACTTATAATTAGTTGGAGTGTGCAACGCAGGCAGATGCGCTCTGCAAATGTCTTGGCACTAGTGGGACTATAGCAAGGTCCAATAGCCACGTATAGGATGCCACTAGGTACACTGAGTGTTTGCTAGTATAATGGCTTACTTATAATTAGTTGGAGTGTGCAACGCAGGCAGATGCGCTCTGCAAATGTCTTGGCACTAGTGGGACTATAGCAAAGTCCAATAGCCACGTATAGGATGCCACTAGGTACACTGAGTGTTTACTAGTATAATGGCTTACTTATAATTAGTTGGAGTGTGCAACGCAGGCAGATGCGCTCTGCAAATGTCTTGGCACTAGTGGGACTATAGCAAGGTCCAATAGCCACGTATAGGATGCCACTAGGTACACTGAGTGCTTGCTAGTATAATGGCTTACTTATAATTAGTTGGAGTGTGCAACGCAGGCAGATGCGCTCTGCAAATGTCTTGGCACTAGTGGGACTATAGCAAAGTCCAATAGCCACGTATAGGATGCCACTAGGTACACTGAGTGTTTGCTAGTATAATGGCTTAGTTTAAAAAAGTTGGAGTGTGCAATGCAGGCAGACGTGCTCTGCAAATGTCTTTGCACTAGTGGGACTATAGCAAAGTCCAATAGCCACAGATAGGATGCCACTAGGTACACTGAGTTTTTGCTAGTATAATGGCTTACTTATAATTAGTTGGAGTGTGCAACGCAGGCAGATGCGCTCTGCAAATGTCTTGGCACTAGTGGGACTATAGCAAGGTCCAATAGCCACGTATAGGATGCCACTAGGTACACTCAGTGTTTGCTAGTATAATGGCTTACTTATAATTAGTTGGAGTGTGCAACGCAGGCAGATGCGCTCTGCAAATGTCTTGGCACTAGTGGGACTATAGCAAGGTCCAATAGCCACGTATAGGATGCCACTAGGTACACTGAGTGTTTGCTAGTATAATGGCTTACTTATAATTAGTTGGAGTGTGCAACGCAGGCAGATGCGCTCTGCAAATGTCTTGGCACTAGTGGGACTATAGCAAAGTCCAATAGCCACAGATAGGATGCCACTAGGTACACTGAGTGTTTGCTAGTATAATGGCTTACTTATAATTAGTTGGAGTGTGCAACGCAGGCAGATGCGCTCTGCAAATGTCTTGGCACTAGTGGGACTATAGCAAGGTCCAATAGCCACGTATAGGATGCCACTAGGTACACTGAGTGTTTGCTAGTATAATGGCTTACTTATAATTAGTTGGAGTGTGCAACGCAGGCAGATGCGCTCTGCAAATGTCTTGGCACTAGTGAGACTATAGCAAGGTCCAATAGCCACGTATAGGATGCCACTAGGTACACTTAGTGTTTGCTAGTATAATATAATATAATTCCCATTGTAAGGAAGTGGGTCTATTTTAGTATAGCCCTTAGGCAGGGCAGCCAAAAATTGGGAGGCTCCACGTTGTCCCTGCATAGAGACGTGCATGAGGGCCTCAAAACATTGTTCCCATTGCAAAGGAGCGGGTCTCCTGTCGTTGTAATGTCCATTCTGCAAAGAATGGGCGAAAAAATTTACCACTGGGGGTATACCTGAAACAAAGGCCTAACTCTTGTAACGGTCATCCCTGCATTATAAAACCGGACATTTTCTTCACGGACGCCATTATCTGCCTTCTGCGTCTTTGGTGTCAGACATCACTGTCGCAGCTCCGTCCTCCTGAGTCCTATAGCCGATACAGCTGTATGCGCTGCATACACAGCGTTAGACAGCATAGGGAGAGCACTTTATAGCAGTCCTTTTAAGGGCTCAAACCGGCAGGGTCAGAGAGCCATAGGTGACAGGTCCTGCAAACAGCAACAGCATCTGTGTAGCCAAGGTCAGGGATTTCCTCCCTGCATTTCACCATTAGGAGGGAATAGAAAGGCAGGCTTCCATTCCTCTACCCAGAGCACCACAATCCTGCCACTGTACCCTCCTGTCCTCTGCACACTCCAACTCATTATAACTAAGCCATTATACTAGCAAACACTCAGTGTACCTAGTGGCATCCTATCTGTGGCTATTGGACTTTGCTATAGTCCCACTAGTGCAAAGACATTTGCAGAGCACGTCTGCCTGCATTGCACACTCCAACTTTTTTAAACTAAGCAATTTTACTAGCAAACACTCAGTGTACCTAGTGGCATCCTATACGTGGCTATTGGACTTTGCTATAGTCCCACTAGTGCCAAGACATTTGCAGAGCGCATCTGCCTGCGTTGCACACTCCAACTAATTTTAACTTAGCCATTATACTAGCAAACACTCAGTGTACCTAGTGGCATCCTATACGTGCCTATTGGACTTTGCTATAGTCCCACTAGTGCCAAGACATTTGCAGAGCGCATCTGCCTGTGTTGCACTCTCCAACTAATTATAAGTAAGCCATTATACTAGCAAACACTCAGTGTACCTAGTGGCATCCTATCTGTGGCTATTGGACTTTGCTATAGTCCCACTAGTGCAAAGACATTTGCAGAGCACGTCTGCCTGCATTGCACACTCCAACTTTTTTAAACTAAGCAATTTTACTAGCAAACACTCAGTGTACCTAGTGGCATCCTATACGTGGCTATTGGACTTTGCTATAGTCCCACTAGTGCCAAGACATTTGCAGAGGGCATCTGCCTGCGTTGCACACTCCAACTAATTATAAGTAAGCCATTATACTAGCAAACACTCAGTGTACCTAGTGGCATCCTATCTGTGGCTATTGGACTTTGCTATAGTCCCACTAGTGCAAAGACATTTGCAGAGCACGTCTGCCTGCATTGCACACTCCAACTTTTTTAAACTAAGCAATTTTACTAGCAAACACTCAGTGTACCTAGTGGCATCCTATACGTGGCTATTGGACTTTGCTATAGTCCCACTAGTGCCAAGACATTTGCAGAGCGCATCTGCCTGCGTTGCACACTCCAACTAATTATAAGTAAGCCATTATACTAGCAAACACTCAGTGTACCTAGTGGCATCCTATCTGTGGCTATTGGACTTTGCTATAGTCCCACTAGTGCCAAGACATTTGCAGAGCGCATCTGCCTGCGTTGCACACTCCAACTAATTATAAGTAAGCCATTATACTAGCAAACATTCAGTGTACCTAGTGGCATCCTATACGTGGCTATTGGACCTTGCTATAGTCCCACTAGTGCCAAGACATTTGCAGAGCGCATCTGCCTGCGTTGCACACTCCAACTAATTATAAGTAAGCCATTATACTAGCAAACACTCAGTGTACCTAGTGGCATCCTATACGTGGCTATTGGACCTTGCTATAGTCCCACTAGTGCCAAGACATTTGCAGAGCGCATCTGCCTGCGTTGCACACTCCAACTAATTATAAGTAAGCCATTATACTAGCAAACACTCAGTGTACCTAGTGGCATCCTATCTGTGGCTATTGGACTTTGCTATAGTCCCACTAGTGCCAAGACATTTGCAGAGCGCATCTGCCTGCGTTGCACACTCCAACTAATTTTAACTTAGCCATTATACTAGCAAACACTCAGTGTACCTAGTGGCATCCTATACGTGGCTATTGGACTTTGCTATAGTCCCACTAGTGCCAAGACATTTGCAGAGCGCATCTGCCTGCGTTGCACACTCCAACTAATTATAAGTAAGCCATTATACTAGCAAACACTCAGTGTACCTAGTGGCATCCTATCTGTGGCTATTGGACTTTGCTATAGTCCCACTAGTGCAAAGACATTTGCAGAGCACGTCTGCCTGCATTGCACACTCCAACTTTTTTAAACTAAGCAATTTTACTAGCAAACACTCAGTGTACCTAGTGGCATCCTATACGTGGCTATTGGACTTTGCTATAGTCCCACTAGTGCCAAGACATTTGCAGAGGGCATCTGCCTGCGTTGCACACTCCAACTAATTATAAGTAAGCCATTATACTAGCAAACACTCAGTGTACCTAGTGGCATCCTATCTGTGGCTATTGGACTTTGCTATAGTCCCACTAGTGCAAAGACATTTGCAGAGCACGTCTGCCTGCATTGCACACTCCAACTAATTATAAGTAAGCCATTATACTAGCAAACACTCAGTGTACCTAGTGGCATCCTATACGTGGCTATTGGACTTTGCTATAGTCCCACTAGTGCCAAGACATTTGCAGAGCGCATCTGCCTGCGTTGCACACTCCAACTAATTATAAGTAAGCCATTATACTAGCAAACACTCAGTGTACCTAGTGGCATCCTATCTGTGGCTATTGGACTTTGCTATAGTCCCACTAGTGCAAAGACATTTGCAGAGCACGTCTGCCTGCATTGCACACTCCAACTTTTTTAAACTAAGCAATTTTACTAGCAAACACTCAGTGTACCTAGTGGCATCCTATACGTGGCTATTGGACTTTGCTATAGTCCCACTAGTGCCAAGACATTTGCAGAGGGCATCTGCCTGCGTTGCACACTCCAACTAATTATAAGTAAGCCATTATACTAGCAAACACTCAGTGTACCTAGTGGCATCCTATCTGTGGCTATTGGACTTTGCTATAGTCCCACTAGTGCAAAGACATTTGCAGAGCACGTCTGCCTGCATTGCACACTCCAACTTTTTTAAACTAAGCAATTTTACTAGCAAACACTCAGTGTACCTAGTGGCATCCTATCTGTGGCTATTGGACTTTGCTATAGTCCCACTAGTGCCAAGACATTTGCAGAGCGCATCTGCCTGCGTTGCACACTCCAACTAATTATAAGTAAGCCATTATACTAGCAAACACTCAGTGTACCTAGTGGCATCCTATACGTGGCTATTGGACTTTGCTATAGTCCCACTAGTGCCAAGACATTTGCAGAGCGCATCTGCCTGCGTTGCACACTCCAACTAATTATAAGTAAGCCATTATACTAGCAAACATTCAGTGTACCTAGTGGCATCCTATACGTGGCTATTGGACCTTGCTATAGTCCCACTAGTGCCAAGACATTTGCAGAGCGCATCTGCCTGCGTTGCACACTCCAACTAATTATAAGTAAGCCATTATACTAGCAAACACTCAGTGTACCTAGTGGCATCCTATACGTGGCTATTGGACCTTGCTATAGTCCCACTAGTGCCAAGACATTTGCAGAGCGCATCTGCCTGCATTGCACACTCCAACTAATTATAAGTAAGCCATTATACTAGCAAACACTCAGTGTACCTAGTGGCATCCTATACGTGGCTATTGGACTTTGCTATAGTCCCACTAGTGCCAAGACATTTGCAGAGCGCATCTGCCTGCGTTGCACACTCCAACTAATTTTAACTTAGCCATTATACTAGCAAACACTCAGTGTACCTAGTGGCATCCTATACGTGGCTATTGGACTTTGCTATAGTCCCACTAGTGCCAAGACATTTGCAGAGCGCATCTGCCTGCGTTGCACACTCCAACTCATTATAAATAAGTTGCATTGTCAGGGATATTTATTCTTTATTATTCTGCTGTTAATAAAGCTAGACCACCACTGCAATCTTCACCACCTCTCAATTTTTACTACCACATTTTCAGTCCACAATCTTGTCGCAATCAACATGAGTGGCAAAATGACAGATGCTGGTGGAAAGGGGAAGAGGCGTGGTGGAAAAGGCAAAAAAGGTTTTGTCTGTGGGGAAAGTGGCAAAGCTCCATTATCATCTGCTGAAGATAGACCATCTACCAGCAAAAGTAAGATGTCTACTACTTACCGTGGACAATCCGATGTGCTCCCTTTTTTACGGACACGAACAACAGGAAGAAAGGTAGATGATGGGCAAAAAAGGAAAATGCTTGAATGGATCTCAAGTGGTCCAACAAGTGCCCTCTCAGCCACTTCAAGTACCGCATCCAAAAAACACCAGTCCTCTGAGTTGTCATCCCAATCACACTTGATTTCTCCCAGCTCTGAAGTCTCCATCAGCCCTGCACAGTATGGTGGAACTGAGATGGCTGAGTCTGCAGAGCTGTTCAGTCACACTATAGCCTGGGAATCAGAGGTCTGCTCCCAAGCTACAGTGAATACAGAACAGGAAATGGTCTGCAGTGATGCCCAGAACCTTTGTGACTCTGATTCAGGCTGTGAGGACCAAGTTTCTGAGCATAATGTTGACCCTTTGTCACAAACTGTAACACCTGTGGTTATAGACAATGAGGAACATACTGATGAAGATGAGACGCAGATACCCGATTGGGATGACAACTTAAATATTCGGTCAGGGCAAGAAGAGGCTCGGTCTGAGGGGGAGGGGAGTGCAAACACAACAATTGATGATGAAGTTCTAGATCCCACCTACTGTCAACCCCCAGTCAGGCACTCGAGGAGGTCAACAGAGGCGGTGGAGGAGGATGCAACCGACGACGAAGTTACCTTGCGCCTTCCTGGACAGAGTCGGAGCACTGGTAGCACGTCTACAACTGCATCCTCAGCCACCACTCTGCCTATGAGCATTATTCGGGGTGGATCAACAGGTCGCATGGCCTCTAAGCCTTGCCTAGCCTGGTCCTTTTTTGACATAGAAAAAGATCGCCCAAATCATGTGATATGTAAAATTTGTCATGATTCTCTTAGTAGAGGTCAAAACCTCAGCACTTTGACAACTTCTTCCATGAATCGTCACATGAATAAATATCATAGGTCCCGGTAGGAAGCTCACTGTGCTGCAATGCTGCAAGAGCGAACCATCCACCGCCCGCCCCTTCCAGTGCATCCGCGCGCTCTTCATCTTCTAGGACTGTGGGGACAGCTGTCACACCTGTTTTTCCACGCCAAACTTCCACCACTGTGACCGCAACAGGCAGTTTGCTTGTAAGGTCGTCAGTTGGTTTGGAAGGGGAAACAAGTGAGTGTGTACAGCTCTCTCAGACATCGATAGCACCAACGTTGGATGAAGGCAACATCATGTCTCCGCCTGCACTTTCCTCACAAACCTGCATTTTTCCAGGGACACCCTACTCAACACCGTCTACACACAGCAGCCAGATCTCTGTCCCTCAGATGTGGTCAAATAAAAGGCCACTTCCTCCGACCCATGACAAAGCTAAGAGGTTGACTCTATCCCTCTGTAAGCTGTTGTCTACCGAAATGCTGCCTTTCCGCCTAGTGGACACACAGGATTTTAGAGACCTTATGTCTGTCGCTGTGCCCCAGTACCAGATGCCTAGTCGCCACTACTTCTCTAAGAAAGGTGTGCCCGCGCTACACCAGCATGTCGCACACAACATCACCGCTTCCTTGAGAAACTCTGTGTGTGAACGGGTGCATTTCACCACCGATACTTGGACCAGTAAGCATGGACAGGGACGTTACATGTCGCTGACTGGGCACTGGGTAACTATGGTGATAGATGGTGAAGGGTCTGCTGCACAAGTCTTGCCGTCCCCACGACTTGTGTGTCAATCCTCTGTCTGTCCAAGTTCCTCCACAGCTTCTGCATCCTCCACCTCATCTGGGTCCTCCACCTCCGCCCCAAGCCTGCCTGGTCAGGCCACCAGCGTTCTCACTGCGCAGAAGGAATCACGCACGCCTCATTACTATGCTGGCAGCAGAGCGCAACGGCATCAGGCGGTCTTTAGCTTGACATGTCTTGGGAATAAGAGTCACACAGCTGAGGAGTTGTGGTCAGCTCTGCGGTCCGAGTTTAATAAATGGTTGTCTCCACTCAACCTGCAGCCTGGTAAGGCCGTGTGCGACAATGCTGCAAACCTGGGTGCGGCACTTCGCCTGGGCATTGTGACACACGTACCTTGTATGGCTCACGTGTTGAACCTTGTCGTCCAGCAATTTTTAACACACTATCCCGGCCTAGATGGCCTTCTGAACAGGGCACGAAAACTGTCAGCTCACTTCCGCCGTTCAAGCGCCGCAGCAGAGCGACTTGCATCGCTCCAGAAGTCTTTCGGCCTGCCGGTTCATCGCCTGAAATGCGATGTGGCGACACGCTGGAATTCAACTCTCCACATGTTACAGCGACTGTGGCAGCACCGCAGAGCCCTGGTGCAATACGTCATGACGTATAGCCTGGGCCAACGAGATGCAGAGGTGGGGCAGATCACCCTGATGGAGTGGTCTCAGATCAAGGACCTATGCACCCTTCTGCACAGTTTCGACATGGCGACGAATATGTTTAGCTCTGACAATGCCATTATCAGCATGACGATTCCAGTCATTTACATGCTGGAGCACACGCTAAACACTATTCGGAGTCAGGGGGTGGGACAACATGAAGGGGAGGGACTACAGGAGGATTCATATGCGCAAGGGACAACAACATCACCAAGGTCCAGACGTTCATCATCACCAACGCAGCAGGCATGGGACCATGGGGAACAGGGATCGACAAGGGCGCATAGTAGCAGGCGAAATGTTGAGCAAGGTGCAGGAGAACATGAAGAAATGGAGGACGAACTGTCCATGGACATGGAAGACTCAGCGGATGAGGGAGACCTTAGTCAAATTTCAGTTGAAAGAGGTTGGGGGGAGATGTCAGAGGAAGAAAGAACGGGTAGCACCTCTATACCACAAACACAGCGTGGACTTGGTCCGCATGGCTGCGCAAGACACATGAGTGCCTTTTTGTTGCACTACCTCCAACATGACAGTCGTATTGTCAAAATTAGAAGTGATGATGACTACTGGATTGCCACACAATTAGATCCCCGGTACAAGTCCAAATTTTGTGACATAATTCCAGCCATAGAAAGGGACGCACGTATGCAGGAGTATCAGCAGAAGCTGTTACTCGATCTTAGCTCGGCTTTTCCACCAAACAACCGTGCAGGTGCAGGGAGGGAATCTCCCAGTTGTAACTTGACAAACATGGGACGGTCTCGTCATCTTCAACAGTCTACCCGTACCAGTAGGACCGTATCTGGTGCCGGTAACAGCAATTTTATGGAATCTTTTCATAATTTTTTTAGACCCTCTTTTGCAAGGCCACCAGAGACAACAAGTCTGACACATACTCAACGGCTGGAGAGGATGATACAGGAGTATCTCCAAATGAACATCGATGCCATGACTGTGCAACTGGAGCCTTGCTCCTTTTGGGCTTCAAACCTAGAAAAATGGCCAGAGCTCTCCAGTTACGCCTTGGAGATTTTGTCGTGTCCAGCTGCCAGCGTTGTCTCTGAACGTGTATTCAGTGCTGCTGGGTGTGTGCTGACAGATAAGCGCACGCGTCTGTCCAGTGACAATGTCATCAAAATGAACAAGTCATGGATCCATAAGGAATTTACTACCCCTGTGTCATCCTGGGGAGAGTAAATGCTTGTTGATTTGGAATGTGCTTGATGCAAATCAAAACATCCTGTTTGCAACTAGGGCCCAAGTGCTGCCACTGATGGGGTGGGTGTCTGTGTGGCCCAATTTTTGGAAAAAAGGGAGACTCCGCTTGGAGTAACCCTTGCTTGCTGTGTTTTTAAAAGAAGCCAAGATGAACAGAGCTGGGATCAGGAAAGACTTTGCTACCTACCCCGGTGTCATCCTGGGGACGGTTAAGAATAGCGTATTTTTGAATGTGCTTGATGCAAATGTAGCTGTGAAGTGTACAACTGGGGCACAACTGCTGCCACTGAAGGGGTGGGTGTGTGTGGGGCCCAATTTTTGGAAAAAAGGGAGACTCCGCTTGGAGTAACCCTTGCTTGCTGTGTTTTTAAAAGAAGCCAAGATGAACAGAGCTGGGATCAGGAAAGACTTTGCTACCTACCCCGGTGTCATCTTGGGGACGGTTAATTATGGCGTATTTTTGAATGTGCTTGATGCAAATCAAAACATCCTGTTTGCAACTAGGGCCCAAGTGCTGCCACTGATGGGGTGGGTGTCTGTGTGGCCCAATTTTTGGAAAAAAGGGAGACTCCGCTTGGAGTAACCCTTGCTTGCTGTGTTTTTAAAAGAAGCCAAGATGAACAGAGCTGGGATCAGGAAAGACTTTGCTACCTACCCCGGTGTCATCCTGGGGACGGTTAAGAATAGCGTATTTTTGAATGTGCTTGATGTAAATGTAGCTGTGAAGTGTACAACTGGGGCACAACTGCTGCCACTGAAGGGGTGGGTGTGTGTGGGGCCCAATTTTTGGAAAAAAGGGAGACTCCGCTTGGAGTAACCCTTGCTTGCTGTGTTTTTAAAAGAAGCCAAGATGAACAGAGCTGGGATCAGGAAAGACTTTGCTACCTACCCCGGTGTCATCCTGGGGACGGTTAATTATGGCGTATTTTTGAATGTGCTTGATGCAAATCAAAACATCCTGTTTGCAACTAGGGCCCAAGTGCTGCCACTGATGGGGTGGGTGTCTGTGTGGCCCAATTTTTGGAAAAAAGGGAGACTCCGCTTGGAGTAACCCTTGCTTGCTGTGTTTTTAAAAGAAGCCAAGATGAACAGAGCTGGGATCAGGAAAGACTTTGCTACCTACCCCGGTGTCATCCTGGGGACGGTTAAGAATAGCGTATTTTTGAATGTGCTTGATGCAAATGTAGCTGTGAAGTGTACAACTGGGGCACAACTGCTGCCACTGAAGGGGTGGGTGTGTGTGGGGCCCAATTTTTGGAAAAAAGGGAGACTCCGCTTGGAGTAACCCTTGCTTGCTGTGTTTTTAAAAGAAGCCAAGATGAACAGAGCTGGGATCAGGAAAGACTTTGCTACCTACCCCGGTGTCATCCTGGGGACGGTTAATTATGGCGTATTTTTGAATGTGCTTGATGCAAATCAAAACATCCTGTTTGCAACTAGGGCCCAAGTGCTGCCACTGATGGGGTGGGTGTCTGTGTGGCCCAATTTTTGGAAAAAAGGGAGACTCCGCTTGGAGTAACCCTTGCTTGCTGTGTTTTTAAAAGAAGCCAAGATGAACAGAGCTGGGATCAGGAAAGACTTTGCTACCTACCCCGGTGTCATCCTGGGGACGGTTAATTATGGCGAATTTTGGAATGTGCTTGATGGAAATCAAAACATCCTGTTTGCAACTAGGGCCCAAGTGCTGCCACTGATGGGGTGGGTGTCTGTGTGGCCCAATTTTTGGAAAAAAGGGAGACTCCGCTTGGAGTAACCCTTGCTTGCTGTGTTTTTAAAAGAAGCCAAGATGAACAGAGCTGGGATCAGGAAAGACTTTTCTACCTACCCCGGTGTCATCCTGGGGACGGTTAATTATGGCGTATTTTTGAATGTGCTTGATGCAAATCAAAACATCCTGTTTGCAACTAGGGCCCAAGTGCTGCCACTGATGGGGTGGGTGTCTGTGTGGCCCAATTTTTGGAAAAAAGGGAGACTCCGCTTGGAGTAACCCTTGCTTGCTGTGTTTTTAAAAGAAGCCAAGATGAACAGAGCTGGGATCAGGAAAGACTTTGCTACCTACCCCGGTGTCATCCTGGGGACGGTTAATTATGGCGTATTTTTGAATGTGCTTGATGCAAATCAAAACATCCTGTTTGCAACTAGGGCCCAAGTGCTGCCACTGATGGGGTGGGTGTCTGTGTGGCCCAATTTTTGGAAAAAAGGGAGACTCCGCTTGGAGTAACCCTTGCTTGCTGTGTTTTTAAAAGAAGCCAAGATGAACAAGTCATGGGTCAGCAAAGACTTTATCTACCTACCCCGGTGTCATCCTGGGGACGGATAAGAATGGCGTATTTTTGAATGTGCTTGATGCAAATCAAAACATCCTGTTTGCAACTAGGGCCCAAGTCCTGCCACTGATGGGGTGGGTGTCTGTGTGGCCCAATTTTTGGAAAAAAGGGAGACTCCGCTTGGAGTAACCCTTGCTTGCTGTGTTTTTAAAAGAAGCCAAGATGAACAGAGCTGGGATCAGGAAAGACTTTGCTACCTACCCCGGTGTTATCCTGGGGACGGTTAATTATGGCGTATTTTTGAATTTGCTTGATGCAAATCAAAACATCCTGTTTGCAACTAGGGCCCAAGTGCTGCCACTGATGGGGTGGGTGTCTGTGTGGCCCAATTTTTGGAAAAAAGGGAGACTCCGCTTGGAGTAACCCTTGCTTGCTGTGTTTTTAAAAGAAGCCAAGATGAACAGAGCTGGGATCAGGAAAGACTTTGCTACCTACCCCGGTGTCATCCTGGGGACGGTTAAGAATAGCGTATTTTTGAATGTGCTTGATGCAAATGTAGCTGTGAAGTGTACAACTGGGGCACAACTGCTGCCACTGAAGGGGTGGGTGTGTGTGGGACCCAATTTTTGGAAAAAAGGGAGACTCCGCTTGGAGTCACCTTGCGGTGTTTTACATGATTTTAGAATGGCGTGCCATGCCTATATCTGTGTGTCCTCCTCTTTTTCCTTGTCCAGCTGTTTTGTTTTCGCATGAGTATATGTCCTTGTCACTTTCCCATGTGTTTGTGTTGTGTTGTGAGTTGTTTGTCACCTTTTGGACACCTTTGAGGGTGTTTTCTAGGTGTTTTACTGTGTTTGTGATTGCCTGCCATTGTTTCCTATTGGCTCGAGTTCGGTTCGTCGAACGTTCGACGAGCCGAACTCGAACGGGAGCTCCGTTCGGCGAACCGACCTCGAGCCGAACCGGGACCGGTTCGCTCATCTCTACTCCTGGACATAGCATTCGAATTACCAGGTCCCTGAAGGCTGAAATGCGTAGTGGCCGGAAATCATGAACAATTACAATGGGCGTATGTGCTGTAGATCCTGCGTCAGTTGTAGCTTGGAACTTTGTCTTTTCACGGATTTGCCCGTCTCTCATGGTGTTGGGCTATTTTCGGATCAAAATGGTGTGTCCCTCCTTGGCCCGTATCATGGGTTATTTCAGGGGCAAATTTAACTCTCTTAGCACTTTTCTCCTTAATTGTGGCCGTTGAATTGTGGGGTCAAGGTCTATCCAACCAGCATATTTGTTGTTTTTCAGACAATTTAGGGCTCGTGCATAGTAATAATAACACAGGTTTCCAAGGGTAAAAATTTTTGAAAGATGTGATTTTTTTCATACTTTTGATCATTGGACTCAGTAAAAATATTGAAAAAATATCATCACGTACAGTTTTTTCACAAACACTGATTCTATAGGTGTTAGGGCCAGGTGGACGGGCAGACCCAGGAGGTGGATCCACTGGGCCGAACACCTTAATGAAGGCAAGGGGTCCGGTAGCCGGAGCACTACGGGTAGCAGGACAGTCCGTGCAAAAGAGTGGAATGGAGAAGTCCCTGGGACCACGGAGTCACTGATGGTAGTCCGGGTGACGGAGCTCAGGTTCGGAGGCCGAGATGTCAGGCAGAGTCCGGAACCGATGGAGCGAGAGGACGGGTCACCACAGGGATCAGAGATGGTACGGACTGACGGGATGGCAGATAGTCAGCGTTCGGGGTTCGGGAATCGGCAGGACCGGATGGCGAGGCAGGAGCGGCTCTAGAAGAGAGATAGGTAAGTATATCACAGAGACACAAGGAGACCTGACTCCTAGCTTAGGAAACACGAAGAACAGGCCCCGCCCACTTGGACATTAAACCCCTTTATACCCTGTACCTGTGTGTTCAATTTCCTGTCAGTGGACGCTGGCCCTTTAAGAGAGGGTCAATGACCGCGCGCGCGCCCTAATGCGCATGCGCGAGGCCCGGGTGCCAGAAGCCAGGGCAGGGAGCGGTGTATAGGAAGCAGGGGAGCCGGCCTGGAGCAGGGCTGCCGACGGGCGCCGGGAGCGGGGACCGGGCCGCCTGGGGACCGCAGGTGGTGGAGGCTGGAGACCGTGGAGCGGGGGATGTCTGCCAGAGGAGCCGGGGAGCGAAGCAGGGGACCCGGAGAGCGTGACAATAGGTTTCCAAAAGGTTAGAATTCTGAAAAGATTCCCTCCATACTTTTCTGAAGATGGTGCTCTAGTGTATTCAAGCGATGTTCCTGTGCTGATGGAAAATGTAACATTAAGTACAATGTGAGCGAGTGGAGACACGTCATTGTTTCATCCAAAAAGTCTGAAAGCTGTGCTACTGCTCAATGGCAGTAAGTATTCTTCAGTGTGTGTAGGGCATGTGTCGCGGGCAGAGGGGCCACGCACGCTACGCTCGGGTTCGGGGACTTCTGCTGCTGCTGCTGCTCGGTGGCTCGAGCGGAGGGCCAGATCCGGGGACTCGAGCAGCGCTCCTCGCCCACGAGTGAAAAGGGGGTGGTTTGTTTGGGGAGATAGTTAGTGACGTCACCCACAGGTCGTGGTGATAATGGGCACCACCACTGCTGGTGACGGGGATCCCGGGAGCGATGGCAGGGAGCAGCTAGGATGTTGGTTCCCCCTCCGTGGGTAGGGGTTGGTGATCCCGGGGCCCGGTGGCGGTACGGGGAGGCTGGATGGCTGGGGTGTACGTACCGAGGGAGCCCGTTTGCCCGCAGGCGCTGGCCCTTGGATCTCTAGCCTATGGCGGTGGCTTTTTATCCTCACGGTGTGGACGGTTGCCTTCTGTCGGGTCTTGGGTGTTAGGGAACCCCTGGGATTCCGGTCACTCTCGGATTTGACCATTGTCGGCGGCTCCTAGCCTGGTCAGGGTCCAATGGCCCTGCCTTTGTGCTTGGTACAGATCCGCTCACCGGTTCAGTTCCCCTCGGGTCACCGCCCGTCCCCGGTCCTACGGTTCAGCTGACTTGTACCACCTCCTGCAGACGGCCACCACCGTCTGCCGACCTTGCTGACAGTGCCTGGGCTCCTACCCAGACACTAACAGTTTCTGTCCTCTCACTTTCCACTACAAAACTAAACTAACTGCTTTTCCCGCCTCCAGGCCTGTGAACTCCTCGGTGGGTGGGGCCAACCGCCTGGCTCCGCCCCACCTGGTGTGGACATCAGACCCTGGAGGAGGCAACAAGGATTTTGTGTGACTGATGTAGACTATCCAGGGGAGGGGGTGTGTGTGATTTTGTGTTTGTGACTACCTGGCTAGTCCAGGGCGTCACACATGCTATGCACTTGGAAGAAAGCTGTGAGAATTTAGACTTTATTCTCAAGAAACTTAACTACAAGGAGCATGGATGGTCAATATGTGGTGGTCTAAAAATGTTCTCATTGCTTCTTGGGCAGCAAGGAGGATATATTAAATACCCATGCTGTTCTGCCTCATGGCAGCCTGCTAATAGTCATTCATTGAAATTTCTGTTACAACCCCTAGAGGTCATTGTTATTCTTTTGAATTGCTGAGTTTCCCTTTAAGCTAAATGTATTCTGGGTAAGGAATGCCTCCCTGAGCTGAGAAGAAGCCTGCAGCCATTTTCTCTTTGGATTTGTCAGGAAAGGACATGCCGACTTACCTCTCTGTACATTCACCCCTGCCTAGTGTAATCCGGTGAGCAAAGCAAATTACATGTGTTAGTGATAGAATCCTAGATGGAAGAGTGTAGTAAATGCATTGTACATTGTACTTCTACACCTTTAGTGTCATCCCTGTCTTGTTTGTCTAGATAAGATTTCTATGTATTGCAGATGCAGTGACCTTTCACCTACATTCTCGTAAGAACTGCATCTCATGTACTGTTATGCTATGTTAACTCTGTATTAACACTGTACTGACTGTAATCATTTTCTTGTTATAGTTTTTACCCGTATAAAACAGTATCTTGGATATACCGTATTCTGTCTTCAACTGCATCTTGGATATTCCTATATTCACTGTATATTCCATGTATACTGCAATCAAGTTCACGTTACCAGCTAATAAATCAAGGCTATTGAACTCCACAGTCTGTTTATTTGAAATGTGAACTAGGGTTTAGCTGTATGCTAGAGATTCACAGCATTACGTAAAAGAAGGCAGAACACATGCTTTTTGTGTGAATTGGAAAGCCAGGTTAGGACTCTTCACTGGAGCAAAAAAAATTGGCCAACAAGAACATCTTTGTAACCGGGACTCAAGAACATTGTTGCATAAAGCTTAGTTGATCCCACCTAAAGTTCTCTTGCCACCACTCCACTGTAAGCTTGGACTGATGAAGCTGTTTGTGAAAGCGCTACTGAAAGAAGGAGAGATGTTTAAGTACCTGTGTACCAAGTTTCAGGGACTGTCAGAATCAAGTCTGAAGGAAGGTGTGATGCCCTGGCAAAACCAGGTAGTTACAGATAGGCCCCCGCACAACACCTTTCCTCACTTAGGAAACACACAGCCGACCTGAAACCCTAGTCACCTAGGACCCTGAAGCCAGGACCGAAACCAGCGGCCTAGCTAATTAAATGATTGAGGGCAGGATTATAGGTCCTATCCCACCTAAAGTCCCTCAAAGAAGACAACAGCCCACTGATAGGGATAAGGCCACCGCCAGGGCCCTTAGATCCCACGGGCCAGCGCCTGCGGGCACGGCTCCTTAGGCCATATCCAGCCGGGAGCGGACTCCTGAGTTCCAGACCAGGCAGTCCACCATACACAAAAACAAGTGCAGAGTAAAGGACAGCGACCACCAGCCTGGGTGGGGGACCTGAATGCAACCGGCCGGGGCGGCAGGCCACCAGCACCTTTGGTTTACCGAAAGACTCGTGTGATTCATTTACTGTGAGTAACCAAACATCCCCCTGCTTGCTCAGGCGCGCCGGCCCTTGCCATCTCCATACCCTGCACAAAGACACTGGGCCCCGGGGCAATCATCCCTACACACGGAGGGGTTAACATCCAGCTGCCACTACATCTCTCCCGGGTATCCCATAACGGCAGCGGTGGTGTCCCACCTCACCACACACCGTTGGTGGCGTCACAAACTTAATACGGCCTAGCCCATACATCTACATTCCTCCTTTTATTCGACATGTCCGCGAGACCCCCGGGTCGAGCCACTCTCTTAGAAGGTCTGGATCCGACCAACGGCGGCTGCTGGCACAGGGGCAGCACAAAAGCATTTTTGTGGGTTCGGATATTCAGAAACCCATGAATGAAGGATGACGTGTTTTAAACAATAATGAAAACTGTTGAAAAAAGGGCTTGGGACTCTTTGAAAGAAGCAATAAATACGTTTCTAGGTAACAACAAAGAATCAAAATTTAAGTCCATCGTGGAGAACATGCTGAAACGTTTCAAAGCCTTGGGTTGTCTAATGAATTTGAAGTTACATTTTTTACATTCCTATTTGGACTACTTGTCTGAAAACCTTGGTGCTGGTGGGAAGAACAAGAAGGTTTTCATCGGAATATCAAGGAGATGGAACGACGATACCAAAGTAAATGAAACGTGAACATGATTGCCGGATGCTTCACAGAGAAGATCCACAGGCCTTCTATAAGAGAAAAGGGGGATTTAGAGAAAAGGAAAAAGTGCAAGAATAAATTTCTAATAAAGTTGCAGAATGACTGTACAATAAATAAATGTATTTTATATATAAAATTGTGAATATTTTTGGTTACAATAAGTATTTTTCTTGTTCATGTCACTTGTATGTAACTTCACACATGGATTGTACAAAATCAATATTTGATGGTTAAAAAAAAATATTTATTTTTTTTTTAAATCAGGACATTAGAAAACATAATAATCAGTCACTGGATTTGAAGTTTCATAAACCAAAATTTTACATAGCTGTGTAATTTGTCGGGCACCCACCGACAATAGAATAGCGCCAGATTTAGGAAGCTGGCTGAGGTCTGCAAAGTCTGTAGCCAGGTGACAAAATTGTCCAACCTGGGTTTCTTCCTTAAGTAGTCTCTGGTATGATGATATGGCATAATCCTGGCAGCCGGAGTCGAAATCCCTAGATTGCGGTTATGATCTCCAATCGGAATTGGAGCCCCTAGATTGAAGCCATGTAGCCAAGTGATCCTCTAGTTGAAGCCAAAGTCCCTAGACCGAGTCCACAAGGCATCAAGCTGCATGGATAATGTTCATTTAAATGATGTGGATAGAAAGACTGAAGATATCTACATGTAGTCTGAAATCCATCATGAATCAATACTATTTTACACAGTCATAAGCAGCCCATGGGCATTCACCTGCATTCAAACCAATAACAGCTCATAGACCAGACAATCCATCTACCACTGGACCAAAGACAGGAAGTTAAATCCACTGCCTGCGGTAACCAACTTAATCCTATAGGCTACTCACACAACAAACCCAACAGAAAGGAAAAAAACATGGCTTCGATTATCCATCCAATGAAAACGCATAACCATTGTGAGCCATTGGACAATGCAATTGGACACTTGGTGACATGGTGCACGGCCCAATGAATCAAGTCTTTACTTCATATTCACGGTTTAAGCCCTTGGGTTCTAATATGCCCAGAGTACATATCCAGAAAGATTCTCTTTCTTTGAGCTAAACACAAGTCAACAATACATTGTAAGCAGATTCTATTACCAGTCCCACACCATTTTGTGACGCATAATCACACAGTGATCCAATTAAGATTCCAAGTCATCGAACATGTCCAAGCCATACGCAGAGGAGGCAATAGAATTAGGAAGCTCAAAGAAAGGGAATCTTTCTGGATATATACTCTGGGCACATTGGAACCCAAAGGCTTAAACCATGAATATGAAGTACAGACTTGATTCATTGGGCCATGCATGGACATAATGGACATAATTCTAATAGGCAGGACAGGTAATAAGGAGCACAAGTTATATGCTAAAATGTGTTGTGTGACAAGACAGACACAGGAAAGGACATGATAACAGGTGTAGGGACCAACAAGGTGAGACAAGGGGTATCAGGATAGGGTCAAGTAGGTATGAATGTAGTAATGGGGCAGGCATAGAGAATTGTATGTGAATGTGAATTACAATAAATCACTAAGGAAAGGAATATGTGAGTGTGTGCCTAATGTAAACTAATATTGTACTGGCAAAATTATAGATGGAAAGGGAGAAGGGGAGGGGGGAGAGAGGAGGCTGTAATTGACTACAAGGGTATGAGTTATGAGTGATCATAGGGATAGTGTTACATAAGTGGAAATACCTATGGAGGACCGGATGTGTAAGCGCATACCTTATACAAACCTATAGAGTGCTGATGGGTGAGAGTGTGATGTTAGATATAAGACATCCTATAGTGAATAGTGAGCCGTAATCAAGTGCAACAGGGATATTTCACGTGACTATGGGAACCTGGAAGGTAAAGAAAGGGGAGAAAAAACTGTTAGACAAGGTAATCAGACATAATGTAACCAGTTGATCAGACATGATCACCTGGTTTGAGACCCCCTGCCTTACACTATATAGATATCATGTTCATTCCCCATCTATCTTGCTCAGGAGAGCATCTCCCTCCCCCGGCACCAAGAGCAGCTCATACTGAATTGTTACATTGACTAGTAACACTGCACACAGAAATGCACCTTAATATTCCACTGTTAACCCTTTCCTCCCAGCAGTAACACACAACTCCTCACCTTGATATCATGGTGATTTATGGTCAGAATGACTTCAATGCGATCAGTGATTTCTATTCTAGCTCTGCTCACATAGATTTTATATCCACACTCAACTATAGGCCGTTCTTCATATTTTGGGGGCTTTTAGTCAGATATACTAGTTTGTGCCTGTATAGTATTGGTGTAGATGGGAGTGTAGGGCATGGGTTACATGGCACTGTGGTGGAATACTGATGGGAGGTATTGGTGCTGTGTTTGATGCTTCTACTGGGTATTTTCCTACAAATACTGGAACAGCTCACTGCTTAGAATGATCCTTCCCAGCTCTATAATATATTATATATACCCCACAATGCAGGCTCACACACACATTTGTCTCAAGTGTGTTGTAGGGACACAGATACAGTCTTGGTCATGTGACTAAAGGCTACTTTACACACTGCGATATCGGTCCCGATATCGCTAGTGTGGGTACCCGCCCCCATCTGTTGCGCGACACGGGCAAATCGCTGCCCATGCCGCACAACACCGACCAGACCCGTCACACATACTTACCTGCCCGGCGACGTCGCTGTGTCCGGCGAACCGCCTCCTTTCTAAGGGGGCGGTCCGTGCGGCGTCACAGCGACGTCACTGAGCGACCGCCCAATAGCAGCGGAGGGGCGGAGATGAGTGGCCGGAACATCCCGCCCACCTCCTTCCTTCCTCATAGCGGCTGGGAGGCAGGTAAGGAGAGGTTCCTCGTTTCTGCGGTGTCACACGGAGCGATGTGTGCTACCGCAGGAGCGACGAACTACATCGTTACTGCTGCAGTAACGATAATCGAGAATGGAGACCCATGTCACCGATGAGCGATTTTGCACGTTTTTGCAACGATGCAAAATCGCTCATCGGTATCACACGCAGCAACATCGCTAATGCGGCCGGATGTGCGTCACAAATTCCGTGACCCCAACGACTCCGCATTAGCGATGTCGCAGCGTGTAAAGCCCCCTTTAGTGGGAGTGGTGTACAGGGTCTTAGCAGTAAAGAGTATTCCATATTTCTGCCAGATACCCACAGAGATATTGAAATCTGAAAAAAGAGACTTCTGCTCATTGAAGGTAAGAACTACTCACATAGCGTTCAGCTCCACAGCAAACGAGTACTCTAGCACTGGCATCTCAGCAGGGATATTCCCCTACTACACATGTGTGTCTAGGTCACTGTGACAGTTTACAGGACATAACTCAGGGCACCTAGACAGAAGGCAGAGGGACTACTTTCTATTTCTGGTGTAGAGCTTAGTACAATATATATATATTTATACTATTACATGGGACACATGTACCTTGTATTACCATTATTCGCTGTATATGAACCCCTTTTCTCCGGGCATTATTTGTCTATAGCATTTTTCACGAACCTGAGGCAACTGAGAACCCTTCAGTGAAGGAATTCCACTAACCCTCACAATACCTACCAGGGGCCTCCCTGCAGTAACTCAGGTAGTTGTACCCATTCTCTTTCCGCATTCTATGTGTTCTTCTTCTTTCTTCTTTTTTTTCTTTTTTCTTCTTTTTATTTCTATCATGTAGTTCAGGGGTTTATAGATATATGTCCTGCATCTCATATTTCCTTTAGTGGTGCTTCTTACCCATTCTCATATCATTTACCCTAGTATTTCATGATCCTGAGGCGACTGAGAACCCTTTAATAAAGGAATCCTTTTTCACCTGAATTGTCAAGTGATACTTACCAGTGACTATCACGTAATGTTACAGGTAGTTCCATTTTCTTCCTCTTCTTTCTCTCCTTTCTTCTTTGTCACACGGTCCATTGTGTTATAGCCCACGTGTCATGATAACACTTGTACCATCTTTTCATTTAGATTCCACCTACAATTATTTACCGATTCCAGTTCTGGAATAGGCTTTCATCATCTACTCACTAGAATTCTCAAGTTCATAAGGTACTGAGACATATACATGTTCACACCATTATAAAGAACAAAGTATAAACATTGAGGTTTTTCTCACACCCATGTTCCTGTGTTCTTTGATATGATATGTGTTCATTTCCTTCACTATATAGGATTGCAAGTTTTCCATTTGTACCTTAATGGCAATGACACTATACAATTGAACACATATCATCCTGTTATCCATATAGGTGTGTATTTACCTGCTTGACTATTTTTGGCTGTTTGATCCAGAATGTTTCTCCAGATAGGTCATGTGGAAATTTTCTTTCCTCAGTACAAATGTTTTCACTATGGCTTTGGAAAATTTTTTTGTATGTGCATCATGGTCATTTGACCCATTGTACTCTCAAGTAGCAATATATTGTACTGTTATGTTGTACTATGTACTAATTACGTGTTTATATGGTTTTGTAACCCTTTATGATCTTAGATAACTTTATCCTTGATAAAGACCTAAAAACAAGCTCGAAACGTTGGATGAATTATCCTTTTGCACAAATAAAGAATTTTCAGCATTCTAAGAGTTCTTTTCTTACGTTATTGATCACTATAGTGTGCCAGAGCTATTTCTATTGAATTGACTCTTATTTTTTCTGACCACCTGCTATATACACAGTGAGCCAGACATATTCAATTTTCATTCAGAAGGCAGAGGGAAGCCTTAGCAGCTGAGCCTATATCTTGGCTTGTGAGCATTAGAACAGGCCGGCGATTACAGGGTAACATGAAAAATGTCCAGCTTGCATTATGACTAGAACATGACAATATCCTTTTAAGTACTAACCTATGATGCGTTCCTAAGCAGTTGATGTTATATGTTCTACATTTCATTTTCTGCATACTTTCCAAGTAGTAGAATTTGCAGAGCAAAAACAAGGAGAATGGTGCTTTTTGCAGCCGCCGCCCACTGCAATGAATCTGAATAACTCCTCCTTTTGGGCACAAGCACCTCCCCTCCCCCTTGCAGTCTTTCCAATTCATGATACAAAAAGACGGACGGACAGGACAGGACAGGACCATCTGCCTGACTTTCCGTCACTGCCACCCTTTGCCATCCTTGCCCGTAGAAAGCCCTTTCATCATCCCCAAACCCTAATCTTTTCCCTTCCCTTCCCAGCTGCGTCTCACTCCCTTTCATTAGGAAGTGAGCGCAGCCTTTTCTCCGTTCTGCACATGCGCGACGTTAAACACAAATGCGCAGGCGTGCGTTCCATTAGCCTCACTGCATTCCACTCCCATACAGGAAGTGGGCACAGCTATTACTACGGTCGCACATAAAAGAACCCACGGCCACCACTGCACATAGCTGACTCCACCACAGGACACCCACTTCTACACCAACGCAGGTAAGACAGGATCGGCACCTCTATGCTCCCGTTACAATCAGGCTCAGTCACCATGTGATAACGCTCTCAACTCTTTAGTTGCAGGCTCCCCTTGCTTCACCTCCACTGGCTGTGCTGCCATTTCCTCTCCCACCTGGAAGGTATACTTTATTCCACTATTTTCCTGTTTCTCTCTTCCCCCTTTTCCCATAACCTACTTTTATCTGCATTTGTGGGGTATCTATATGCTATTTACATCATAGTTTTATTCATTAATATGGAAGGGAAGAGTGCCCATGAGAGTGTTGAACTGCGGAGAGCAAAAGATTAAGCTGCTCCGATTTGCCACCATTGATAAGCTGTTCTCAGTAGATACACATGCTATCCAAACAGCAGCATCCACCATTGCTTCAGCCCACCCATTCAGTGACAGCTCACCAAGTCAGCCAGAGGAGTGGTGTAAGGAATTACACGTAGGCACTGACTCCACACCTTCACATCACAAGAAGGGGGTCTACAGGCTAGTGCAAGAATACGAGCAAGTCTTCAGCAAACATCCGCTAGACTTTTGAAAAATAAAAGGGGTCAAACACTACATCCCCACAAGTGCACACCCACCCATCAAAGAGAGATATAAGCCAAATCTACCTGCACATTACCAGTGTACCAAGGACATGTTGAGCAACATGAAGGAGGCTGGGGTTATCCGTGACAGTTGTAGCCTCTGGGCAGCTCCGTTGGTCCTGTTAAAGAAGAAGGACAGCACCACTCCCCTGTATTGAGGAATAGCTAGCTGCATTGACAACTGCAAATTATTTTTCTACCCTTGATCTCACTAGTCACTATTGGCAAGTGTCCGTTGCTGAGGCAGACCGGGAGAAGACCGCCTTTGCCACCCCGATGGGTCTCTGCGAGTTCAAAAGCATGCCCTTCGAGCTGTGCAATTTGCCAGGAACCTTCCAGAGGCTGATGGAATGCTGCTTGGGACACCGAAACTTTGAAACGGTACTGCTATACCTTTATGATGTTATTGTTTATTCTAACGCAAACAAGATTTTAGGGTGTATAAAAAGGGAGATTAGATCCGATGATCCCAACGTATTGTTACCCCTCTATAAATCACTTGTAAGGCCACATCTGGAATATGGGGTAAAGTCCTGAGCAGGTTGATAACCATTGGTTTGAGCATGGTGGGGTGTAGTACGCATCTTCCTGCATCGGTAAAAGCTGCAGAAGTCCTTGAAGATTTCCGCTTCAAAGGCAGTGCCTTGATCTGTGAGGACTCTCTCTGAGTAGCCATGAGGTCTGCATAAGTGTGCTTGGAAGACCTTCGCTGCAGTATGGGCCATTAGATCTTTGACTTGTACCACAACCATAAATCTCGAGTAGTTGTCTACCATCGTAAGTGCATACGTGAGCTCACCTCGATATTCTGCAACAAAACTCCCTTTTTCGATTTCAGTTTCAGCAAACACTCCTCTTCCTGTAGAAAATATTTATCATTACCTAAGACAGTCATTCTAATGCATGACAATATTAAGGCAATTTAGTTAAAACTTGTTTTAACTCACCTTTAAGGGGATTGATGTATTTCATGGTCAATCCAGGTTTGTCAGTGATGGCACTGACATAATGTATGGCGTCTTTTTCGGGCGTTATCCTTTGCCTTTTCATTGTGAAAATCCAGTTGCCTATATCAAAGCAAATTCTACTACTTGGAAAGTATGCAGAAAATGAAATGTAGAACATATAACATCAACTGCTTAGGAACGCATCATAGGTTAGTACTTAAAAGGATATTGTCATGTTCTAGTCATAATGCAAGCTGGACATTTTTCATGTTACCCTGTAATCGCCGGCCTGTTCTAATGCTCACAAGCCAAGATATAGGCTCAGCTGCTAAGGCTTCCCTCTGCCTTCTGAATGAAAATTGAATATGTCTGGCTCACTGTGTATATAGCAGGTGCTCAGAAAAAATAAGAGTCAATTCAATAGAAATAGCTCTGGCACACTATAGTGATCAATAACGTAAGAAAAGAACTCTTAGAATGCTGAAAATTCTTTATTTGTGCAAAAGGATAATTCATCCAACGTTTCGAGCTTGTTTTTAGGTCTTTATCAAGGATAAAGTTATCTAAGATCATAAAGGGTTACAAAACCATATAAACACGTAATTAGTACATAGTACAACATAACAGTACAATATATTGCTACTTGAGAGTACAATGGGTCAAATGACCATGATGCACATACAAAAAAATTTTCCAAAGCCATAGTGAAAACATTTGTACTGAGGAAAGAAAATTTCCACATGACCTATCTGGAGAAACATTCTGGATCAAACAACCAAAAATAGTCAAACAGGTAAATACACACCTATATGGATAACAGGATGATATGTGTTCAATTGTATAGCGTCATTGCCATTAAGGTACAAATGGAAAACTTGCAATCCTATATAGTGAAGGAAATGAACACATATCATATCAAAGAACACAGGAACATGGGTGTGAGAAAAACCTCAATGTTTATACTTTGTTCTTTATAATGGTGTGAACATGTATATGTCTCAGTACCTTATGAACTTGAGAATTCTAGTGAGTAGATGATGAAAGCCTATTCCAGAACTGGAATCGGTAAATAATTGTAGGTGGAATCTAAATGAAAAGATGGTACAAGTGTTATCATGACACGTGGGCTATAACACAATGGACCGTGTGACAAAGAAGAAAGGAGAGAAAGAAGAGGAAGAAAATGGAACTACCTGTAACATTACGTGATAGTCACTGGTAAGTATCACTTGACAATTCAGGTGAAAAAGGATTCCTTTATTAAAGGGTTCTCAGTCGCCTCAGGATCATGAAATACTAGGGTAAATGATATGAGAATGGGTAAGAAGCACCACTAAAGGAAATATGAGATGCAGGACATATATCTATAAACCCCTGAACTACATGATAGAAATAAAAAGAAGAAAAAAGAAAAAAAAGAAGAAAGAAGAAGAACACATAGAATGCGGAAAGAGAATGGGTACAACTACCTGAGTTACTGCAGGGAGGCCCCTGGTAGGTATTGTGAGGGTTAGTGGAATTCCTTCACTGAAGGGTTCTCAGTTGCCTCAGGTTCGTGAAAAATGCTATAGACAAATAATGCCCGGAGAAAAGGGGTTCATATACAGCGAATAATGGTAATACAAGGTACATGTGTCCCATGTAATAGTATAAATATATATATATTGTACTAAGCTCTACACCAGAAATAGAAAGTAGTCCCTCTGCCTTCTGTCTAGGTGCCCTGAGTTATGTCCTGTAAACTGTCACAGTGACCTAGACACACATGTGTAGTAGGGGAATATCCCTGCTGAGATGCCAGTGCTAGAGCACTCGTTTGCTGTGGAGTTGAACGCTATGTGAGCAGTTCTTACCTTCAATGAGCAGAAGTCTCTTTTTTCAGATTTCAATATCTCTGTGGGTATCTGGCAGAAATATGGAATACTCTTTACTGCTAAGACCCTGTACACCACTCCCACTAAAGGGGGCTTTACACGCTGCGACATCGCTAATGCGGAGTCGTTGGGGTCACGGAATTTGTGACGCACATCCGGCCGCATTAGCGATGTTGCTGCGTGTGATACCGATGAGCGATTTTGCATCGTTGCAAAAACGTGCAAAATCGCTCATCGGTGACATGGGTCTCCATTCTCGATTATCGTTACTGCAGCAGTAACGATGTAGTTCGTCGCTCCTGCGGTAGCACACATCGCTCCGTGTGACACCGCAGAAACGAGGAACCTCTCCTTACCTGCCTCCCAGCCGCTATGAGGAAGGAAGGAGGTGGGCGGGATGTTCCGGCCACTCATCTCCGCCCCTCCGCTGCTATTGGGCGGTCGCTCAGTGACGTCGCTGTGACGCCGCACGGACCGCCCCCTTAGAAAGGAGGCGGTTCGCCGGACACAGCGACGTCGCCGGGCAGGTAAGTATGTGTGACGGGTCTGGTCGGTGTTGTGCGGCATGGGCAGCGATTTGCCCGTGTCGCGCAACAGATGGGGGCGGGTACCCACACTAGCGATATCGGGACCGATATCGCAGTGTGTAAAGTAGCCTTTAGTCACATGACCAAGACTGTATCTGTGTCCCTACAACACACTTGAGACAAATGTGTGTGTGAGCCTGCATTGTGGGGTATATATAATATATTATAGAGCTGGGAAGGATCATTCTAAGCAGTGAGCTGTTCCAGTATTTGTAGGAAAATACCCAGTAGAAGCATCAAACACAGCACCAATACCTCCCATCAGTATTCCACCACAGTGCCATGTAACCCATGCCCTACACTCCCATCTACACCAATACTATACAGGCACAAACTAGTATATCTGACTAAAAGCCCCCAAAATATGAAGAACGGCCTATAGTTGAGTGTGGATATAAAATCTATGTGAGCAGAGCTAGAATAGAAATCACTGATCGCATTGAAGTCATTCTGACCATAAATCACCATGATATCAAGGTGAGGAGTTGTGTGTTACTGCTGGGAGGAAAGGGTTAACAGTGGAATATTAAGGTGCATTTCTGTGTGCAGTGTTACTAGTCAATGTAACAATTCAGTATGAGCTGCTCTTGGTGCCGGGGGAGGGAGATGCTCTCCTGAGCAAGATAGATGGGGAATGAACATGATATCTATATAGTGTAAGGCAGGGGGTCTCAAACCAGGTGATCATGTCTGATCAACTGGTTACATTATGTCTGATTACCTTGTCTAACAGTTTTTTCTCCCCTTTCTTTACCTTCCAGGTTCCCATAGTCACGTGAAATATCCCTGTTGCACTTGATTACGGCTCACTATTCACTATAGGATGTCTTATATCTAACATCACACTCTCACCCATCAGCACTCTATAGGTTTGTATAAGGTATGCGCTTACACATCCGGTCCTCCATAGGTATTTCCACTTATGTAACACTATCCCTATGATCACTCATAACTCATACCCTTGTAGTCAATTACAGCCTCCTCTCTCCCCCCCTCCCCTTCTCCCTTTCCATCTATAATTTTGCCAGTACAATATTAGTTTACATTAGGCACACACTCACATATTCCTTTCCTTAGTGATTTATTGTAATTCACATTCACATACAATTCTCTATGCCTGCCCCATTACTACATTCATACCTACTTGACCCTATCCTGATACCCCTTGTCTCACCTTGTTGGTCCCTACACCTGTTATCATGTCCTTTCCTGTGTCTGTCTTGTCACACAACACATTTTAGCATATAACTTGTGCTCCTTATTACCTGTCCTGCCTATTAGAATTATGTCCATTATGTCCATGCATGGCCCAATGAATCAAGTCTGTACTTCATATTCATGGTTTAAGCCTTTGGGTTCCAATGTGCCCAGAGTATATATCCAGAAAGATTCCCTTTCTTTGAGCTTCCTAATTCTATTGCCTCCTCTGCGTATGGCTTGGACATGTTCGATGACTTGGAATGTTAATTGGATCACTGTGTGATTATGCGTCACAAAATGGTGTGGGACTGGTAATAGAATCTGCTTACAATGTATTGTTGACTTGTGTTTAGCTCAAAGAAAGAGAATCTTTCTGGATATGTACTCTGGGCACATTAGAACCCAAGGGCTTAAACCGTGAATATGAAGTAAAGACTTGATTCATTGGGCCGTGCACCATGTCACCAAGTGTCCAATTGCATTGTCCAATGGCTCACAATGGTTATGCGTTTTCATTGGATGGATAATCGAAGCCATGTTTTTTTCCTTTCTGTTGGGTTTGTTGTGTGAGTAGCCTATAGGATTAAGTTGGTTACCGCAGGCAGTGGATTTAACTTCCTGTCTTTGGTCCAGTGGTAGATGGATTGTCTGGTCTATGAGCTGTTATTGGTTTGAATGCAGGTGAATGCCCATGGGCTGCTTATGACTGTGTAAAATAGTATTGATTCATGATGGATTTCAGACTACATGTAGATATCTTCAGTCTTTCTATCCACATCATTTAAATGAACATTATCCATGCAGCTTGAAATCCATCCAATAAGAGAAGCAACCTTGTACAACCAATCTGATAAGGGCACAGTATATCCTAAGGGAAGGTTATGGCGGATGCAGGAAGATGCGCACTACACCCTACCATGCTCAAACCAATGGTTATCAACCTGCTCAGGACTTTACCCCATATTCCAGATGTGGCCTTACAAGTGATTTATAGAGGGTTAACAATACGTTGGGATCACCGGATCTAATCTCCCTTTTTATACACCCTAAAATCTTGTTTGCTTTAGAATAAACAATAACATCATAAAGGTATAAGATGACGCCATTATTAGCGTCACCATACCGCTACTCTGCCTTCTAAAACGGTCTCTGCTCAAAACCAAACATGATGCATTGCAGGCGGAGCGCGATGAGTTGCAGCAAGAAACAGTAGTGGGTGTGGGTGATAACACACAGCCCAGCCTCGTCTCATCACAACGTGCAGTGGAGGACTATGACGAGGAGGAGGATGAAGACATGGAGCAAATCTCCGGCCAAATTGAGGATATGACATGCACACCAGTCATATCCTCGGTTCAGCGTGGCTGGCCAGAGGACAGGGTAGATGAGGAGGAGGAGGAGGAGGAGGAGGAGGACAGCATGTTCAGTCAACGTGTTGGTCAGGCTACTGAAGTCCTGGCTGTTAAGAGTCTGGCGCACATGGCTGACTTTATGGTAAGCTGCCTGTCTCGTGACCCTCGCGTTAAGAACATCTTGGCCGACAATCATTACTGGTAGTAACACTGTTAGACCCACGCTACAAGGAGAACTTTATGTCTCTTATTCCCGAGGCGGAGAGGTCAACCAAAATGCAGCAGTTCCGGAAGGCCATAGTCACGGAAGTAGGCAAAGCATTCCCCTCACAAAACGCTAGCGGCATAGGTCAGGAATCAGTGGACAACCAAGGCGTACAGCCGAGAGAGGCACAAGTCCAATCCGCCAGAGGTAGGGGAACAGTCTTTAAGATGTGGGACAGTTTTCTCAGCCCCTCACGTACCACAGCCCCTGAGGTGCGGGGTAGTGCCACAAGAAATCCTAAGTTTGCCCAGATGCTCAAGGAGTACCTTGCAGATCGAACAACTGTACTCCGACATTCCTCTGTGCCTTACAATTATTGGGTATCCAAGGTGGACACGTGGCATGAATTGGCTCTCTACGCCTTGGAAGTCCTGGCCTGCCCTGCCGCTAGCGTTTTGTCAGAGCATGTTTTTAGTGCCGCAGGTGGAATCATTACAGATAAACGCACCCGCCTGTCAACTGAAAATGCTGACAGGCTGACTCTGATCAAGATGAACAAGGGTTGGATTGGGCCAGACTTCACCACACCACCAGCAAATGAGAGCGGAATTTAAAGTTTGTAACGGGAATTTGCCATGTACCTCCAGTCACCCATGGGTACACACTTCTGGACTTTGGATAATCGCTGGACTGCTCCTCCTTCTCCTCATGCGCCACCATGATGACCGTTACAAGAGTTAGGCCTTTGTTTCAGGTATACCCCCAGTGGTAAATTTTTTCGCCCATTCTTTGCAGAATGGACATTACAACGACAGGAGACCCGCTCCTTTGCAATGGGAACAATGTTTTGAGGCCCTCATGCACGTCTCTATGCAGGGACAACGTGGAGCCTCCCAATTTTTGGCTGCCCTGCCAAAGGGCTATACTATAATACACCCACTTCCTGACAATGGACACTTAATGTTTTGAGGCCCTCATGCACGTCTCTATCCAGGGACAACGTGGAGCCTCCCAATTTTTGGCTGCCCTGCCAAAGGGCTATACTACAAAAGACCCACTTCCTGACAATGGACACTTAATGTTTTGAGGCCCTCATGCACGTCTCTATCCAGGGACAACGTGGAGCCTCCCAATTTTTGGCTGCCCTGCCTAAGGGCTATACTATAATACACCCACTTCCTGACAATGGACACTTAATGTTTTGAGGCCCTCATGCACGTCTCTATCCAGGGACAACGTGGAGCCTCCCAATTTTTGGCTGCCCTGCCAAAGGGCTATACTACAAAAGACCCACTTCCTGACAATGGACACTTAATGTTTTGAGGCCCTCATGCACGTCTCTATCCAGGGACAACGTGGAGCCTCCCAATTTTTGGCTGCCCTGCCTAAGGGCTATACTATAATACACCCACTTCCTGACAATGGACACTTAATGTTTTGAGGCCCTCATGCACGTCTCTATCCAGGGACAACGTGGAGCCTCCCAATTTTTGGCTGCCCTGCCAAAGGGCTATACTATAATACACCCACTTCCTGACAATGGACACTTAATGTTTTGAGGCCCTCATGCACGTCTCTATCCAGGGACAACGTGGAGCCTCCCAATTTTTGGCTGCCCTGCCAAAGGGCTATACTACAAAAGACCCACTTCCTTCCAATGGGCACTTCAGGTTTACAGGCCCTCATGCACGTCTCTATCCAGGGACAACGTGGAGCCTCCCAATTTTTGGCTGCCCTGCCTAAGGGCTATACTATAATACACCCACTTCCTGACAATGGACACTTAATGTTTTGAGGCCCTCATGCATGTCTCTATCCAGGGACAACGTGGAGCCTCCCAATTTTTGGCTGCCCTGCCAAAGGGCTATACTACAAAAGACCCACTTCCTTCCAATGGGCACTTCAGGTTTACAGGCCCTCATGCACGTCTCTATCCAGGGACAACGTGGAGCCTCCCAATTTTTGGCTGCCCTGCCAAAGGGCTATACTACAAAAGACCCACTTCCTTCCAATGGGCACTTCAGGTTTACAGGCCCTCATGCACGTCTCTATCCAGGGACAACGTGGAGCCTCCCAATTTTTGGCTGCCCTGCCTAAGGGCTATACTATAATACACCCACTTCCTGACACTGGACACTTAATGTTTTGAGGCCCTCATGCACGTCTCTATCCAGGGACAACGTGGAGCCTCCCAATTTTTGGCTGCCCTGCCTAAGGGCTATACTACAATAGACCCACTTCCTTACAATGGGCACTTCAGGTTTACAGGCCATCATGCACGTCTGTATGCAGGGGCATTGGTGAACCTCACAATTTTGGACTGCCCTGGCAAAGGAAAATACTACAAAGACTCAGTTCCTCAAAATGGGCACATTAGACTCAGAGGCCTTTATGCACGTCTCTTCTCAGGGACATCGGAGTGCCACACAATGTTTTACGTAAAATCTTTCATGTATTGATCTCAAAAAGTAACATACATTAGCTCTATCTCACTATTGGGTATGTGCCCTTAACATTTCCGCTATGAAAAATCATTTTGGTGTCATTTTGGAAGGTTTTCTGGTGAGTCCGTAAAAATGGCGTAAAACGTGGACAAAATTATTCACAGCTGTGACTTTTGAGTGATAAATGCTTCAAGGGGTCTTCCCCATGCTGTTGCCATGTCATTTGAGCACTCTTCGGAGACTTTTGTGCCATTTTTAGGGTTTCTACATGCTGCCGGTGGTCATTTCACAAAAATACTCGGGTCTCCCATAGGATAACATTGGGCTCGGTGCTCGGGCCGAGTACACGAGTATCTTGGGAGGCTCGGCCCGAGCTTCGAGCACCCGAGCTTTTTAGTACTCGCTCATCACTACTAATAAACCTAAAAAATAAAAATAAATTGAATAAAAATCATGAATGTTGTGTTATAACAGGAAATTCGGTGTAAGAATGAATATCCGGGATGAGAGTTCAGCGAATGAGTTATAGAAATTGTTACAAAAAGGAGTGTGTACGGTTTATGCGTAAATTTTCAGAATGCGTACATGAAAATTATATGTATGTGAGAATGTCCCCCATGCTTTGTAAAAAGTTATTTATGAAAATGTAAATAAAATATATAAAAATGCCTAATTATTTATAATTTATGAGAAAGATATATATGTATGGAAGAATGTTATAAGGTGTCCAAGAACCATAAAGAAAAAGGGTGCATATATAATGTTAGAGGTCTAGAGTTCCACCAGGCTATATCACCCCTAAAGAAATAGAAAGAAGACCTTACTACCTGTGTACCCCAAAAAAAGCTATATTTCTTAGCCAGGATTATGGTGGAGATATGCACAAGTGAAATAAGAATATAAAGTAATACAATAAGATTATAAAACCAATATGTGTGCATTCATGCACCACCCGGTACGCTACCCTTGCCAAATTGTTCACTCTAGATCCCCACACGATCCATGAAGCCGTTCCCCCGGTCACACCGCCTGCTGCCGGTTCCCACTCATCCCTGGGGGAGTTAGGCGAGTGGTATCGAGAGCTACATGTCGGCACTGATGATACCCCCATACACCACAAGGAAGGGGTATACCGGGTGGTACAGGAGTATGAGCGGGTTTTTAGCAAGCACCCTCTAGATTTTGGGCAGATTAAAGGGGTTCAACACCACATCCCTACCGGTACACACTCCCCTATTAAAGAGAGATACAGGCCTATTCCCCCTGCGCACTACCAATGCGCCAAAGACATGTTGAGGAACATGAAGGAGGCAGAGGTTATTAGGGACAGCTGTAGTCCCTGGGCCGCTCCGTTGGTGCTGGTTAAGAAGAAGGATGGCACCATGCGGATGTGTGTGGATTACCGGAAGATTAACCAGATAACGCATAAGGATGCTTACCCTCTGCCCCGCATCAAAGAGTCCCTGGCCTCGCTGAGAACCGCTAACTACTTCTCCACCCTTGACCTCACCAGCGGGTACTGGCAGGTGGCCGTGGCACCGGAAGACCGAGAGAAGACTGCCTATGGGACCGTTTTGCTGTACTTGGATGATGTGATTGTGTACTCACAGACGTATGAAGCCCACCTGGAGCACCTAGCCGAGGTGTTCGCGTCCCTTGCCAAGTATGGGATGAAGTTGAAGCCCTCAAAGTGTCATCTGCTGAAACCCAGAGTGCAGTACCTAGGACATGTGGTTGGTGCGGAAGGTGTCGCCCCCAACCCCGAGAAGATCACCGCCATCCAAGACTGGCCGAGACCGACCACAGTGAGGGAAGTGAGGCAGTTTCTGGGCCTGGTGGGATATTACCGTCGCTTCATTAAGGGGTACACAAAGATGGCTGCCCCCATGCAAGACCTCCTCGTAGGACAGACCAAGGGTGGTAGATCCCTAGTAGCCCCATTGGTGTGGGAAGAAAAGCATGAGGAATCCTTCCGCCAGCTGAGAACAGCCCTGACCGGAGAGGAAATCCTAGCGTACCCTGACTACAGCCGCCCATTCATCCTCTACACCGACGCCAGCAATGTGGGCTTGGGGGCTGTTCTATCCCAGGTCCAAGACAGAAGGGAAAAGGTAATAGCTTATGCTAGCCGAAAACTCCGACCGACTGAGAGGAACCCTGAGAACTACATCTCCTTCAAGCTTGAGCTCTTGGCACTGGTGTGGGCTATCACCGAGCGTTTCCGCCATTACCTGGCAGCAGCCAAGTTCACCGCGTACACAGACAATAACCTGCTGACCCATCTAGATACGGCCAAGCTGGGCGCGTTGGAGCAGCGGTGGGTGACCAGGTTAGCCAACTACGATTTCACCATCAAGTACCGGGCCGGCCGTACCAACGTCAATGCCAATGCACTCTCCCGGATGCCCCACCTGTCGGAAGAGGGGCCAGAGGATGATGACCTCGAAGAGATCGAGTTGCCTGCATTTCACCGGCCATTCACTGAGAAGGTGCACGTCTACCAACAACGGGTGAACCTGGATCCGCTGCCCCGACAGGACTGGCAGGAAGCTCAGGACCAGGCACCTGCTGTCCGCCTGGTCAAGACTCTAGTGGAACAGGGTTCTGCTGGGATAGACCCTGCTGCCCCTGCCGAAGCCCAACGTCTGTGGCAAGAACGGACCCGGCTATACCTACACCAGGGGAAGTTGTATCGCGAGCTGATTAATCCAAAGACTCACGAGAAGATCCGCCAGCTGGTGATTCCCCAGGCTAAAGTGCCCACCGTCCTGCAAGCATACCATGATGGTGCAGTGCACTTCGGGTGGAAGAAGCTAGAGATGTTGTTAAGAGAGCGGTTCTATTGGAGTGGAATGCGGGAATCTGTGGAGGCCTGGTGCCGAGAATGTGGCCCTTGCGCATTGAGAAGGAAGGACGAGGCCAGCCAGAAGGCACCCCTACACCCGATCATTACACACCAACCGCTGGAGCTGGTTGCCCTTGACCATGTAAAGCTCACCCCCAGCCGAAGTGGGTACACCTACGCTCTGACCATCGTAGACCACTACTCGAGGTTCCTGGTGGTTGTCCCAGTTAAGGACTTAACCGGCCGCACCGCTGCTAAGGCTTTCCAGGCTTATTTCTGTTGACCGCATTGGTACCCGGAGAGGGTGCTTACCGACCAGGGTCCGGCCTTTGAAGCAGAGGTATTCCAGGAATTCTGCCAGTTGTACGGCTGCAAGAAAATCCGGACCACGCCTTACCACGCCCAAACCAATGGCATTTGTGAAAAGATGAACCACTTGGTCCTGGGCCTCCTCAAGACGTTACCACTGGAAGAGCGGAACCTGTGGCTGGAGAAGCTACCTGACCTGGTCGATATGTACAACAACATCCCTTCCAGCTCTACGAAATGCACTCCAGCATACCTGATGAGAGCTCGTCCCGGCCGGCTACCAGTGGATCTGGAAATGGGCTTGGAAGCTTCAGAAGCACTCCTGTCGACAGCTGAATGGGACACTCGGCGGAGGACACAGTACCGACAGGTCCAGGAGTATGTTGAAAAGAACTTGTGCCGGAGTCGGGGACAACAGGAGCAGTGCTTCAACAAGAAGGCGCCTGCCGGTTCCTTCCAACCTGGGGATGTAGTGCTGAAGCGGAAAAGAAGGGCCCACAAGCTGGATGATCAATGGGAAAAAACCCCGTATGTAGTCCAGCCCACAGGATGGGAGAATGGGAAGGCCTACCAGATCAGCCGTGACCAGGGGGGGACTTTGGCCACGGTTTCCCGAGACCACCTGAAGAAGTGCCCACCAGCATTGAGAGTAGCGGATGAGGCTCCAGTTCCCAGTCCAGTGGAGAAGGAAAAAGAGGTAATCCACACCATGATGGGTGATTTTCCAGCAGACTGGCCTACACAGAACGGTGCGGTGATCCTTCCAGTGATACTGTTCCCACAACCCGTGGATGAAGAAATGATGGAAACGGTTAACCGCGAGCCAGTGCCCAGGGATGTACCTGTACCCAGCTCCCCTACGCCTCCGCCTGCCCCACATGATAGCAGGGAGGAGGAACTGACTGTTCCCTCTGCCCCACTGCCTGTCACCACTGACACCGGACCCCGAAGGTCCACTCGCTCCAACCTAGGTAGACCCCCACTTAGGTACAGGGAAACTACTCTTTAAAAGGGGGGGGCTTTATGTGTTGAGTGTACCAGTTTGAAAGTTTTAAATGATAAGTAAAGATGATCAACCTCTATAAATCACTTGTAAGGCTACATCTGGAATATGGGAACCAGTTTTGGGCTCCACATTTTAAAAAGGACATTCAGAAGTTAGAGTCAGTTCAAAGGTGGGCAACTAGACTACTACAAGGAATGGAAGGCCTCCCATATGATGACAAGTTGAAAAAGTTATTAAGTGATTATTGGCTGCAATGGGGCTTTCTGGCTGGTGCCAGCCTCTCTTCTTAGCACACAGGAACCACAATCCCTACACCATGCTTCAATGGATTCTCTCATCCCAGCCCAGTAAAACTACATATTTTACACAGTCATAAGCAGCCCATGGGCATTCACCTGCATTCAAACCAATAACAGCTCATAGACCAGACAATCCATCTACCACTGGACCAAAGACAGGAAGTTAAATCCACTGCCTGCGGTAACCAACTTAATCCTATAGGCTACTCACACAACAAACCCAACAGAAAGGAAAAAAACATGGCTTCGATTATCCATCCAATGAAAACGCATAACCATTGTGAGCCATTGGACAATGCAATTGGACACATGGTGACATGGTGCACGGCCCAATGAATCAAGTCTTTACTTCATATTCACGGTTTAAGCCCTTGGGTTCTAATGTGCCCAGAGTACATATCCAGAAAGATTCTCTTTCTTTGAGCTAAACACAAGTCAACAATACATTGTAAGCAGATTCTATTACCAGTCCCACACCATTTTGTGACGCATAATCACACAGTGATCCAATTAAGATTCCAAGTCATCGAACATGTCCAAGCCATACGTAGAGGAGGCAATAGAATTAGGAAGCTCAAAGAAAGGGAATCTTTCTGGATATATACTCTGGGCACATTGGAACCCAAAGGCTTAAACCATGAATATGAAGTACAGACTTGATTCATTGGGCCATGCATGGACATAATGGACATAATTCTAATAGGCAGGACAGGTAATAAGGAGCACAAGGGATATGCTAAAATGTGTTGTGTGACAAGACAGACACAGGAAAGGAGATGATAACAGGTGTAGGGACCAACAAGGTGAGACAAGGGGTATCAGGATAGGGTCAAGTAGGTATGAATGTAGTAATGGGGCAGGCATAGAGAATTGTATGCGAATGTGAATTACAATAAGTCACTAAGGAAAGGAATATGTGAGTGTGTGCCTAATGTAAACTAATATTGTACTGGCAAAATTATAGATGGAAAGGGAGAAGGGGAGAGGGGAGAAGGGAGGCTGTAATTGACTACAAGGGTATGAGTTATGAGTGATCATAGGGATAGTGCTACATAAGTGGAAATACCTATGGAGGACCGGATGTGTAAGCGCATACCTTATACAAACCTATAGAGTGCTGATGGGTGAGAGTGTGATGTTAGATATAAGACATCCTATAGTGAATAGTGAGCCGTAATCAAGTGCAACAGGGATATTTCACGTGACTATGGGAACCTGGAAGGTAAAGAAAGGGGAGAAAAAACTGTTAGACAAGGTAATCAGACAAACATGACAAATAAAAAACAAGGAAGAATGGAACTCCATACATACTGGAGCCATATATAGTGTGAACACGAAAAAGAACCGGGCGTTAGAAAAAATGTGCACGGCCCAATGAATCAAGTCGGTTCTTCATATTCATGGTTTAAGCCCTTGGGTTCCAACGTGCCCAGAGTATATATCCAGAAAGATTCCCTTTCTTTGAGCTTCCTAATTCTATCGCCTCCTCTGCGTATGGCTGGGACATGTTCGATGACTTGGAATCTTAATTGGGCCACTGTGCGATTATGCGTCACAAAATGGTGTGGGACTGGTAATAGAATCTGCTTACAACGTATTGTTGACTTGTGCTTAGCACAAAGAAAGGGAATCTTTCTGGATATGTACTCTGGACACATTAGAACCCAAGGGCTTAAACCGTGAATATGAAGTACAGACTTGATTCATTGGGCCGTGCACCATGTCACCATGTGTGCAATTGCATTGTCCAATGGCTCACAATGGTTATGCGTTTTCATTGGATGGATAATCGAAGCCATGTTTTTTTCCTTTCTCTTGGGTTTGTTGTGTGAGTAGACTATAGGATTAAGTTAGTTACCGCAGGCAGTGGATTTAGCTACCTGTCTTTGGTCCAGTGGTAGATTGATTGTTTGGTCTATGAGCTGTTATGGGTTTTAATCCAGGTGAATGCCCATGGGCTGCTTATAACTGTGTGAAATATGTAGTTTTACTGGGCTGGGATGAGAGAATCCATCGAAGCATGGTGTAGGGATTGTGGTTCCTGTGTGCTAAGAAGAAAGGCTGGCACCAGCCAGAAAGCCCCATTACAGCCAATAATCAACCGCTAGCCACTGGAACTCGTTGCTCTAGATCATGTCAAACTCACACCAAGCAGGAATAGATACATTAGCCCACCATCCCACCCAAAGAGCAACTTCTGCTGCGCAGCTGGCTTTCTAGGCAGCAGCGCTATCGTGATGTCAGCGGGGGACATTGTGACAAGCCAGTGTTCCGTCACTTCATGTTGTGCACTGTTCAAACGGAAAATACATCAACAGGCAGACTACAGAAAAGCTTACTAACAAAGGTTAGAGAGGGGCTTTCTCAGAGGGCTTTTTACAGTTTGTCTATTCCCAATTAGCCGTTTAAGTATGCTTAATGAAAGTACTAATTCTTTCATAGGCCGCCCATTCTTAGTATTTGACGTTCCTTATATTGCGGTATCAGGCTTCGCAGCAGGTTGCAAAACATTCATCACCCATGACTGTCCCCAATTGGGCTCAGAAGCTAAATGTCTATCATGACCTCTCTTTTTGAAAGTCCAAGAGCAAGCAAACTCTTCCTCCAGGAGAGGGAGCCAACAGATCACTAAAGACATCATCATTGCTCAAAGAAAACACCGAAAAACAATGGAAGCTTTAATTGGAGTGGAATCTGATAGACAGCACCTGATGCCAAGTCTGCATCTTCTAACACCTGCAGTCACTGCAGCAGCTGAATCCAATGTGTCCAAAAGGGATCTATTCTATTCAATTGCAAATGATCTAGATAAGACTGAGAATAAGATACTGCACGGGACATAGCAGAGTTGGTCAAGTTGAGTGGAGATGAGTTTGCTATTTGGCACAGCTTTTGCATCAATAAAGCAAGTAAAAGGTGTGAAAGATAAAAAAAAGGGTGAAAGTGTGAAAAGTGAATTGGCCAAATTGAGGTGCATATAAAGTTTTTGCTTTCTTTCAATTCACTAATGGGGCTCATTTGAATCAGGTGAATTGAGTTCTGCTTTTGGAAACTGGGTTAAGAAGGGGTGCACCGGTCCTGGAGGTACTGCAATACCAGGTCAATGCGTGGAGTGGACAGAGCAAGATTTTTTCCATCTCCTTGTTCTAAAAATCCATTTAATATATGGTCCCCAGAGAGGGGACGTATCAGATATTAAACTGATAAGAACAGATTTAATTTTTTTTTTTTTCTGTTTATCAGTAGGACTTCAAAATAACAAAGGTGATCGCCTCCCGTTGCCTGGGAACCGTCCAGGCACAAGAGGGCTATGTGTCACCAGAAGGCGCACACACTTCCTCAAGGCCGGCAGACGTGCAATCCCAGGCACCTTCCAGTACCGACCAAGGTAGCGTCCTCCGAAACTACACTTGATCTTAGCCAAAAGGCCGAGAAGCTATAACCCGAATTGGTTACGGCCTTGAGTGGCACCCTGGCCTATACCGGACACATCTTAGGGAGAGGGAGACAAACCCACGCCTACAGAAGACATTTTGTCACCCAAGCCAACCCTTGAAAAGGCTGTTTTGCAGAGCAAAAACAAGAAGAATGATGCTTTTTGCAGCCGCCGCCCACTGCAATTAATCTGAATAACTCCTCCTCCTCCAAGCACCTCCCCTCCCCCTTGCAGTCTTTCCAATTCATGATACAAAAAGACGGACGGACAGGACAGGACAGGACAGGCTGCCTGACTTTCCGTCACTGCCACCCTTTGCCATCCTTGCCCGTAGAAAGCCCTTTCATCATCCCCAAACCCTAATCTTTTCCCTTCCCTTCCCAGCTGCGTCTCACTCCCTTTCATTAGGAAGTGAGCGCAGCCTTTTCTCCGTTCTGCACATGCGCGACGTTAAACACAAATGCGCAGGCGTGCGTTCCATTAGCCTCACTGCATTCCACTCCCATACAGGAAGTGGGCGCAGCTATTACTACGGTCGCACATAAAAGAACCCACGGCCACCACTGCACACAGCTGACTCCACCACAGGACACCCACTTCTACACCAACGCAGGTAAGACAGGATCGGCACCTCTATGCTCCCGTTACAATCAGGCTCAGTCACCATGTGATAACGCTCTCAACTCTTTAGTTGCAGGCTCCCCTTGCTTCACCTCCACTGGCTGTGCTGCCATTTCCTCTCCCACCTGGAAGGTATACTTTATTCCACTATTTTCCTGTTTCTCTCTTCCCCCTTTTCCCATAACCTACTTTTATCTGCATTTGTGGGGTATCTATATGCTATTTACATCATAGTTTTATTCATTAATATGGAAGGGAAGAGTGCCCATGAGAGTGTTGAACTGCGGAGAGCAAGAGATTAAGCTGCTCCGATTTGCCACCATTGATAAGCTGTTCTCAGTAGATACACATGCTATCCAAACAGCAGCATCCACCATTGCTTCAGCCCACCCATTCAGTGACAGCTCACCAAGTCAGCCAGAGGAGTGGTGTAAGGAATTACACGTAGGCACTGACTCCACACCTTCACATCACAAGAAGGGGGTCTACAGGCTAGTGCAAGAATACGAGCAAGTCTTCAGCAAACATCCGCTAGACTTTTGAAGAATAAAAGGGGTCAAACACTACATCCCCACAAGTGCACACCCACCCATCAAAGAGAGATATAAGCCAAAACTACCTGCACATTACCAGTGTACCAAGGACATGTTGAGCAACATGAAGGAGGCTGGGGTTATCCGTGACAGTTGTAGCCTCTGGGCAGCTCCGTTGGTCCTGTTAAAGAAGAAGGACAGCACCACTCCCCTGTATTGAGGAATAGCTAGCTGCATTGAGAACTGCAAATTATTTTTCTACCCTTGATCTCACTAGTCGCTATTGGCAAGTGTCCGTTGCTGAGGCAGACCGGGAGAAGACCGCCTTTGCCACCCCGATGGGTCTCTGCGAGTTCAAAAGCATGCCCTTCGAGCTGTGCAATTTGCCAGGAACCTTCCAGAGGCTGATGGAATGCTGCTTGGGACACCGAAACTTTGAAACGGTACTGCTATACCTTTATGATGTTATTGTTTATTCTAAAGCAAACAAGATTTTAGGGTGTATAAAAAGGGAGATTAGATCCGGTGATCCCAACGTATTGTTAACCCTCTATAAATCACTTGTAAGGCCACATCTGGAATATGGGGTAAAGTCCTGAGCAGGTTGATAACCATTGGTTTGAGCATGGTAGGGTGTAGTGCGCATCTTCCTGCATCGGTAAAAGCTGCAGAAGTCCTTGAAGATTTCCGCTTCAAAGGCAGTGCCTTGATCTGTGAGGACTCTCTCTGAGTAGCCATGAGGTCTGCATAAGTGTGCTTGGAAGACCTTCGCTGCAGTATGGGCCATTAGATCTTTGACTTGTACCACAACCATAAATCTCGAGTAGTTGTCTACCATCGTAAGTGCATACGTGAGCTCGCCTCGATATTCTGCAACAAAACTCCCTTTTTCGATTTCAGTTTCAGCAAACACTCCTCTTCCTGTAGAAAATATTTATCATTACCTAAGACAGTCATTCTAATGCATGACAATATTAAGGCAATTTAGTTAAAACTTGTTTTAACTCACCTTTAAGGGGATTGATGTATTTCATGGTCAATCCAGGTTTGTCAGTGATGGCACTGACATAATGTATGGCGTCTTTTTCGGGCGTTATCCTTTGCCTTTTCATTGTGAAAATCCAGTTGCCTATATCAAAGCAAATTCTACTACTTGTAAAGTATGCAGAAAATGAAATGTAGAACATATAACATCAACTGCTTAGGAACGCATCATAGGTTAGTACTTAAAAGGATATTGTCATGTTCTAGTCATAATGCAAGCTGGACATTTTTCATGTTACCCTGTAATCGCCGGCCTGTTCTAATGCTCACAAGCCAAGATATAGGCTCAGCTGCTAAGGCTTCCCTCTGCCTTCTGAATGAAACTTGAATATGTCTGGCTCACTGTGTATATAGCAGGTGCTCAGAAAAAATAAGAGTCAATTCAATAGAAATAGCTCTGGCACACTATAGTGATCAATAACGTAAGAAAAGAACTCTTGGAATGCTGAAAATTCTTTATTTGTGCAAAAGGATAATTCATCCAACGTTTCGACCTTGTTTTTAGGTCTTTATCAAGGATAAAGTTATCTAAGATCATAAAGGGTTACAAAACCATATAAACACGTAATTAGTACATAGTACAACATAACAGTACAATATATTGCTACTTGAGAGTACAATGGGTCAAATAACCATGATGCACATACAAAAAATTTTTCCAAAGCCATAGTGAAAACATTTGTACTGAGGAAAGAAAATTTCCACATGACCTATCTGGAGAAACATTCTGGATCAAACAACCAAAAATAGTCAAGCAGGTAAATACACACCTATATGGATAACAGGATGATATGTGTTCAATTGTATAGCGTCATTGCCATTAAGGTACAAATGGAAAACTTGCAATCCTATATAGTGAAGGAAATGAACACATATCATATCAAAGAACACAGGAACATGGGTGTGAGAAAAACCTCAATGTTTATACTTTGTTCTTTATAATGGTGTGAACATGTATATGTCTCAGTACCTTATGCACTTGAGAATTCTAGTGAGTAGATGATGAAAGCCTATTTCAGAACTGGAATCGGTAAATAATTGTAGGTGGAATCTAAATGAAAAGATGGTACAAGTGTTATCATGACACGTGGGCTATAACACAATGGACCGTGTGACAAAGAAGAAAGGAGAGAAAGAAGAGGAAGAAAATGCAACTACCTGTAACATTACGTGATAGTCACTGGTAAGTATCACTTGACAATTCAAGTGAAAAAGGATTCCTTTATTAAAGGGTTCTCAGTCGCCTCAGGATCATGAAATACTAGGGTAAATGATATGAGAATGGGTAAGAAGCACCACTAAAGGAAATATGAGATGCAGGACATATATCTATAAACCCCTGAACTACATGATAGAAATAAAAAGAAGAAAAAAGAAAAAAAAGAAGAAAGAAGAAGAACACATAGAATGCGGAAAGAGAATGGGTACAACTACCTGAGTTACTGCAGGGAGGCACCTGGTTGGTATTGTGAGGGTTAGTGGAATTCCTTCACTGAAGGGTTCTCAGTTGCCTCAGGTTCGTGAAAAATGCTATAGACAAATAATGCCCGGAGAAAAGGGGTTCATATACAGCGAATAATGGTAATACAAGGTACATGTGTCACATGTAATAGTATATATATATATATTGTACTAAGATCTACACCAGAAATAGAAAGTAGTCCCTCTGCCTTCTGTCTAGGTGCCCTGAGTTATGTCCTGTAAACTGTCACAGCGACCCAGACACACATGTGTAGTAGGGGAATATCCCTGCTGAGATGCCAGTGCTAGAGCACACGTTTGCTGTGGAGTTGAACGCTATGTGAGCAGTTCTTACCTTCAATGAGCAGAAGTCTCTTTTTTCAGATTTCAATATCTCTGTGGGTATCTGGCAGAAATATGGAATACTCTTTACTGCTAAGACCCTGTACACCACTCCCACTAAAGGGGGCTTTACACGCTGCGACATCGCTAATGCGGAGTCGTTGGGGTCACGGAATTTGTGACGCACATCCGGCCGCATTAGCGATGTTGCTGCGTGTGACACCGATGAGCGATTTTGCATCGTTGCAAAAACGTGCAAAATCGCTCATCGGTGACATGGGTCTCCATTCTCGATTATCGTTACTGCAGCAGTAACGATGTAGTTCGTCGCTCCTGCGGCAGCACACATTGCTCCGTGTGACACCGCAGAAACGAGGAACCTCTCCTTACCTGCCTCAAAGCCGCTATGAGGAAGGAAGGAGGTGGGCGGGATGTTCCGGCCACTCATCTCCGCCCCTCCACTGCTATTGGGCGGTCGCTCAGTGACGTTGCTGTGACGCCGCACGAACCGCCCCCTTAGAAAGGAGGCGGTTCGCCGGTCACAGCGACGTCGCCGGGCAGGTAAGTATGTGTGACTGGTTCTGTTCGGTGTTGTGCAGCATGGGCAGCAATTTGCCCGTGTCGCGCAACAGATGGGGGCGGGTACCCACACTAGCGATATCAGGACCGATATCGCAGTGTGTAAAGTAGCCTTTAGTCACATGACCAAGACTGTATCTGTGTCCCTACAACACACTTGAGACAAATGTGTGTGTGAGCCTGCATTGTGGGGTATATATAATATATTATAGAGCTGGGAAGGATCATTCTAAGCAGTGAGCTGTTCCAGTATTTGTAGGAAAATACCCAGTAGAAGCCTCAAACACAGCACCAATACCTCCCATCAGTATCCCACCACAGTGCCATGTAACCCATGCCCTACACTCCCATCTACACCAATACTATACAGGCACAAACTAGTATATCTGACTAAAAACCCCCAAATATGAAGAACGGCCTATAGTTGAGTGTGGATATAAAATCTATGTGAGCAGAGCTAGAATAGAAATCACTGATCGCATTGAAGTCATTCTGACCATAAATCACCATGATATCAAGGTGAGGAGTTGTGTGTTACTGCTGGGAGGAAAGGGTTAACAGTGGAATATTAAGGTGCATTTCTGTGTGCAGTGTTACTAGTCAATGTACAAATTGTCTCTCCAGTAAAGGAGACAAACTCTAGCACAGCGCCACCTATTGGAAGTAGCGATCCTAAAAGTCACAAGTGGATTTTCAACAATCCATTGCAATATGACTCAGGATATATAAGCCAGATCAGAATCCCAATTTGCAGACACGGTGTTTCGGGGTGCTTGCCCCTCGTCAGTGCAAAGTATGGGGGTGTCAATGTAGTCATTGTAACAATTCAGTATGAGCTGCTCTTGGTGCCGGGGGAGGGAGATGCTCTCCTGAGCAAGATAGATGGGGAATGAACATGATATCTATATAGTGTAAGGCAGGGGGTCTCAAACTCGGCTGGGTGTATGGGCCGCACAGAGGAAAAAAATAATGTGGGGGGCTGCATTCTTTGCAGGACAAAGTGACATTTTTATTGGTACCATATATATATTTTTTTTTCACACACCTTTGGATGACTGATTTTCAACATTTTTCACTTGTTTATTATAACAAATGTGCACATTCTTTGGTTAAATCTAAAAAAAAAAAATTGATGTTAAAAAAAAGTTATGCCTTATTTTGTTTTTTTTACAGTTTATCCCTTTCTTTTAACTAATAGTGTTACAATTATGACGCTAGCGTTTTGTGAAGGGAATGCTTTGCCTACTTCCGTGACTATGGCCTTCCAGAACTGCTGCATTTTGGCTGACCTCTCCGCCTCGGGAATAAGAGACATAAAGTTCTCCTTGTAGCGTGGGTCTAACAGTGTTACCAACCAGTAATGATTGTCGGCCAAGATGTTCTTAACGCGAGGGTCACGAGACAGGCAGCTTACCATAAAGTCATCCATGTGCGCCAGACTCTTAACAGCCATCACTTCAATATCCAGACCAACACGATGACTGAACATGCTGTCCTCCTCCTTCTCCTCCTCCTCCTCCTCATCTACCCTGTCCTCTGGCCAGCCACGCTGAACTGAGCATATGACTGGTATGCATGTCATATCCTCAATTTGGTCGGAGAGTTGCTCCATGTCTTCATCTTCCTCCTCGTCATAGTCCTCCACTGCACGTTGTGATGAGACGAGGCTGGGCTGTGTGTTATCACCCACACCCACTACTGTTTCTTGCTCCAACTCATCGTGTTCCGCCTGCAATGCATCATGTTTGGTTTTGAGCAGAGACCGTTTTAGAAGGCAGAGAAGCGGTATGGTGACGCTAATAATGGCGTCATCGCCGCTCACCATCTTGGTGGAGTCCTCAAAGTTTTGGAGGATGGTACATAGGTCGGACATCCATCTCCACTCCTCAGGTGTTATGTGTGGAGTTTGACCCATTTCCCGATGGCTTAGGTGATGCAGGTACTCAACAACTGCCCTCTTCTGCTCACATATCCTGATCAACATGTGCAGAGTTGAATTCCAATGCGTGGGGACATCACACACCAGTCTGTGAGCCGGAAGATGCAAATGACGCTGAAAGCCGGCAAGGCCGGCTGAAGCAGTAGGTGACTTTCGAAAATGTGCAGACAGGCGGCGAACTTTTACCAGCAGATCAGACAGCTCTGGGTATGAGTTTAGAAACCGCTGAACCACGAGGTTGAGCACATGGGCCACGCATGGAACATGTGTCAGCTGGCCTCGCCTCAAAGCCGCCACCAGGTTCCGGCCATTGTCACACACAACCTTTCCTGGCTTTAGGTTCAGAGGTGTGAGCCAGTGATCTGCATGCTGTTTTAGAGCTGTCTACACCTCTTCTGCATTGTGGGGTTTGTCACCTATGCAGATTAGCTGCAGCACAGCCTGTTGCCGCTTCGCCGAGGCAGTGCTGCAGTGCTTCCAGCTTGGGACTGGTGTGGAGGGTAAAGTGGATGAGGATGCGCAGGAGGAGGAGGAGGCTGAAGAGCATGACATTCCGGAGCTGTAGAGTGTGGGTGAAACCCTGACTGAGGTAGGGCCTGCAAACCTTGGTGTGGGAAGGACTTGTTCCGTTCCTCGCTCAAACTGGGTCCCAGCTGGGCTGGGCTGGGTCCCTACCCGGCTGGGTAGGGCGTTGTGGGGGGTTTGTCTATCTCCGTTTGAGGTGAGTTTGTTTAAGTTAGCCTTTTCTTTGGCGTTTTTTGGAGCCCTGCGGGTTGGGGAGTTGGTATCGCCCAGTAAGGCGTTCCCCGGGGGCTTGGATTGGGGTGACATTATGTCAGTGGAAAACGGAGTTGAATTTTGGATTAGGAAATCGAAAACTGATCAGAGAGGTGTGGGTAGACTAGTCCGTTTGGGGATGGTTGTGGCATCTGATATGTGCCCGTTCAAGTGTCTCGGGAATTTTCAACAGATCCGTCCGAAGGTGGATGGCCCCTTATTACATATATCTTTTTATCGAGATACCAATTTGTGAGTGTTTTTAGGGCATGTTTGAAGTCGTTGGGGTTAGATCCGAAGTCTTTCGGATTGGGGCAGCGACGGAGGCCTCTATATGCGGCCTACCGGAGGAGACAGTTAAGCAGATTGGTAGGTGGAAGTCGCAGCGCTTTAAGTCGTATGTACGTCCCCAGGTGGTTGTTGGCAATTGAGGGGAAAAGGGGGGGGGTATTAGGGTATTAGGGTAGCAATGGGGGGGGTGAGAGTGTGTGTTTTTTGTCAATTTGGTTTGGTGAGGCAATAAAATGGTGTCGTCTGTACATTTTGTATTGCAGAAGCACCCCCCCTTCCTTCCCTGGTCTGGATCCTTGGCCACTCTTATGTGTATTGGGGAGCCCGACGAGCGGACGCGAGATGGAACTGGAGACAGCTAGGTTTTGAGAAGGACCTGGCTCTCGTGCGATGGCTCGGTGTTCGGGGGTTAGGGTGCAGGAGGTGCATAGATACGCCCGGTTGGACAGACCTCCTGACATCTTAGTGTTGCATGCCGGGGGGAATGATTTGGGTGGGCGTCCTTTTCGAATCTTGATAAAGGACATCAAACATGATTTGTTACGGTTATGGGCGTCGTTTCCAGGTCTAACGATAGTCTGGTCAGAGATAGTAGCGAGAAAGAGTTGGCAGAAAGCGCGGTCAGTTGACAGGTTGAACAAGGCGCGGGCGAAGGTTAATAGGGCGATCTCGAAGTTTGTTAGTCGGAACGGGGGTATAGCAATACGGCATGTTGAGTTGGAAAGGACGGAAGAGGAATTTTGGTTGGCTGACGGGGTACACCTTAATGCGGTGGGAACTGACTTATGGGCTCTTGGCTTGCAGGGAGGTATTGAGAGGGCCCTTTGCTTGCGGGGGGTCTCAGGCACTTGAAGGGTTTCAAGGTGCCTTCGTTGTGGTGTTGTTTATTGGTGGGTCCTTGAAGTTGGTTTAAAATTGGTTCGGGGATTCATCCGGGTATGGATCCCCTCATTGGCAGAATTGATGGTCCCCTGGTGATTTTGGGGGGGAACCCCGACGGGGTATGTCGGGGCCCCTGGGGGTGTGGTTGGGGTTGACGGAGGATTAACCCTTATAATTTGGTGCTCCTGAGCCAGTGTGGGTAACGGCTGGGAGCAAGTTGAGGTTTTTTATTGCTCGGTTATGGGAATCACCAGGGTTTTGGTAGCTTCAAGGACCTTACCACATTGCAAATTTAATTGGTTATGTATTCTTGTTAATAAAATGGCTGCTATGGCCAAAATTATCCAAAGATAAATTTGTGTCTGTGTAATTACTTTTAAATAAGAAATGGGAATGGAGGTGTGGGGTATGAAAGGAAGACCGGAGTCAACAATTCCAGGGTCAAGCATGTTTATTTGCGTAAGCTTCGTTCCAGGGTAGAAAGGGTAAGAGTGCCTTTCAGAATTCGAAGTGGTCAGACTGTACGGACCACCAAGAACTGCAGGAGAGCTTGAACATCTTCCCATGGATTTGCGACATCCTCCCTCATCAGTTACGTAGGTAAGCAGGTTCTCAGCATTGCAGCCCATTTGTTGTCTTAAGTTAGTTAAGCGGGGTTAACTAACCTGTCAGTTCAGCCTCAGGTCTAAAGCAGAGGCCTGGACTCCACTCCTTACTCCTCACTCCACAACTCTCCTTAAAAACAACTGACTCCTTTTTCCTGCCCCGGGGTCTCCAGACCCCTAGGTGGGCGTTTCCTTCCGTCTGGTCCTGCCCACTGGTGTGCCTGTCTTTCCCTAGGGGAGGTGACTAGGGTTTTCTGGTTGGCTTTGTGTGACTTAGGTGAGGGAAGTTGTTATGCGGGGGCCTATGTGTGACTATCTGCAGTGTCAGGGCGTCACATATGTATGTGTGTATGTCTGCTAAAGGAATCCGCACCGTCATATTTACAAACACAAAATTTTGCAGACACCTCATGTGACTCAGGGAACTTTGTAGACTATGTTTTAACAGGAATATTTAACCTTTACAGTTACTCTCCAAAAAACCTGCCTCCATTAAACTGAATGGAGGTGGGAGCTGCAAGTTATTAATAGCAGCTGTGATTGGTTGCTATAGGAACAAAGGACATTCATAGTATAAGAAGCTTATGTGTGAGATAATATGATGTCAGTGGGGAGACAGATAGAGAGAGACAGACACAGACTGAGAGACAAACAGACAGAGACAGATAGGCATAGACAGACAGGGAAAGAGACAGAGACAAACAGACAGAGGCAGACAGGGAAAGAGACAGACAGAGATAGACAGGGAAAAAAGGCAGACAGACAGAGACAGAGAAAGAGACAGAGGCAGATAGGGAAACAGACAAAGACAAACATACAGAGACAGGCAGGAGAAAAGGCAGACCGACAGGGAAACAGACAGACAGGGGAAGAGACAGACAGAGAGAGACAGACAGATAGAGACAGACAAAGAAATACAGAGATAGACAGGGAAAGAGACAAACGGGGAATGAGTCAGACAGAGAGAGACAAAGAGAGACAGGCAGAGAGAGACAGGGAAAGAGACAGACAGGGGAAGAGACAGACAGAGACAGACAAAGAAATACAGAGACAGACAGGGGAAGAGACAGACAGGGGAAGAGACAGACAGGGGAAGAGACAGACAGACAGGGAAAGAGACAGACCTGGAAAAGAGACAGACCTGGAAAAGAGACAGACAGACATAGAAACAGACAGCCACAAAGAGAGAAAGACAGACAGACACAGAGAGACAGACAGAGATAGAGAGACAGAGAGACATGGATAGAGATAGAGACACACAGAGACAGACAGATGACAGAGACTGGGAGAGAGACAGACAGAAGCATAAATCCCTAACTAAAACTTAACATTTAATGATAGTTTTAAAAGGTAAAAAAACACAAATCATGTAAATAGCATGACTCTCTTCTGTGCATAGAGTCAAAATTTTGTGTTTGTAAATATGACGGTGCGGATTCCTTTAGCAGACATACACACATACATATGTGACGCCCTGACACTGCAGGTAGTCACACATAGGCCCCCGCATAACAACTTCCCTCACCTAAGTCACACAAAGCCAACCAGAAAACCCTAGTCACCTCCCCCAGGGAAAGACAGGCACACCAGTGGGCAGGACCAGACGGAAGGAAACGCCCACCTAAGGGTCTGGAGACCCCGGGGCAGGAAAAAGGAGTCAGTTGTTTTTAAGGAGAGTTGTGGAGTGAGGAGTAAGGAGTGGAGTCCAGGCCTCTGCTTTAGACCTGAGGCTGAACTGACAGGTTAGTTAACCCCGCTTAACTAACTTAAGACAACAAATGGGCTGCAATGCTGAGAACCTGCTTACCTACGTAACTGATGAGGGAGGATGTCGCACATCCATGGGAAGATGTTCAAGCTCTCCTGCAGTTCTTGGTGGTCCGTACAGTCCGACCACTTCGAATTCTGAAAGGCACTCTTACCCTTTCTACCCTGGAACGAAGCTTACGCAAATAAACATGCTTGACCCTGGAATTGTTGACTCCGGTCTTCCTTTCATACCCCACACCTCCATTCCCATTTCTTATTTAAAAGTAATTACACAGACACAAATTTATCTTTGGATAATTTTGGCCATAGCAGCCATTTTATTAACAAGAATACATAACCAATAAAATTTGCAATGTGGTAAGGTCCTTGAAGCTACCAAAACCCTGGTGATTCCCATAACCGAGCAATAAAAAACCTCAACTTGCTCCCAGCCGTTACCCACACTGACTCAGTAGCACCAAATGGTTAGGGTTAATCCTCCGTCAACCCCAACCACACCCCCAGGGGCCCCGACATACCCCGTCGGGGTTCCCCCCCAAAATCACTAGGGGACCATCAATTCTGCCAATGAGGGGATCCATACCCGGATGAATCCCCGAACCAATTTTAAACCAACTTCAAGGACCCACCAATAAACAACACCACAACGAAGGCACCTTGAAACCCTTCAAGTGCCTGAGACCCCCCGCAAGCAAAGGGCCCTCTCAATACCTCCCTGCAAGCCAAGAGCCCATAAGTCAGTTCCCACCGCATTAAGGTGTACCCCGTCAGCCAACCAAAATTCCTCTTCCGTCCTTTCCAACTCAACATGCCGTATTGCTATACCCCCGTTCCGACTAACAAACTTCGAGATCGCCCTATTAACCTTCGCCCGCGCCTTGTTCAACCTGTCAACTGACCGCGCTTTCTGCCAACTCTTTCTCGCTACTATCTCCGACCAGACTATCGTTAGACCTGGAAACGACACCCATAACCGTAACAAATCATGTTTGATGTCCGTTATCAAGATTCGAAAAGGACGCCCACCCAAATCATTCCCCCCGGCATGCAACACTAAGATGTCAGGAGGTCTGTCCAACCGGGCGTATCTATGCACCTCCTGCAACACCCTGTTCCACCCTAACCCCCGAACACCGAGCCATCGCACGAGAGCCAGGTCCTTCTCAAAACCTAGCTGTCTCCCGTTCCATCTCGCGTCCGCTCGTCGGGCTCCCCAATACACATAAGAGTGGCCAAGGATCCAGACCAGGGAAGGAAGGGGGGGTGCTTCTGCAATACAAAATGTACAGACGACACCATTTTATTGCCTCACCAAACCAAATTGACAAAAAACACACACTCTCACCCCCCCCATTGCTACCCTAATACCCCCCCCCTTTTCCCCTCAATTGCCAACAACCACCTGGGGACGTACATACGACTTAAAGCGCTGCGACTTCCACCTACCAATCTGCTTAACTGTCTCCTCCGGTAGGCCGCATATAGAGGCCTCCTTCGCTGCCCCAATCCGAAAGACTTCGGATCTAACCCCAACGACTTCAAACATGCCCTAAAAACACTCACAAATTGGTATCTCGATAAAAAGGACCCATCCTCGTGACATAATAAGGGGCCATCCACCTTCGGACGGATCTGTTGAAAATTCCCGAGACACTTGAACGGGCACATATCAGCAATGCGTGGGGACATCACACACCAGTCTGTGAGCCGGAAGATGCAAATGACGCTGAAAGCCGGCAAGGCCGGCTGAAGCAGTAGGTGACTTTCGAAAATGTGCAGACAGGCGGCGAACTTTTACCAGCAGATCAGACAGCTCTGGGTATGAGTTTAGAAACCGCTGAACCACGAGGTTGAGCACATGGGCCACGCATGGAACATGTGTCAGCTGGCCTCGCCTCAAAGCCGCCACCAGGTTCCGGCCATTGTCACACACAACCTTTCCTGGCTTTAGGTTCAGAGGTGTGAGCCAGTGATCTGCATGCTGTTTTAGAGCTGTCCACACCTCTTCTGCATTGTGGGGTTTGTCACCTATGCAGATTAGCTGCAGCACAGCCTGTTGCCGCTTCGCCGAGGCAGTGCTGCAGTGCTTCCAGCTTGGGACTGGTGTGGAGGGTAAAGTACTGATGGGGTGGGTGTCTGTGTGGCCCAATTTTTGGAAAAAAGGGAGACTCCGCTTGGAGTAACCCTTGCTTGCTGTGTTTTTAAAAGAAGCCAAGATGAACAGAGCTGGGATCAGGAAAGACTTTGCTACCTACCCCGGTGTCATCCTGGGGACGGTTAATTATGGCGTATTTTTGAATTTGCTTGATGCAAATCAAAACATCCTGTTTGCAACTAGGGCCCAAGTGCTGCCACTGATGGGGTGGGTGTCTGTGTGGCCCAATTTTTGGAAAAAAGGGAGACTCCGCTTGGAGTAACCCTTGCTTGCTGTGTTTTTAAAATAAGCCAAGATGAACAGAGCTGGGATCAGGAAAGACTTTGCTACCTACCCCGGTGTCATCCTGGGGACGGTTAAGAATAGCGTATTTTTGAATGTGCTTGATGCAAATGTAGCTGTGAAGTGTACAACTGGGGCACAACTGCTGCCACTGAAGGGGTGGGTGTGTGTGGGGCCCAATTTTTGGAAAAAAGGGAGACTCCTCTTGGAGTCACCTTGCGGTGTTTTACATGATTTTAGAATGGCGTGCCATGCCTATATCTGTGTGTCCTCCTCTTTTTCCTTGTCCAGCTGTTTTGTTTTCGCATGAGTATATGTCCTTGTCACTTTCCCATGTGTTTGTGTTGTGTTGTGAGTTGTTTGTCACCTTTTGGACACCTTTGAGGGTGTTTTCTAGGTGTTTTACTGTGTTTGTGATTGCCTGCCATTGTTTCCTATTGGCTCGAGTTCGGTTCGTCGAACGTTCGACGAGCCGAACTCGAACGGGAGCTCCGTTCGGCGAACCGACCTCGAGCCGAACCTGGACCGGTTCGCTCATCTCTACTCCTGGACATACCTACCCCGGTGTCATCCTGGGGACGGTTAAGAATAGCGTATTTTTGAATGTGCTTGATGCAAATGTAGCTGTGAAGTGTACAACTGGGGCACAACTGCTGCCACTGAAGGGGTGGGTGTGTGTGGGGCCCAATTTTTGGAAAAAAGGGAGACTCCGCTTGGAGTAACCCTTGCTTGCTGTGTTTTTAAAAGAAGCCAAGATGAACAGAGCTGGGATCAGGAAAGACTTTGCTACCTACCCCGGTGTCATCCTGGGGACGGTTAATTATGGCGTATTTTTGAATGTGCTTGATGCAAATCAAAACATCCTGTTTGCAACTAGGGCCCAAGTGCTGCCACTGATGGGGTGGGTGTCTGTGTGGCCCAATTTTTGGAAAAAAGGGAGACTCCGCTTGGAGTAACCCTTGCTTGCTGTGTTTTTAAAAGAAGCCAAGATGAACAGAGCTGGGATCAGGAAAGACTTTGCTACCTACCCCGGTGTCATCCTGGGGACGGTTAAGAATAGCGTATTTTTGAATGTGCTTGATGCAAATGTAGCTGTGAAGTGTACAACTGGGGCACAACTGCTGCCACTGAAGGGGTGGGTGTGTGTGGGGCCCAATTTTTGGAAAAAAGGGAGACTCCGCTTGGAGTAACCCTTGCTTGCTGTGTTTTTAAAAGAAGCCAAGATGAACAGAGCTGGGATCAGGAAAGACTTTGCTACCTACCCCGGTGTCATCCTGGGGACGGTTAATTATGGCGTATTTTTGAATGTGCTTGATGCAAATCAAAACATCCTGTTTGCAACTAGGGCCCAAGTGCTGCCACTGATGGGGTGGGTGTCTGTGTGGCCCAATTTTTGGAAAAAAGGGAGACTCCGCTTGGAGTAACCCTTGCTTGCTGTGTTTTTAAAAGAAGCCAAGATGAACAGAGCTGGGATCAGGAAAGACTTTGCTACCTACCCCGGTGTCATCCTGGGGACGGTTAATTATGGCGTATTTTTGAATGTGCTTGATGCAAATCAAAACATCCTGTTTGCAACTAGGGCCCAAGTGCTGCCACTGATGGGGTGGGTGTCTGTGTGGCCCAATTTTTGGAAAAAAGGGAGACTCCGCTTGGAGTAACCCTTGCTTGCTGTGTTTTTAAAAGAAGCCAAGATGAACAGAGCTGGGATCAGGAAAGACTTTGCTACCTACCCCGGTGTCATCCTGGGGACGGTTAATTATGGCGTATTTTTGAATGTGCTTGATGCAAATCAAAACATCCTGTTTGCAACTAGGGCCCAAGTGCTGCCACTGATGGGGTGGGTGTCTGTGTGGCCCAATTTTTGGAAAAAAGGGAGACTCCGCTTGGAGTAACCCTTGCTTGCTGTGTTTTTAAAAGAAGCCAAGATGAACAAGTCATGGTCAGCAAAAACTTTTGTCACCACAGGGATCAGAGATGGTACGGACTGACGGGATGGCAGATAGTCAGCGTTCGGGGTTCGGGAATCGGCAGGACCGGATGGCGAGGCAGGAGCGGCTCTAGAAGAGAGATAGGTAAGTATATCACAGAGACACAAGGAGACCTGACTCCTAGCTTAGGAAACACGAAGAACAGGCCCCGCCCACTTGGACATTAAACCCCTTTATACCCTGTACCTGTGTGTTCAATTTCCTGTCAGTGGACGCTGGCCCTTTAAGAGAGGGTCAATGACCGCGCGCGCGCCCTAATGCGCATGCGCGAGGCCCGGGTGCCAGAAGCCAGGGCAGGGAGCGGTGTATAGGAAGCAGGGGAGCCGGCCTGGAGCAGGGCTGCCGACGGGCGCCGGGAGTGGGGACCGGGCCGCCTGGGGACCGCAGGTGGTGGAGGCTGGAGACCGTGGAGCGGGGGATGTCTGCCAGAGGAGCCGGGGAGCGAAGCAGGGAAGCCGGGGAGCGTGGCAGGTGAGCCGGGGGGCAGAGCAGGGGACCCGGAGAGCGTGACAATAGGTTTCCAAAAGGTTAGAATTCTGAAAAGATTCCCTCCATACTTTTCTGAAGATGGTGCTCTAGTGTATTCAAGCGATGTTCCTGTGCTGATGGAAAATGTAACATTAAGTACAATGTGAGCGAGTGGAGACACGTCATTGTTTCATCCAAAATGTCTGAAAGCTGTGCTACTGCTCAATGGCAGTAAGTATTCTTCAGTGTGTGTAGGGCATGTGTCGCGGGCAGAGGGGCCACGCACGCTACGCTCGGGTTCGGGGACTTCTGCTGCTGCTGCTGCTCGGTGGCTCGAGCGGAGGGCCAGATCCGGGGACTCGAGCAGCGCTCCTCGCCCACGAGTGAAAAGGGGGTGGTTTGTTTGGGGAGATAGTTAGTGACGTCACCCACAGGTCGTGGTGATAATGGGCACCACCACTGCTGGTGACGGGGATCCCGGGAGCGATGGCAGGGAGCAGCTAGGATGTTGGTTCCCCCTCCGTGGGTAGGGGTTGGTGATCCCGGGGCCCGGTGGCGGTACGGGGAGGCTGGATGGCTGGGGTGTACGTACCGAGGGAGCCCGTTTGCCCGCAGGCGCTGGCCCTTGGATCTCTAGCCTATGGCGGTGGCTTTTTATCCTCACGGTGTGGACGGTTGCCTTCTGTCGGGTCTTGGGTGTTAGGGAACCCCTGGGATTCCGGTCACTCTCGGATTTGACCATTGTCGGCGGCTCCTAGCCTGGTCAGGGTCCAATGGCCCTGCCTTTGTGCTTGGTACAGATCCGCTCACCGGTTCAGTTCCCTTCGGGTCACCGCCCGTCCCCGGTCCTACGGTTCAGCTGACTTGTACCACCTCCTGCAGACGGCCACCACCGTCTGCCGACCTTGCTGACAGTGCCTGGGCTCCTACCCAGACACTAACAGTTTCTGTCCTCTCACTTTCCACTACAAAACTAAACTAACTGCTTTTTCCCGCCTCCAGGCCTGTGAACTCCTCGGTGGGTGGGGCCAACCGCCTGGCTCCGCCCCACCTGGTGTGGACATCAGACCCTGGAGGAGGCAACAAGGATTTTGTGTGACTGATGTAGACTATCCAGGGGAGGGGGTGTGTGTGATTTTGTGTTTGTGACTACCTGGCTAGTCCAGGGCGTCACACATGCTATGCACTTGGAAGAAAGCTGTGAGAATTTAGACTTTATTCTCAAGAAACTTAACTACAAGGAGCATGGATGGTCAATATGTGGTGGTCTAAAAATGTTCTCATTGCTTCTTGGGCAGCAAGGAGGATATATTAAATACCCATGCTGTTCTGCCTCATGGCAGCCTGCTAATAGTCATTCATTAAAATTTCTGTTACAACCCCTAGAGGTCATTGTTATTCTTTTGAATTGCTGAGTTTCCCTTTAAGCTAAATGTATTCTGGGTAAGGAATGCCTCCCTGAGCTGAGAAGAAGCCTGCAGCCATTTTCTCTTTGGATTTGTCAGGAAAGGACATGCCGACTTACCTCTCTGTACATTCACCCCTGCCTAGTGTAATCCGGTGAGCAAAGCAAATTACATGTGTTAGTGATAGAATCCTAGATGGAAGAGTGTAGTAAATGCATTGTACATTGTACTTCTACACCTTTAGTGTCATCCCTGTCTTGTTTGTCTAGATAAGATTTCTATGTATTGCAGATGCAGTGACCTTTCACCTACATTCTCGTAAGAACTGCATCTCATGTACTGTTATGCTATGTTAACTCTGTATTAACACTGTACTGACTGTAATCATTTTCTTGTTATAGTTTTTACCCGTATAAAACAGTATCTTGGATATACCGTATTCTGTCTTCAACTGCATCTTGGATATTCCTATATTCACTGTATATTCCATGTATACTGCAATCAAGTTCACGTTACCAGCTAATAAATCAAGGCTATTGAACTCCACAGTCTGTTTATTTGAAATGTGAACTAGGGTTTAGCTGTATGCTAGAGATTCACAGCATTACGTAAAAGAAGGCAGAACACATGCTTTTTGTGTGAATTGGAAAGCCAGGTTAGGACTCTTCACTGGAGCAAAAAAAATTGGCCAACAAGAACATCTTTGTAACCGGGACTCAAGAACATTGTTGCATAAAGCTTAGTTGATCCCACCTAAAGTTCTCTTGCCACCACTCCACTGTAAGCTTGGACTGATGAAGCTGTTTGTGAAAGCGCTACTGAAAGAAGGAGAGATGTTTAAGTACCTGTGTACCAAGTTTCAGGGACTGTCAGAATCAAGTCTGAAGGAAGGTGTGATGCCCTGGCAAAACCAGGTAGTTACAGATAGGCCCCCGCACAACACCTTTCCTCACTTAGGAAACACACAGCCGACCTGAAACCCTAGTCACCTAGGACCCTGAAGCCAGGACCGAAAACAGCGGCCTAGCTAATTAAATGATTGAGGGCAGGATTATAGGTCCTATCCCACCTAAAGTCCCTCAAAGAAGACAACAGCCCACTGATAGGGATAAGGCCACCGCCAGGGCCCTTAGATCCCACGGGCCAGCGCCTGCGGGCACGGCTCCTTAGGCCATATCCAGCCGGGAGCGGACTCCTGAGTTCCAGACCAGGCAGTCCACCATACACAAAAACAAGTGCAGAGTAAAGGACAGCGACCACCAGCCTGGGTGGGGGACCTGAATGCAACCGGCCGGGGCGGCAGGCCACCAGCACCTTTGGTTTACCGAAAGACTCGTGTGATTCATTTACTGTGAGTAACCAAACATCCCCCTGCTTGCTCAGGCGCGCCGGCCCTTGCCATCACCATACCCTGCACAAAGACACTGGGCCCCGGGGCAATCATCCCTACACACGGAGGGGTTAACATCCAGCTGCCACTACATCTCTCCCGGGTATCCCATAACGGCAGCGGTGGTGTCCCACCTCACCACACACCGTTGGTGGCGTCACAAACTTAATACGGCCTAGCCCATACATCTACATTCCTCCTTTTATTCGACATGTCCGCGAGACCCCCGGGTCGAGCCACTCTCTTAGAAGGTCTGGATCCGACCAACGGCGGCTGCTGGCACAGGGGCAGCACAAAAGCATTTTTGTGGGTTCGGATATTCAGAAACCCATGAATGAAGGATGACGTGTTTTAAACAATAATGAAAACTGTTGAAAAAAGGGCTTGGGACTCTTTGAAAGAAGCAATAAATACGTTTCTAGGTAACAACAAAGAATCAAAATTTAAGTCCATCGTGGAGAACATGCTGAAACGTTTCAAAGCCTTGGGTTGTCTAATGAATTTGAAGTTACATTTTTTACATTCCTATTTGGACTACTTGTCTGAAAACCTTGGTGCTGGTGGGAAGAACAAGAAGGTTTTCATCGGAATATCAAGGAGATGGAACGACGATACCAAAGTAAATGAAACGTGAACATGATTGCCGGATGCTTCACAGAGAAGATCCACAGGCCTTCTATAAGAGAAAAGGGGGATCTAGAGAAAAGGAAAAAGTGCAAGAATAAATTTCTAATAAAGTTGCAGAATGACTGTACAATAAATAAATGTATTTTATATATAAAATTGTGAATATTTTTGGTTACAATAAGTATTTTTCTTGTTCATGTCACTTGTATGTAACTTCACACATGGATTGTACAAAATCAATATTTGATGGTTAAAAAAAAATATTTATTTTTTTTTTTAAATCAGGACATTAGAAAACATAATAATCAGTCACTGGATTTGAAGTTTCATAAACCAAAATTTTACATAGCTGTGTAATTTGTCGGGCACCCACCGACAATAGAATAGCGCCAGATTTAGGAAGCTGGCTGAGGTCTGCAAAGTCTGTAGCCAGGTGACAAAATTGTCCAACCTGGGTTTCTTCCTTAAGTAGTCTCTGGTATGATGATATGGTATAATCCTGGCAGCCGGAGTCGAAATCCCTAGATTGCGGTTATGATCTCCAATCGGAATTGGAGCCCCTAGATTGAAGCCATGTAGCCAAGTGATCCTCTAGTTGAAGCCAAAGTCCCTAGACCGAGTCCACAAGGCATCCTGGTTCTGATCCCCTAGCCAGCTCCTAAGAGCTTAGACTAGATCATGCAACATCCATCAACAACCTGGTGACTCCAAGAAGTCCCCTTTTATAGCCATAACCTTCCCTTAGGATATACTGTGCCCTTATCAGATTGGTTGTACAAGGTTGCTTCTCTTATTGGATGGATTTCAAGCTGCATGGATAATGTTCATTTAAATGATGTGGATAGAAAGACTGAAGATATCTACATGTAGTCTGAAATCCATCATGAATCAATACTATTTTACACAGTCATAAGCAGCCCATGGGCATTCACCTGCATTCAAACCAATAACAGCTCATAGACCAGACAATCCATCTACCACTGGACCAAAGACAGGAAGTTAAATCCACTGCCTGCGGTAACCAACTTAATCCTATAGGCTACTCACACAACAAACCCAACAGAAAGGAAAAAAACATGGCTTCGATTATCCATCCAATGAAAACGCATAACCATTGTGAGCCATTGGACAATGCAATTGGACACTTGGTGACATGGTGCACGGCCCAATGAATCAAGTCTTTACTTCATATTCACGGTTTAAGCCCTTGGGTTCTAATATGCCCAGAGTACATATCCAGAAAGATTCTCTTTCTTTGAGCTAAACACAAGTCAACAATACATTGTAAGCAGATTCTATTACCAGTCCCACACCATTTTGTGACGCATAATCACACAGTGATCCAATTAAGATTCCAAGTCATCGAACATGTCCAAGCCATACGCAGAGGAGGCAATAGAATTAGGAAGCTCAAAGAAAGGGAATCTTTCTGGATATATACTCTGGGCACATTGGAACCCAAAGGCTTAAACCATGAATATGAAGTACAGACTTGATTCATTGGGCCATGCATGGACATAATGGACATAATTCTAATAGGCAGGACAGGTAATAAGGAGCACAAGTTATATGCTAAAATGTGTTGTGTGACAAGACAGACACAGGAAAGGACATGATAACAGGTGTAGGGACCAACAAGGTGAGACAAGGGGTATCAGGATAGGGTCAAGTAGGTATGAATGTAGTAATGGGGCAGGCATAGAGAATTGTATGTGAATGTGAATTACAATAAATCACTAAGGAAAGGAATATGTGAGTGTGTGCCTAATGTAAACTAATATTGTACTGGCAAAATTATAGATGGAAAGGGAGAAGGGGAGGGGGGAGAGAGGAGGCTGTAATTGACTACAAGGGTATGAGTTATGAGTGATCATAGGGATAGTGTTACATAAGTGGAAATACCTATGGAGGACCGGATGTGTAAGCGCATACCTTATACAAACCTATAGAGTGCTGATGGGTGAGAGTGTGATGTTAGATATAAGACATCCTATAGTGAATAGTGAGCCGTAATCAAGTGCAACAGGGATATTTCACGTGACTATGGGAACCTGGAAGGTAAAGAAAGGGGAGAAAAAACTGTTAGACAAGGTAATCAGACATAATGTAACCAGTTGATCAGACATGATCACCTGGTTTGAGACCCCCTGCCTTACACTATATAGATATCATGTTTATTCCCCATCTATCTTGCTCAGGAGAGCATCTCCCTCCCCCGGCACCAAGAGCAGCTCATACTGAATTGTTACATTGACTAGTAACACTGCACACAGAAATGCACCTTAATATTCCACTGTTAACCCTTTCCTCCCAGCAGTAACACACAACTCCTCACCTTGATATCATGGTGATTTATGGTCAGAATGACTTCAATGCGATCAGTGATTTCTATTCTAGCTCTGCTCACATAGATTTTATATCCACACTCAACTATAGGCCGTTCTTCATATTTTGGGGGCTTTTAGTCAGATATACTAGTTTGTGCCTGTATAGTATTGGTGTAGATGGGAGTGTAGGGCATGGGTTACATGGCACTGTGGTGGAATACTGATGGGAGGTATTGGTGCTGTGTTTGATGCTTCTACTGGGTATTTTCCTACAAATACTGGAACAGCTCACTGCTTAGAATGATCCTTCCCAGCTCTATAATATATTATATATACCCCACAATGCAGGCTCACACACACATTTGTCTCAAGTGTGTTGTAGGGACACAGATACAGTCTTGGTCATGTGACTAAAGGCTACTTTACACACTGCGATATCGGTCCCGATATCGCTAGTGTGGGTACCTGCCCCCATCTGTTGCGCGACACGGGCAAATCGTTGCCCATGCCGCACAACACCGACCAGACCCGTCACACATACTTACCTGCCCGGCGACGTCGCTGTGTCCGGCGAACCGCCTCCTTTCTAAGGGGGCGGTCCGTGCGGCGTCACAGCGACGTCACTGAGCGACGGCCCAATAGCAGCGGAGGGGCGGAGATGAGTGGCCGGAACATCCCGCCCACCTCCTTCCTTCCTCATAGCGGCTGGGAGGCAGGTAAGGAGAGGTTCCTCGTTTCTGCGGTGTCACACGGAGCGATGTGTGCTACCGCAGGAGCGACGAACTACATCGTTACTGCTGCAGTAACGATAATCGAGAATGGAGACCCATGTCACCGATGAGCGATTTTGCACATTTTTGCAACGATGCAAAATCGCTCATCGGTATCACACGCAGCAACATCGCTAATGCGGCCGGATGTGCGTCACAAATTCCGTGACCCCAACGACTCCGCATTAGCGATGTCGCAGCGTGTAAAGCCCCCTTTAGTGGGAGTGGTGTACAGGGTCTTAGCAGTAAAGAGTATTCCATATTTCTGCCAGATACCCACAGAGATATTGAAATCTGAAAAAAGAGACTTCTGCTCATTGAAGGTAAGAACTACTCACATAGCGTTCAACTCCACAGCAAACGAGTGCTCTAGCACTGGCATCTCAGCAGGGATATTCCCCTACTACACATGTGTGTCTAGGTCACTGTGACAGTTTACAGGACATAACTCAGGGCACCTAGACAGAAGGCAGAGGGACTACTTTCTATTTCTGGTGTAGAGCATATATATATATTTATACTATTACATGGGACACATGTACCTTGTATTACCATTATTCGCTGTATATGAACCCCTTTTCTCCGGGCATTATTTGTCTATAGCATTTTTCACGAACCTGAGGCAACTGAGAACCCTTCAGTGAAGGAATTCCACTAACCCTCACAATACCTACCAGGGGCCTCCCTGCAGTAACTCAGGTAGTTGTACCCATTCTCTTTCCGCATTCTATGTGTTCTTCTTCTTTCTTCTTTTTTTTCTTTTTTCTTCTTTTTATTTCTATCATGTAGTTCAGGGGTTTATAGATATATGTCCTGCATCTCATATTTCCTTTAGTGGTGCTTCTTACCCATTCTCATATCATTTACCCTAGTATTTCATGATCCTGAGGCGACTGAGAACCCTTTAATAAAGGAATCCTTTTTCACCTGAATTGTCAAGTGATACTTACCAGTGACTATCACGTAATGTTACAGGTAGTTCCATTTTCTTCCTCTTCTTTCTCTCCTTTCTTCTTTGTCACACGGTCCATTGTGTTATAGCCCACGTGTCATGATAACACTTGTACCATCTTTTCATTTAGATTCCACCTACAATTATTTACCGATTCCAGTTCTGGAATAGGCTTTCATCATCTACTCACTAGAATTCTCAAGTTCATAAGGTACTGAGACATATACATGTTCACACCATTATAAAGAACAAAGTATAAACATTGAGGTTTTTCTCACACCCATGTTCCTGTGTTCTTTGATATGATATGTGTTCATTTCCTTCACTATATAGGATTGCAAGTTTTCCATTTGTACCTTAATGGCAATGACGCTATACAATTGAACACATATCATCCTGTTATCCATATAGGTGTGTATTTACCTGCTTGACTATTTTTGGTTGTTTGATCCAGAATGTTTCTCCAGATAGGTCATGTGGAAATTTTCTTTCCTCAGTACAAATGTTTTCACTATGGCTTTGGAAAATTTTTTTGTATGTGCATCATGGTCATTTGACCCATTGTACTCTCAAGTAGCAATATATTGTACTGTTATGTTGTACTATGTACTAATTACGTGTTTATATGGTTTTGTAACCCTTTATGATCTTAGATAACTTTATCCTTGATAAAGACCTAAAAACAAGCTCGAAACGTTGGATGAATTATCCTTTTGCACAAATAAAGAATTTTCAGCATTCTAAGAGTTCTTTTCTTACGTTATTGATCACTATAGTGTGCCAGAGCTATTTCTATTGAATTGACTCTTATTTTTTCTGAGCACCTGCTATATACACAGTGAGCCAGACATATTCAATTTTCATTCAGAAGGCAGAGGGAAGCCTTAGCAGCTGAGCCTATATCTTGGCTTGTGAGCATTAGAACAGGCCGGCGATTACAGGGTAACATGAAAAATGTCCAGCTTGCATTATGACTAGAACATGACAATATCCTTTTAAGTACTAACCTATGATGCGTTCCTAAGCAGTTGATGTTATATGTTCTACATTTCATTTTCTGCATACTTTACAAGTAGTAGAATTTGCTTTGATATAGGCAACTGGATTTTCATTTTTTTTCTGTTTATCAGTAGGACTTCAAAATAACAAAGGTGATCGCCTCCCGTTGCCTGGGAACCGTCCAGGCACAAGAGGGCTATGTGTCACCAGAAGGCGCACACACTCCCTCAAGGCCGGCAGACGTGCAATCCCAGGCACCTTCCAGTACCGACCAAGGTAGCGTCCTCCGAAACTACACTTGATCTTAGCCAAAAGGCCGAGAAGCTATAACCCGAATTGGTTACGGCCTTGAGTGGCACCCTGGCCTATACCGGACACATCTTAGGGAGAGGGAGACAAACCCACGCCTACAGAAGACATTTTGTCACCCAAGCCAAACCCTTGAAAAGGCTGTTTTGCAGAGCAAAAACAAGGAGAATGGTGCTTTTTGCAGCCGCCGCCCACTGCAATGAATCTGAATAACTCCTCCTTTTGGGCACAAGCACCTCCCCTCCCCCTTGCAGTCTTTCCAATTCATGATACAAAAAGACGGACGGACAGGACAGGACAGGACCATCTGCCTGACTTTCCGTCACTGCCACCCTTTGCCATCCTTGCCCGTAGAAAGCCCTTTCATCATCCCCAAACCCTAATCTTTTCCCTTCCCTTCCCAGCTGCGTCTCACTCCCTTTCATTAGGAAGTGAGCGCAGCCTTTTCTCCGTTCTGCACATGCGCGACGTTAAACACAAATGCGCAGGCGTGCGTTCCATTAGCCTCACTGCATTCCACTCCCATACAGGAAGTGGGCACAGCTATTACTACGGTCGCACATAAAAGAACCCACGGCCACCACTGCACATAGCTGACTCCACCACAGGACACCCACTTCTACACCAACGCAGGTAAGACAGGATCGGCACCTCTATGCTCCCGTTACAATCAGGCTCAGTCACCATGTGATAACGCTCTCAACTCTTTAGTTGCAGGCTCCCCTTGCTTCACCTCCACTGGCTGTGCTGCCATTTCCTCTCCCACCTGGAAGGTATACTTTATTCCACTATTTTCCTGTTTCTCTCTTCCCCCTTTTCCCATAACCTACTTTTATCTGCATTTGTGGGGTATCTATATGCTATTTACATCATAGTTTTATTCATTAATATGGAAGGGAAGAGTGCCCATGAGAGTGTTGAACTGCGGAGAGCAAAAGATTAAGCTGCTCCGATTTGCCACCATTGATAAGCTGTTCTCAGTAGATACACATGCTATCCAAACAGCAGCATCCACCATTGCTTCAGCCCACCCATTCAGTGACAGCTCACCAAGTCAGCCAGAGGAGTGGTGTAAGGAATTACACGTAGGCACTGACTCCACACCTTCACATCACAAGAAGGGGGTCTACAGGCTAGTGCAAGAATACGAGCAAGTCTTCAGCAAACATCCGCTAGACTTTTGAAAAATAAAAGGGGTCAAACACTACATCCCCACAAGTGCACACCCACCCATCAAAGAGAGATATAAGCCAAATCTACCTGCACATTACCAGTGTACCAAGGACATGTTGAGCAACATGAAGGAGGCTGGGGTTATCCGTGACAGTTGTAGCCTCTGGGCAGCTCCGTTGGTCCTGTTAAAGAAGAAGGACAGCACCACTCCCCTGTATTGAGGAATAGCTAGCTGCATTGACAACTGCAAATTATTTTTCTACCCTTGATCTCACTAGTCACTATTGGCAAGTGTCCGTTGCTGAGGCAGACCGGGAGAAGACCGCCTTTGCCACCCCGATGGGTCTCTGCGAGTTCAAAAGCATGCCCTTCGAGCTGTGCAATTTGCCAGGAACCTTCCAGAGGCTGATGGAATGCTGCTTGGGACACCGAAACTTTGAAACGGTACTGCTATACCTTTATGATGTTATTGTTTATTCTAACGCAAACAAGATTTTAGGGTGTATAAAAAGGGAGATTAGATCCGATGATCCCAACGTATTGTTACCCCTCTATAAATCACTTGTAAGGCCACATCTGGAATATGGGGTAAAGTCCTGAGCAGGTTGATAACCATTGGTTTGAGCATGGTAGGGTGTAGTACGCATCTTCCTGCATCGGTAAAAGCTGCAGAAGTCCTTGAAGATTTCCGCTTCAAAGGCAGTGCCTTGATCTGTGAGGACTCTCTCTGAGTAGCCATGAGGTCTGCATAAGTGTGCTTGGAAGACCTTCGCTGCAGTATGGGCCATTAGATCTTTGACTTGTACCACAACCATAAATCTCGAGTAGTTGTCTACCATCGTAAGTGCATACGTGAGCTCACCTCGATATTCTGCAACAAAACTCCCTTTTTCGATTTCAGTTTCAGCAAACACTCCTCTTCCTGTAGAAAATATTTATCATTACCTAAGACAGTCATTCTAATGCATGACAATATTAAGGCAATTTAGTTAAAACTTGTTTTAACTCACCTTTAAGGGGATTGATGTATTTCATGGTCAATCCAGGTTTGTCAGTGATGGCACTGACATAATGTATGGCGTCTTTTTCGGGCGTTATCCTTTGCCTTTTCATTGTGAAAATCCAGTTGCCTATATCAAAGCAAATTCTACTACTTGGAAAGTATGCAGAAAATGAAATGTAGAACATATAACATCAACTACTTAGGAACGCATCATAGGTTAGTACTTAAAAGGATATTGTCATGTTCTAGTCATAATGCAAGCTGGACATTTTTCATGTTACCCTGTAATCGCCGGCCTGTTCTAATGCTCACAAGCCAAGATATAGGCTCAGCTGCTAAGGCTTCCCTCTGCCTTCTGAATGAAAATTGAATATGTCTGGCTCACTGTGTATATAGCAGGTGCTCAGAAAAAATAAGAGTCAATTCAATAGAAATAGCTCTGGCACACTATAGTGATCAATAACGTAAGAAAAGAACTCTTAGAATGCTGAAAATTCTTTATTTGTGCAAAAGGATAATTCATCCAACGTTTCGAGCTTGTTTTTAGGTCTTTATCAAGGATAAAGTTATCTAAGATCATAAAGGGTTACAAAACCATATAAACACGTAATTAGTACATAGTACAACATAACAGTACAATATATTGCTACTTGAGAGTACAATGGGTCAAATGACCATGATGCACATACAAAAAAATTTTCCAAAGCCATAGTGAAAACATTTGTACTGAGGAAAGAAAATTTCCACATGACCTATCTGGAGAAACATTCTGGATCAAACAACCAAAAATAGTCAAGCAGGTAAATACACACCTATATGGATAACAGGATGATATGTGTTCAATTGTATAGCGTCATTGCCATTAAGGTACAAATGGAAAACTTGCAATCCTATATAGTGAAGGAAATGAACACATATCATATCAAAGAACACAGGAACATGGGTGTGAGAAAAACCTCAATGTTTATACTTTGTTCTTTATAATGGTGTGAACATGTATATGTCTCAGTACCTTATGAACTTGAGAATTCTAGTGAGTAGATGATGAAAGCCTATTCCAGAACTGGAATCGGTAAATAATTGTAGGTGGAATCTAAATGAAAAGATGGTACAAGTGTTATCATGACACGTGGGCTATAACACAATGGACCGTGTGACAAAGAAGAAAGGAGAGAAAGAAGAGGAAGAAAATGGAACTACCTGTAACATTACGTGATAGTCACTGGTAAGTATCACTTGACAATTCAGGTGAAAAAGGATTCCTTTATTAAAGGGTTCTCAGTCGCCTCAGGATCATGAAATACTAGGGTAAATGATATGAGAATGGGTAAGAAGCACCACTAAAGGAAATATGAGATGCAGGACATATATCTATAAACCCCTGAACTACATGATAGAAATAAAAAGAAGAAAAAAGAAAAAAAAGAAGAAAGAAGAAGAACACATAGAATGCGGAAAGAGAATGGGTACAACTACCTGAGTTACTGCAGGGAGGCCCCTGGTAGGTATTGTGAGGGTTAGTGGAATTCCTTCACTGAAGGGTTCTCAGTTGCCTCAGGTTCGTGAAAAATGCTATAGACAAATAATGCCCGGAGAAAAGGGGTTCATATACAGAGAATAATGGTAATACAAGGTACATGTGTCCCATGTAATAGTATAAATATATATATATTGTACTAAGCTCTACACCAGAAATAGAAAGTAGTCCCTCTGCCTTCTGTCTAGGTGCCCTGAGTTATGTCCTGTAAACTGTCACAGTGACCTAGACACACATGTGTAGTAGGGGAATATCCCTGCTGAGATGCCAGTGCTAGAACACTCGTTTGCTGTGGAGTTGAACGCTATGTGAGCAGTTCTTACCTTCAATGAGCAGAAGTCTCTTTTTTCAGATTTCAATATCTCTGTGGGTATCTGGCAGAAATATGGAATACTCTTTACTGCTAAGACCCTGTACACCACTCCCACTAAAGGGGGCTTTACACGCTGCGACATCGCTAATGCGGAGTCGTTGGGGTCACGGAATTTGTGACGCACATCCAGCCGTATTAGCGATGTTGCTGCGTGTGATACCGATGAGCGATTTTGCATCGTTGCAAAAACGTGCAAAATCGCTCATCGGTGACATGGGTCTCCATTCTCGATTATCGTTACTGCAGCAGTAACGATGTAGTTCGTCGCTCCTGCGGTAGCACACATCGCTCCGTGTGACACCGCAGAAACGAGGAACCTCTCCTTACCTGCCTCCCAGCCGCTATGAGGAAGGAAGGAGGTGGGCGGGATGTTCCGGCCACTCATCTCCGCCCCTCCGCTGCTATTGGGCGGTCGCTCAGTGACGTCGCTGTGACGCCGCACGGACCGCCCCCTTAGAAAGGAGGCGGTTCGCCGGACACAGCGACGTTGCCGGGCAGGTAAGTATGTGTGACGGGTCTGGTCGGTGTTGTGCGGCATGGGCAGCGATTTGCCCGTGTCGCGCAACAGATGGGGGCGGGTACCCACACTAGCGATATCGGGACCGATATCGCAGTGTGTAAAGTAGCCTTTAGTCACATGACCAAGACTGTATCTGTGTCCCTACAACACACTTGAGACAAATGTGTGTGTGAGCCTGCATTGTGGGGTATATATAATATATTATAGAGCTGGGAAGGATCATTCTAAGCAGTGAGCTGTTCCAGTATTTGTAGGAAAATACCCAGTAGAAGCATCAAACACAGCACCAATACCTCCCATCAGTATTCCACCACAGTGCCATGTAACCCATGCCCTACACTCCCATCTACACCAATACTATACAGGCACAAACTAGTATATCTGACTAAAAGCCCCCAAAATATGAAGAACGGCCTATAGTTGAGTGTGGATATAAAATCTATGTGAGCAGAGCTAGAATAGAAATCACTGATCGCATTGAAGTCATTCTGACCATAAATCACCATGATATCAAGGTGAGGAGTTGTGTGTTACTGCTGGGAGGAAAGGGTTAACAGTGGAATATTAAGGTGCATTTCTGTGTGCAGTGTTACTAGTCAATGTAACAATTCAGTATGAGCTGCTCTTGGTGCCGGGGGAGGGAGATGCTCTCCTGAGCAAGATAGATGGGGAATGAACATGATATCTATATAGTGTAAGGCAGGGGGTCTCAAACCAGGTGATCATGTCTGATCAACTGGTTACATTATGTCTGATTACCTTGTCTAACAGTTTTTTCTCCCCTTTCTTTACCTTCCAGGTTCCCATAGTCACGTGAAATATCCCTGTTGCACTTGATTACGGCTCACTATTCACTATAGGATGTCTTATATCTAACATCACACTCTCACTCATCAGCACTCTATAGGTTTGTATAAGGTATGCGCTTACACATCCGGTCCTCCATAGGTATTTCCACTTATGTAACACTATCCCTATGATCACTCATAACTCATACCCTTGTAGTCAATTACAGCCTCCTCTCTCCCCCCTCCCCTTCTCCCTTTCCATCTATAATTTTGCCAGTACAATATTAGTTTACATTAGACACACACTCACATATTCCTTTCCTTAGTGATTTATTGTAATTCACATTCACATACAATTCTCTATGCCTGCCCCATTACTACATTCATACCTACTTGACCCTATCCTGATACCCCTTGTCTCACCTTGTTGGTCCCTACACCTGTTATCATGTCCTTTCCTGTGTCTGTCTTGTCACACAACACATTTTAGCATATAACTTGTGCTCCTTATTACCTGTCCTGCCTATTAGAATTATGTCCATTATGTCCATGCATGGCCCAATGAATCAAGTCTGTACTTCATATTCATGGTTTAAGCCTTTGGGTTCCAATGTGCCCAGAGTATATATCCAGAAAGATTCCCTTTCTTTGAGCTTCCTAATTCTATTGCCTCCTCTGCGTATGGCTTGGACATGTTCGATGACTTGGAATCTTAATTGGATCACTGTGTGATTATGCGTCACAAAATGGTGTGGGACTGGTAATAGAATCTGCTTACAATGTATTGTTGACTTGTGTTTAGCTCAAAGAAAGAGAATCTTTCTGGATATGTACTCTGGGCACATTAGAACCCAAGGGCTTAAACCGTGAATATGAAGTAAAGACTTGATTCATTGGGCCGTGCACCATGTCACCAAGTGTCCAATTGCATTGTCCAATGGTTATGCGTTTTCATTGGATGGATAATCGAAGCCATGTTTTTTTCCTTTCTGTTGGGTTTGTTGTGTGAGTAGCCTATAGGATTAAGTTGGTTACCGCAGGCAGTGGATTTAACTTCCTGTCTTTGGTCCAGTGGTAGATGGATTGTCTGGTCTATGAGCTGTTATTGGTTTGAATGCAGGTGAATGCCCATGGGCTGCTTATGACTGTGTAAAATAGTATTGATTCATGATGGATTTCAGACTACATGTAGATATCTTCAGTCTTTCTATCCACATCATTTAAATGAACATTATCCATGCAGCTTGAAATCCATCCAATAAGAGAAGCAACCTTGTACAACCAATCTGATAAGGGCACAGTATATCCTAAGGGAAGGTTATGGCGGATGCAGGAAGATGCGCACTACACCCTACCATGCTCAAACCAATGGTTATCAACCTGCTCAGGACTTTACCCCATATTCCAGATGTGGCCTTACAAGTGATTTATAGAGGGTTAACAATACGTTGGGATCACCGGATCTAATCTCCCTTTTTATACACCCTAAAATCTTGTTTGCTTTAGAATAAACAATAACATCATAAAGGTATAAGATGACGCCATTATTAGCGTCACCATACCGCTACTCTGCCTTCTAAAACGGTCTCTGCTCAAAACCAAACATGATGCATTGCAGGCGGAGCGCGATGAGTTGCAGCAAGAAACAGTAGTGGGTGTGGGTGATAACACACAGCCCAGCCTCGTCTCATCACAACGTGCAGTGGAGGACTATGACGAGGAGGAGGATGAAGACATGGAGCAAATCTCCGGCCAAATTGAGGATATGACATGCACACCAGTCATATCCTCGGTTCAGCGTGGCTGGCCAGAGGACAGGGTAGATGAGGAGGAGGAGGAGGAGGAGGAGGACAGCATGTTCAGTCAACGTGTTGGTCAGGCTACTGAAGTCCTGGCTGTTAAGAGTCTGGCGCACATGGCTGACTTTATGGTAAGCTGCCTGTCTCGTGACCCTCGCTTTAAGAACATCTTGGCCGACAATCATTACTGGTTGGTAACACTGTTAGACCCACGCTACAAGGAGAACTTTATGTCTCTTATTCCCGAGGCGGAGAGGTCAACCAAAATGCAGCAGTTCCGGAAGGCAATAGTCACGGAAGTAGGCAAAGCATTCCCCTCACAAAACGCTAGCGGCATAGGTCAGGAATCAGTGGACAACCAAGGCGTACAGCCGAGAGAGGCACAAGTCCAATCCGCCAGAGGTAGGGGAACAGTCTTTAAGATGTGGGACAGTTTTCTCAGCCCCTCACGTACCACAGCCCCTGAGGTGCGGGGTAGTGCCACAAGAAATCCTAAGTTTGCCCAGATGCTCAAGGAGTACCTTGCAGATCGAACAACTGTACTCCGACATTCCTCTGTGCCTTACAATTATTGGGTATCCAAGGTGGACACGTGGCATGAATTGGCTCTCTACGCCTTGGAAGTCCTGGCCTGCCCTGCCGCTAGCGTTTTGTCAGAGCGTGTTTTTAGTGCCGCAGGTGGAATCATTACAGATAAACGCACCCGCCTGTCAACTGAAAATGCTGACAGGCTGACTCTGATCAAGATGAACAAGGGTTGGATTGGGCCAGACTTCACCACACCACCAGCAAATGAGAGCGGAATTTAAAGTTTGTAACGGGAATTTGCCATGTACCTCCAGTCACCCATGGGTACACACTTCTGGACTTTGGATAATCGCTGGACTGCTCCTCCTTCTCCTCATGCGCCACCATGATGACCGTTACAAGAGTTAGGCCTTTGTTTCAGGTATACCCCCAGTGGTAAATTTTTTCGCCCATTCTTTGCAGAATGGACATTACAACGACAGGAGACCCGCTCCTTTGCAATGGGAACAATGTTTTGAGGCCCTCATGCACGTCTCTATGCAGGGACAACGTGGAGCCTCCCAATTTTTGGCTGCCCTGCCAAAGGGCTATACTATAATACACCCACTTCCTGACAATGGACACTTAATGTTTTGAGGCCCTCATGCACGTCTCTATCCAGGGACAACGTGGAGCCTCCCAATTTTTGGCTGCCCTGCCAAAGGGCTATACTACAAAAGACCCACTTCCTGACAATGGACACTTAATGTTTTGAGGCCCTCATGCACGTCTCTATCCAGGGACAACGTGGAGCCTCCCAATTTTTGGCTGCCCTGCCTAAGGGCTATACTATAATACACCCACTTCCTGACAATGGACACTTAATGTTTTGAGGCCCTCATGCACGTCTCTATCCAGGGACAACGTGGAGCCTCCCAATTTTTGGCTGCCCTGCCAAAGGGCTATACTACAAAAGACCCACTTCCTGACAATGGACACTTAATGTTTTGAGGCCCTCATGCACGTCTCTATCCAGGGACAACGTGGAGCCTCCCAATTTTTGGCTGCCCTGCCTAAGGGCTATACTATAATACACCCACTTCCTGACAATGGACACTTAATGTTTTGAGGCCCTCATGCACGTCTCTATCCAGGGACAACGTGGAGCCTCCCAATTTTTGGCTGCCCTGCCAAAGGGCTATACTATAATACACCCACTTCCTGACAATGGACACTTAATGTTTTGAGGCCCTCATGCACGTCTCTATCCAGGGACAACGTGGAGCCTCCCAATTTTTGGCTGCCCTGCCAAAGGGCTATACTACAAAAGACCCACTTCCTTCCAATGGGCACTTCAGGTTTACAGGCCCTCATGCACGTCTCTATCCAGGGACAACGTGGAGCCTCCCAATTTTTGGCTGCCCTGCCTAAGGGCTATACTATAATACACCCACTTCCTGACAATGGACACTTAATGTTTTGAGGCCCTCATGCATGTCTCTATCCAGGGACAACGTGGAGCCTCCCAATTTTTGGCTGCCCTGCCAAAGGGCTATACTACAAAAGACCCACTTCCTTCCAATGGGCACTTCAGGTTTACAGGCCCTCATGCACGTCTCTATCCAGGGACAACGTGGAGCCTCCCAATTTTTGGCTGCCCTGCCAAAGGGCTATACTACAAAAGACCCACTTCCTTCCAATGGGCACTTCAGGTTTACAGGCCCTCATGCACGTCTCTATCCAGGGACAACGTGGAGCCTCCCAATTTTTGGCTGCCCTGCCTAAGGGCTATACTATAATACACCCACTTCCTGACACTGGACACTTAATGTTTTGAGGCCCTCATGCACGTCTCTATCCAGGGACAACGTGGAGCCTCCCAATTTTTGGCTGCCCTGCCTAAGGGCTATACTACAATAGACCCACTTCCTTACAATGGGCACTTCAGGTTTACAGGCCATCATGCACGTCTGTATGCAGGGGCATTGGTGAACCTCACAATTTTGGACTGCCCTGGCAAAGGAAAATACTACAAAGACTCAGTTCCTCAAAATGGGCACATTAGACTCAGAGGCCTTTATGTACGTCTCTTCTCAGGGACATCGGAGTGCCACACAATGTTTTACGTAAAATCTTTCATGTATTGATCTCAAAAAGTAACATACATTAGCTCTATCTCACTATTGGGTATGTGCCCTTAACATTTCCGCTATGAAAAATCATTTTGGTGTCATTTTGGAAGGTTTTCTGGTGAGTCCGTAAAAATGGCGTAAAACGTGGACAAAATTATTCACAGCTGTGACTTTTGAGTGATAAATGCTTCAAGGGGTCTTCCCCATGCTGTTGCCATGTCATTTGAGCACTCTTCGGAGACTTTTGTGCCATTTTTAGGGTTTCTACATGCTGCCGGTGGTCATTTCACAAAAATACTCGGGTCTCCCATAGGATAACATTGGGCTCGGTGCTCGGGCCGAGTACACGAGTATCTTGGGAGGCTCGGCCCGAGCTTCGAGCACCCGAGCTTTTTAGTACTCGCTCATCACTACTAATAAACCTAAAAAATAAAAATAAATTGAATAAAAATCATGAATGTTGTGTTATAACAGGAAATTCGGTGTAAGAATGAATATCCGGGATGAGAGTTCAGCGAATGAGTTATAGAAATTGTTACAAAAAGGAGTGTGTACGGTTTATGCGTAAATTTTCAGAATGCGTACATGAAAATTATATGTATGTGAGAATGTCCCCCATGCTTTGTAAAAAGTTATTTATGAAAATGTAAATAAAATATATAAAAATGCCTAATTATTTATAATTTATGAGAAAGATATATATGTATGGAAGAATGTTATAAGGTGTCCAAGAACCATAAAGAAAAAGGGTGCATATATAATGTTAGAGGTCTAGAGTTCCACCAGGCTATATCACCCCTAAAGAAATAGAAAGAAGACCTTACTACCTGTGTACCCCAAAAAAAGCTATATTTCTTAGCCAGGATTATGGTGGAGATATGCACAAGTGAAATAAGAATATAAAGTAATACAATAAGATTATAAAACCAATATGTGTGCATTCATGCACCACCCGGTACGCTACCCTTGCCAAATTGTTCACTCTAGATCCCCACACGATCCATGAAGCCGTTCCCCCGGTCACACCGCCTGCTGCCGGTTCCCACTCATCCCTGGGGGAGTTAGGCGAGTGGTATCGAGAGCTACATGTCGGCACTGATGATACCCCCATACACCACAAGGAAGGGGTATACCGGGTGGTACAGGAGTATGAGCGGGTTTTTAGCAAGCACCCTCTAGATTTTGGGCAGATTAAAGGGGTTCAACACCACATCCCTACCGGTACACACTCCCCTATTAAAGAGAGATACAGGCCTATTCCCCCTGCGCACTACCAATGCGCCAAAGACATGTTGAGGAACATGAAGGAGGCAGAGGTTATTAGGGACAGCTGTAGTCCCTGGGCCGCTCCGTTGGTGCTGGTTAAGAAGAAGGATGGCACCATGCGGATGTGAGTGGATTACCGGAAGATTAACCAGATAACGCATAAGGATGCTTACCCTCTACCCCGCATCAAAGAGTCCCTGGCCTCGCTGAGAACCGCTAACTACTTCTCCACCCTTGACCTCACCAGCGGGTACTGGCAGGTGGCCGTGGCACCGGAGGACCGAGAGAAGACTGCCTATGGGACCGTTTTGCTGTACTTGGATGATGTGATTGTGTACTCACAGACGTATGAAGCCCACCTGGAGCACCTAGCCGAGGTGTTCGCGTCCCTTGCCAAGTATGGGATGAAGTTGAAGCCCTCAAAGTGTCATCTGCTGAAACCCAGAGTGCAGTACCTAGGACATGTGGTTGGTGCGGAAGGTGTCGCCCCCAACCCCGGCCATTCACTGAGAAGGTGCACGTCTACCAACAACGGGTGAACCTGGATCCGCTGCCCCGACAGGACTGGCAGGAAGCTCAGGACCAGGCACCTGCTGTCCGCCTGGTCAAGACTCTAGTGGAACAGGGTTCTGCTGGGATAGACCCTGCTGCCCCTGCCGAAGCCCAACGTCTGTGGCAAGAACGGACCCGGCTATACCTACACCAGGGGAAGTTGTATCGCGAGCTGATTAATCCAAAGACTCACGAGAAGATCCGCCAGCTGGTGATTCCCCAGGCTAAAGTGCCCACCGTCCTGCAAGCATACCATGATGGTGCAGTGCACTTCGGGTGGAAGAAGCTAGAGATGTTGTTAAGAGAGCGGTTCTATTGGAGTGGAATGCGGGAATCTGTGGAGGCCTGGTGCCGAGAATGTGGCCCTTGCGCATTGAGAAGGAAGGACGAGGCCAGCCAGAAGGCACCCCTACACCCGATCATTACACACCAACCGCTGGAGCTGGTTGCCCTTGACCATGTAAAGCTCACCCCCAGCCGAAGTGGGTACACCTACGCTCTGACCATCGTAGACCACTACTCGAGGTTCCTGGTGGTTGTCCCAGTTAAGGACTTAACCGGCCGCACCGCTGCTAAGGCTTTCCAGGCTTATTTCTGTTGACCGCATTGGTACCCGGAGAGGGTGCTTACCGACCAGGGTCCGGCCTTTGAAGCAGAGGTATTCCAGGAATTCTGCCAGTTGTACGGCTGCAAGAAAATCCGGACCACGCCTTACCACGCCCAAACCAATGGCATTTGTGAAAAGATGAACCACTTGGTCCTGGGCCTCCTCAAGACGTTACCACTGGAAGAGCGGAACCTGTGGCTGGAGAAGCTACCTGACCTGGTCGATATGTACAACAACATCCCTTCCAGCTCTACGAAATGCACTCCAGCATACCTGATGAGAGCTCGTCCCGGCCGGCAACCAGTGGATCTGGAAATGGGCTTGGAAGCTTCAGAAGCACTCCTGTCGACAGCTGAATGGGACACTCGGCGGAGGACACAGTACCGACAGGTCCAGGAGTATGTTGAAAAGAACTTGTGCCGGAGTCGGGGACAACAGGAGCAGTGCTTCAACAAGAAGGCGCCTGCCGGTTCCTTCCAACCTGGGGATGTAGTGCTGAAACGGAAAAGAAGGGCCCACAAGCTGGATGATCAATGGGAAAAAACCCCGTATGTAGTCCAGCCCACAGGATGGGAGAATGGGAAGGCCTACCAGATCAGCCGTGACCAGGGGGGGACTTTGGCCACGGTTTCCCGAGACCACCTGAAGAAGTGCCCACCAGCATTGAGAGTAGCGGATGAGGCTCCAGTTCCCAGTCCAGTGGAGAAGGAAAAAGAGGTAATCCACACCATGATGGGTGATTTTCCAGCAGACTGGCCTACACAGAACGGTGCGGTGATCCTTCCAGTGATACTGTTCCCACAACCCGTGGATGAAGAAATGATGGAAACGGTTAACCGCGAGCCAGTGCCCAGGGATGTACCTGTACCCAGCTCCCCTACGCCTCCGCCTGCCCCACATGATAGCAGGGAGGAGGAACTGACTGTTCCCTCTGCCCCACTGCCTGTCACCACTGACACCGGACCCCGAAGGTCCACTCGCTCCAACCTAGGTAGACCCCCACTTAGGTACAGGGAAACTACTCTTTAAAAGGGGGGGGCTTTATGTGTTGAGTGTACCAGTTTGAAAGTTTTAAATGATAAGTAAAGATGATCAACCTCTATAAATCACTTGTAAGGCTACATCTGGAATATGGGAACCAGTTTTGGGCTCCACATTTTAAAAAGGTCATTCAGAAGTTAGAGTCAGTTCAAAGGTGGGCAACTAGACTACTACAAGGAATGGAAGGCCTCCCATATGATGACAAGTTGAAAAAGTTATTAAGTGATTATTGGCTGCAATGGGGCTTTCTGGCTGGTGCCAGCCTCTCTTCTTAGCACACAGGAACCACAATCCCTACACCATGCTTCAATGGATTCTCTCATCCCAGCCCAGTAAAACTACATATTTTACACAGTCATAAGCAGCCCATGGGCATTCACCTGCATTCAAACCAATAACAGCTCATAGACCAGACAATCCATCTACCACTGGACCAAAGACAGGAAGTTAAATCCACTGCCTGCGGTAACCAACTTAATCCTATAGGCTACTCACACAACAAACCCAACAGAAAGGAAAAAAACATGGCTTCGATTATCCATCCAATGAAAACGCATAACCATTGTGAGCCATTGGACAATGCAATTGGACACATGGTGACATGGTGCACGGCCCAATGAATCAAGTCTTTACTTCATATTCACGGTTTAAGCCCTTGGGTTCTAATGTGCCCAGAGTACATATCCAGAAAGATTCTCTTTCTTTGAGCTAAACACAAGTCAACAATACATTGTAAGCAGATTCTATTACCAGTCCCACACCATTTTGTGACGCATAATCACACAGTGATCCAATTAAGATTCCAAGTCATCGAACATGTCCAAGCCATACGCAGAGGAGGCAATAGAATTAGGAAGCTCAAAGAAAGGGAATCTTTCTGGATATATACTCTGGGCACATTGGAACCCAAAGGCTTAAACCATGAATATGAAGTACAGACTTGATTCATTGGGCCATGCATGGACATAATGGACATAATTCTAATAGGCAGGACAGGTAATAAGGAGCACAAGGGATATGCTAAAATGTGTTGTGTGACAAGACAGACACAGGAAAGGAGATGATAACAGGTGTAGGGACCAACAAGGTGAGACAAGGGGTATCAGGATAGGGTCAAGTAGGTATGAATGTAGTAATGGGGCAGGCATAGAGAATTGTATGCGAATGTGAATTACAATAAGTCACTAAGGAAAGGAATATGTGAGTGTGTGCCTAATGTAAACTAATATTGTACTGGCAAAATTATAGATGGAAAGGGAGAAGGGGAGAGGGGAGAGAGGAGGCTGTAATTGACTACAAGGGTATGAGTTATGAGTGATCATAGGGATAGTGCTACATAAGTGGAAATACCTATGGAGGACCGGATGTGTAAGCGCATACCTTATACAAACCTATAGAGTGCTGATGGGTGAGAGTGTGATGTTAGATATAAGACATCCTATAGTGAATAGTGAGCCGTAATCAAGTGCAACAGGGATATTTCACGTGACTATGGGAACCTGGAAGGTAAAGAAAGGGGAGAAAAAACTGTTAGACAAGGTAATCAGACAAACATGACAAATAAAAAACAAGGAAGAATGGAACTCCATACATACTGGAACCATATATAGTGTGAACACGAAAAAGAACCGGGCGTTAGAAAAAATGTGCACGGCCCAATGAATCAAGTCGGTTCTTCATATTCATGGTTTAAGCCCTTGGGTTCCAACGTGCCCAGAGTATATATCCAGAAAGATTCCCTTTCTTTGAGCTTCCTAATTCTATCGCCTCCTCTGCGTATGGCTGGGACATGTTCGATGACTTGGAATCTTAATTGGGCCACTGTGCGATTATGCGTCACAAAATGGTGTGGGACTGGTAATAGAATCTGCTTACAACGTATTGTTGACTTGTGCTTAGCACAAAGAAAGGGAATCTTTCTGGATATGTACTCTGGACACATTAGAACCCAAGGGCTTAAACCGTGAATATGAAGTACAGACTTGATTCATTGGGCCGTGCACCATGTCACCATGTGTGCAATTGCATTGTCCAATGGCTCACAATGGTTATGCGTTTTCATTGGATGGATAATCGAAGCCATGTTTTTTTCCTTTCTCTTGGGTTTGTTGTGTGAGTAGACTATAGGATTAAGTTAGTTACCGCAGGCAGTGGATTTAGCTTCCTGTCTTTGGTCCAGTGGTAGATTGATTGTTTGGTCTATGAGCTGTTATGGGTTTTAATCCAGGTGAATGCCCATGGGCTGCTTATAACTGTGTGAAATATGTAGTTTTACTGGGCTGGGATGAGAGAATCCATCGAAGCATGGTGTAGGGATTGTGGTTCCTGTGTGCTAAGAAGAAAGGCTGGCACCAGCCAGAAAGCCCCATTACAGCCAATAATCAACCGCTAGCCGCTGGAACTCGTTGCTCTAGATCATGTCAAACTCACACCAAGCAGGAATAGATACATTAGCCCACCATCCCACCCAAAGAGCAACTTCTGCTGCGCAGCTGGCTTTCTAGGCAGCAGCGCTATCGTGATGTCAGCGGGGGACATTGTGACAAGCCAGTGTTCCGTCACTTCATGTTGTGCACTGTTCAAACGGAAAATACATCAACAGGCAGACTACAGAAAAGCTTACTAACAAAGGTTAGAGAGGGGCTTTCTCAGAGGGCTTTTTACAGTTTGTCTATTCCCAATTAGCCGTTTAAGTATGCTTAATGAAAGTACTAATTCTTTCATAGGCCGCCCATTCTTAGTATTTGACGTTCCTTATATTGCGGTATCAGGCTTCGCAGCAGGTTGCAAAACATTCATCACCCATGACTGTCCCCAATTGGGCTCAGAAGCTAAATGTCTATCATGACCTCTCTTTTTGAAAGTCCAAGAGCAAGCAAACTCTTCCTCCAGGAGAGGGAGCCAACAGATCACTAAAGACATCATCATTGCTCAAAGAAAACACCGAAAAACAATGGAAGCTTTAATTGGAGTGGAATCTGATAGACAGCACCTGATGCCAAGTCTGCATCTTCTAACACCTGCAGTCACTGCAGCAGCTGAATCCAATGTGTCCAAAAGGGATCTATTCTATTCAATTGCAAATGATCTAGATAAGACTGAGAATAAGATACTGCACGGGACATAGCAGAGTTGGTCAAGTTGAGTGGAGATGAGTTTGCTATTTGGCACAGCTTTTGCATCAATAAAGCAAGTAAAAGGTGTGAAAGATAAAAAAAAGGGTGAAAGTGTGAAAAGTGAATTGGCCAAATTGAGGTGCATATAAAGTTTTTGCTTTCTTTCAATTCACTAATGGGGCTCATTTGAATCAGGTGAATTGAGTTCTGCTTTTGGAAACTGGGTTAAGAAGGGGTGCACCGGTCCTGGAGGTACTGCAATACCAGGTCAATGCGTGGAGTGGACAGAGCAAGATTTTTTCCATCTCCTTGTTCTAAAAATCCATTTAATATATGGTCCCCAGAGAGGGGACGTATCAGATATTAAACTGATAAGAACAGATTTAATTTTTTTTTTTTTCTGTTTATCAGTAGGACTTCAAAATAACAAAGGTGATCGCCTCCCGTTGCCTGGGAACCGTCCAGGCACAAGAGGGCTATGTGTCACCAGAAGGCGCACACACTTCCTCAAGGCCGGCAGACGTGCAATCCCAGGCACCTTCCAGTACCGACCAAGGTAGCGTCCTCCGAAACTACACTTGATCTTAGCCAAAAGGCCGAGAAGCTATAACCCGAATTGGTTACGGCCTTGAGTGGCACCCTGGCCTATACCGGACACATCTTAGGGAGAGGGAGACAAACCCACGCCTACAGAAGACATTTTGTCACCCAAGCCAACCCTTGAAAAGGCTGTTTTGCAGAGCAAAAACAAGAAGAATGATGCTTTTTGCAGCCGCCGCCCACTGCAATTAATCTGAATAACTCCTCCTCCTCCAAGCACCTCCCCTCCCCCTTGCAGTCTTTCCAATTCATGATACAAAAAGACGGACGGACAGGACAGGACAGGACAGGCTGCCTGACTTTCCGTCACTGCCACCCTTTGCCATCCTTGCCCGTAGAAAGCCCTTTCATCATCCCCAAACCCTAATCTTTTCCCTTCCCTTCCCAGCTGCGTCTCACTCCCTTTCATTAGGAAGTGAGCGCAGCCTTTTCTCCGTTCTGCACATGCGCGACGTTAAACACAAATGCGCAGGCGTGCGTTCCATTAGCCTCACTGCATTCCACTCCCATACAGGAAGTGGGCGCAGCTATTACTACGGTCGCACATAAAAGAACCCACGGCCACCACTGCACACAGCTGACTCCACCACAGGACACCCACTTCTACACCAACGCAGGTAAGACAGGATCGGCACCTCTATGCTCCCGTTACAATCAGGCTCAGTCACCATGTGATAACGCTCTCAACTCTTTAGTTGCAGGCTCCCCTTGCTTCACCTCCACTGGCTGTGCTGCCATTTCCTCTCCCACCTGGAAGGTATACTTTATTCCACTATTTTCCTGTTTCTCTCTTCCCCCTTTTCCCATAACCTACTTTTATCTGCATTTGTGGGGTATCTATATGCTATTTACATCATAGTTTTATTCATTAATATGGAAGGGAAGAGTGCCCATGAGAGTGTTGAACTGCGGAGAGCAAGAGATTAAGCTGCTCCGATTTGCCAGATACACATGCTATCCAAACAGCAGCATCCACCATTGCTTCAGCCCACCCATTCAGTGACAGCTCACCAAGTCAGCCAGAGGAGTGGTGTAAGGAATTACACGTAGGCACTGACTCCACACCTTCACATCACAAGAAGGGGGTCTACAGGCTAGTGCAAGAATACGAGCAAGTCTTCAGCAAACATCCGCTAGACTTTTGAAGAATAAAAGGGGTCAAACACTACATCCCCACAAGTGCACACCCACCCATCAAAGAGAGATATAAGCCAAAACTACCTGCACATTACCAGTGTACCAAGGACATGTTGAGCAACATGAAGGAGGCTGGGGTTATCCGTGACAGTTGTAGCCTCTGGGCAGCTCCGTTGGTCCTGTTAAAGAAGAAGGACAGCACCACTCCCCTGTATTGAGGAATAGCTAGCTGCATTGAGAACTGCAAATTATTTTTCTACCCTTGATCTCACTAGTCGCTATTGGCAAGTGTCCGTTGCTGAGGCAGACCGGGAGAAGACCGCCTTTGCCACCCCGATGGGTCTCTGCGAGTTCAAAAGCATGCCCTTCGAGCTGTGCAATTTGCCAGGAACCTTCCAGAGGCTGATGGAATGCTGCTTGGGACACCGAAACTTTGAAACGGTACTGCTATACCTTTATGATGTTATTGTTTATTCTAAAGCAAACAAGATTTTAGGGTGTATAAAAAGGGAGATTAGATCCGGTGATCCCAACGTATTGTTAACCCTCTATAAATCACTTGTAAGGCCACATCTGGAATATGGGGTAAAGTCCTGAGCAGGTTGATAACCATTGGTTTGAGCATGGTAGGGTGTAGTGCGCATCTTCCTGCATCGGTAAAAGCTGCAGAAGTCCTTGAAGATTTCCGCTTCAAAGGCAGTGCCTTGATCTGTGAGGACTCTCTCTGAGTAGCCATGAGGTCTGCATAAGTGTGCTTGGAAGACCTTCGCTGCAGTATGGGCCATTAGATCTTTGACTTGTACCACAACCATAAATCTCGAGTAGTTGTCTACCATCGTAAGTGCATACGTGAGCTCGCCTCGATATTCTGCAACAAAACTCCCTTTTTCGATTTCAGTTTCAGCAAACACTCCTCTTCCTGTAGAAAATATTTATCATTACCTAAGACAGTCATTCTAATGCATGACAATATTAAGGCAATTTAGTTAAAACTTGTTTTAACTCACCTTTAAGGGGATTGATGTATTTCATGGTCAATCCAGGTTTGTCAGTGATGGCACTGACATAATGTATGGCGTCTTTTTCGGGCGTTATCCTTTGCCTTTTCATTGTGAAAATCCAGTTGCCTATATCAAAGCAAATTCTATAACTTGTAAAGTATGCAGAAAATGAAATGTAGAACATATAACATCAACTGCTTAGGAACGCATCATAGGTTAGTACTTAAAAGGATATTGTCATGTTCTAGTCATAATGCAAGCTGGACATTTTTCATGTTACCCTGTAATCGCCGGCCTGTTCTAATGCTCACAAGCCAAGATATAGGCTCAGCTGCTAAGGCTTCCCTCTGCCTTCTGAATGAAACTTGAATATGTCTGGCTCACTGTGTATATAGCAGGTGCTCAGAAAAAATAAGAGTCAATTCAATAGAAATAGCTCTGGCACACTATAGTGATCAATAACGTAAGAAAAGAACTCTTGGAATGCGGAAAATTCTTTATTTGTGCAAAAGGATAATTCATCCAACGTTTCGACCTTGTTTTTAGGTCTTTATCAAGGATAAAGTTATCTAAGATCATAAAGGGTTACAAAACCATATAAACACGTAATTAGTACATAGTACAACATAACAGTACAATATATTGCTACTTGAGAGTACAATGGGTCAAATGACCATGATGCACATACAAAAATTTTTTCCAAAGCCATAGTGAAAACATTTGTACTGAGGAAAGAAAATTTCCACATGACCTATCTGGAGAAACATTCTGGATCAAACAACCAAAAATAGTCAAGCAGGTAAATACACACCTATATGGATAACAGGATGATATGTGTTCAATTGTATAGCGTCATTGCCATTAAGGTACAAATGGAAAACTTGCAATCCTATATAGTGAAGGAAATGAACACATATCATATCAAAGAACACAGGAACATGGGTGTGAGAAAAACCTCAATGTTTATACTTTGTTCTTTATAATGGTGTGAACATGTATATGTCTCAGTACCTTATGCACTTGAGAATTCTAGTGAGTAGATGATGAAAGCCTATTTCAGAACTGGAATCGGTAAATAATTGTAGGTGGAATCTAAATGAAAAGATGGTACAAGTGTTATCATGACACGTGGGCTATAACACAATGGACCGTGTGACAAAGAAGAAAGGAGAGAAAGAAGAGGAAGAAAATGCAACTACCTGTAACATTACGTGATAGTCACTGGTAAGTATCACTTGACAATTCAAGTGAAAAAGGATTCCTTTATTAAAGGGTTCTCAGTCGCCTCAGGATCATGAAATACTAGGGTAAATGATATGAGAATGGGTAAGAAGCACCACTAAAGGAAATATGAGATGCAGGACATATATCTATAAACCCCTGAACTACATGATAGAAATAAAAAGAAGAAAAAAGAAAAAAAAGAAGAAAGAAGAAGAACACATAGAATGCGGAAAGAGAATGGGTACAACTACCTGAGTTACTGCAGGGAGGCCCCTGGTTGGTATTGTGAGGGTTAGTGGAATTCCTTCACTGAAGGGTTCTCAGTTGCCTCAGGTTCGTGAAAAATGCTATAGACAAATAATGCCCGGAGAAAAGGGGTTCATATACAGCGAATAATGGTAATACAAGGTACATGTGTCACATGTAATAGTATATATATATATATTGTACTAAGCTCTACACCAGAAATAGAAAGTAGTCCCTCTGCCTTCTGTCTAGGTGCCCTGAGTTATGTCCTGTAAACTGTCACAGCGACCCAGACACACATGTGTAGTAGGGGAATATCCCTGCTGAGATGCCAGTGCTAGAGCACTCGTTTGCTGTGGAGTTGAACGCTATGTGAGCAGTTCTTACCTTCAATGAGCAGAAGTCTCTTTTTTCAGATTTCAATATCTCTGTGGGTATCTGGCAGAAATATGGAATACTCTTTACTGCTAAGACCCTGTACACCACTCCCACTAAAGGGGGCTTTACACGCTGCGACATCGCTAATGCGGAGTCGTTGGGGTCACGGAATTTGTGACGCACATCCGGCCGCATTAGCGATGTTGCTGCGTGTGACACCGATGAGCGATTTTGCATCGTTGCAAAAACGTGCAAAATCGCTCATCGGTGACATGGGTCTCCATTCTCGATTATCGTTACTGCAGCAGTAACGATGTAGTTCGTCGCTCCTGCGGCAGCACACATCGCTCCGTGTGACACCGCAGAAACGAGGAACCTCTCCTTACCTGCCTCCCAGCCGCTATGAGGAAGGAAGGAGGTGGGCGGGATGTTCCGGCCACTCATCTCCGCTCCTTCGCTGCTATTGGGCGGTCGCTCAGTGACGTCGCTGTGACGCCGCACGGACCGCCCCCTTAGAAAGGAGGCGGTTCGCCGGTCACAGCGACGTCGCCGGGCAGGTAAGTATGTGTGACGGGTCTGGTCGGTGTTGTGCAGCATGGGCAGCGATTTGCCCGTGTCGCGCAACAGATGGGGGCGGGTATCCACACTAGCGATATCGGGACCGATATCGCAGTGTGTAAAGTAGCCTTTAATAAACTGTGTAAAGGATTTTAAGTAAAAATCCACAATAAACCAGCGCTAGATGGGTTTTTATAATTTTATTAATAGACCACAAATAAAAAAATTTTTGCTATCCTTGTTTCAAGACAGAGTATTTGATAATATACAATACACTGATTATTACTAAAACCAAGGACCACATAAAACAAGGACCACATAAAATAAAAAATGAAAGTAATGAGAATAAAATTCTTTTGTATAACCAATTAACTTCGAGGTGATACAATATTCACATTGATTTAGTTTTACCAGTCTAATGTAATGCCCCGGCCGGTGGCATATATTTTGTTTGGTTAATAATTTAGACTTATACAATGAAAGATGTACTATACCACCCCTGGCTAACTTACAAGTTTTAAGTTGTACAATATAAGTTTGCGACGTTATATTCGCCCCCAGGGCCTGGGGGAATAAACCTCACAACAACTTGACCGCAAAAAACACCCCGGATTTCTCCGTTGATTAGGCTGGAACCGCTATGTACAGGATTGACCTGTTAGACTTCCAGAGCGGACGTTTTGAGGCCAGTGGCCGCGACTAGTGCTGGCTCTGGGGGAGATGTATGGTTACCGACATCCCTCTTTACAGAGCCTTTATAACACTTCACAAGGCCACAAACCAGCCGGTCCCGTATTCTCCCAAATGTACTTTCGAAATCAAGCAGTACGAAGCCACTGAAAGCACCAAGATGTTGGCTGCGGACAACAATAAGATCAGCGGTAACTACTCAGCCTCTCCAGCGGGCAGTCCAGACCGTATCCAGTGTCAGCTGACTGATTCCACACAGGAGGAAGTTGCTTGGCAGGTTAGCACCACACAAGGCTCCGATCCGCTTCCAAACGAGCAATGCAGAACCGCTGGAGGTACCAATGTATCCTGGTTGCAGACAAAGGAAATGTCAGCGGTAACCTCTCAACCTCTCCAGCAGGCAATCCGTACCGTGTCCAGTGGAAGCCGGTTGATTCCACACGAGGGAGAGATTACTTGGCAGGTTATCACCGCACAGGTGAGGTAGGCAAAAACAGAGTCCTGATCCGACGCGCGTTTCGGGGGCGTGTAACGGCCCCCTTCCTCAAGGATAACTCAGCTGTTGCCTAGAGCACTATTTATGCATACATTTAATTGGTTATAATTTGCATAAAATTAAACAATGTTTAAATTCAACCAACATTCAATGACCACTACATATATCAATTTGTGAAAGACCGTTTATAATAGCCATATAATATAATTATGTGCAAAGGTTTTTCTAAAGGTTTTTCTAAAAAGACCTATATATAGCCTTGCTTGTATCATCATATACTGGGAAGACAATGTGTATATATGCATATGCTTTTTTACAACAATAAATTTAACAAAAGGACATCATAAAGGTGTAATATAAATTTGCTATAATATGAAAAGCCCCTTATATCTACATCAACCTTGGGCAAGTGAAGCACCAATTTTAATATATATTATGCATATATACACATATATCTCCATGACAATCGCTTTTTTTTTTTTTTTTTTTTTTTCCTTCTCTCCGTATTATTATCAGTACCTATTACTCCTCTACCTATAAAAATATAAATTAATTAAAAGCAAACAGTTCTATATCATTATTGAGTCCATATGGTTTCAAGGTGTTCAATTCAAAAATCCATTGGCTTTCTGCTCGTGACATTTTTTTAATGAAATCGCCACCTCTCCAATCCTTAGTTATTTTTTGTACGCCCCATACTTGGGATCCTTTAAAGGACCCTCCATGTTTTAACACATAATGTCTGGATAGGGGGTGCTTAGTACATTTATTTTTAACACTTCTAATGTGCTCACCCACCCTTTTCCATAGGGGTCTAATAGTTCTCCCAATGTATTTTTTCTGACAGGGACATTGAATGCAATATACTACTCCCTTTGATTGACATGTAATAAATTCTCTAATCATGACTTCTGACTGCCCCTGTAAGAAGGATTTCCGTGAAATATTTTTTGTATTCTTACATACTATACAGCTTTTGCATGGAAAAAAACCTTTCAGGCCAAATAATCCTCCCTTATTAGGTGCTGTAAGATTACGTATGGTGGGTGCCACTAAATTGCCAATATTGTTTGCCTTCCTATATATGAATATAACGTCGCAAACTTATATTGTACAACTTAAAACTTGTAAGTTAGCCAGGGGTGGTATAGTACATCTTTCATTGTATAAGTCTAAATTATTAACCAAACAAAATATATGCCACCGGCCGGGGCATTACATTAGACTGGTAAAACTAAATCAATGTGAATATTGTATCACCTCGAAGTTAATTGGTTATACAAAAGAATTTTATTCTCATTACTTTCATTTTTTATTTTATGTGGTCCTTGTTTTATGTGGTCCTTGGTTTTAGTAATAATCAGTGTATTGTATATTATCAAATACTCTGTCTTGAAACAAGGATAGCAAAAAATTTTTTATTTGTGGTCTATTAATAAAATTATAAAAACCCATCTAGCGCTGGTTTATTGTGGATTTTTACTTAAAATCCTTTACACAGTTTATTAAAGGCTACTTTACACACTGCGATATCGGTCCCGATATCGCTAGTGTGGATACCCGCCCCCATCTGTTGCGCGACACGGGCAAATCGCTGCCCATGCTGCACAACACCGACCAGACCCGTCACACATACTTACCTGCCCGGCGACGTCGCTGTGACCGGCGAACCGCCTCCTTTCTAAGGGGGCGGTCCGTGCGGCGTCACAGCGACGTCACTGAGCGACCGCCCAATAGCAGCGGAGGGGCGGAGATGAGTGGCCGGAACATCCCGCCCACCTCCTTCCTTCCTCATAGCGGCTGGGAGGCAGGTAAGGAGAGGTTCCTCGTTTCTGCGGTGTCACACGGAGCGATGTGTGCTGCCGCAGGAGCGACGAACTACATCGTTACTGCTGCAGTAACGATAATCGAGAATGGAGACCCATGTCACCGATGAGCGATTTTGCACGTTTTTGCAGCGATGCAAAATCGCTCATCGGTGTCACACGCAGCAACATCGCTAATGCGGCCGGATGTGCGTCACAAATTCCGTGACCCCAACGACTCCGCATTAGCGATGTCGCAGCGTGTAAAGCCCCCTTTAGTGGGAGTGGTGTACAGGGTCTTAGCAGTAAAGAGTATTCCATATTTCTGCCAGATACCCACAGAGATATTGAAATCTGAAAAAAGAGACTTCTGCTCATTGAAGGTAAGAACTGCTCACATAGCGTTCAACTCCACAGCAAACGAGTGCTCTAGCACTGGCATCTCAGCAGGGATATTCCCCTACTACACATGTGTGTCTGGGTCCCTGTGACAGTTTACAGGACATAACTCAGGGCACCTAGACAGAAGGCAGAGGGACTACTTTCTATTTCTGGTGTAGAGCTTAGTACAATATATATATATATACTATTACATGTGACACATGTACCTTGTATTACCATTATTCGCTGTATATGAACCCCTTTTCTCCGGGCATTATTTGTCTATAGCATTTTTCACGAACCTGAGGCAACTGAGAACCCTTCAGTGAAGGAATTCCACTAACCCTCACAATACCAACCAGGGGCCTCCCTGCAGTAACTCAGGTAGTTGTACCCATTCTCTTTCCGCATTCTATGTGTTCTTCTTCTTTCTTCTTTTTTTTCTTTTTTCTTCTTTTTATTTCTATCATGTAGTTCAGGGGTTTATAGATATATGTCCTGCATCTCATATTTCCTTTAGTGGTGCTTCTTACCCATTCTCATATCATTTACCCTAGTATTTCATGATCCTGAGGCGACTGAGAACCCTTTAATAAAGGAATCCTTTTTCACTTGAATTGTCAAGTGATACTTACCAGTGACTATCACGTAATGTTACAGGTAGTTGCATTTTCTTCCTCTTCTTTCTCTCCTTTCTTCTTTGTCACACGGTCCATTGTGTTATAGCCCACGTGTCATGATAACACTTGTACCATCTTTTCATTTAGATTCCACCTACAATTATTTACCGATTCCAGTTCTGAAATAGGCTTTCATGATCTACTCACTAGAATTCTCAAGTGCATAAGGTACTGAGACATATACATGTTCACACCATTATAAAGAACAAAGTATAAACATTGAGGTTTTTCTCACACCCATGTTCCTGTGTTCTTTGATATGATATGTGTTCATTTCCTTCACTATATAGGATTGCAAGTTTTCCATTTGTACCTTAATGGCAATGACGCTATACAATTGAACACATATCATCCTGTTATCCATATAGGTGTGTATTTACCTGCTTGACTATTTTTGGTTGTTTGATCCAGAATGTTTCTCCAGATAGGTCATGTGGAAATTTTCTTTCCTCAGTACAAATGTTTTCACTATGGCTTTGGAAAAATTTTTTGTATGTGCATCATGGTCATTTGACCCATTGTACTCTCAAGTAGCAATATATTGTACTGTTATGTTGTACTATGTACTAATTACGTGTTTATATGGTTTTGTAACCCTTTATGATCTTAGATAACTTTATCCTTGATAAAGACCTAAAAACAAGGTCGAAACGTTGGATGAATTATCCTTTTGCACAAATAAAGAATTTTCAGCATTCCAAGAGTTCTTTTCTTACGTTATTGATCACTATAGTGTGCCAGAGCTATTTCTATTGAATTGACTCTTATTTTTTCTGAGCACCTGCTATATACACAGTGAGCCAGACATATTCAAGTTTCATTCAGAAGGCAGAGGGAAGCCTTAGCAGCTGAGCCTATATCTTGGCTTGTGAGCATTAGAACAGGCCGGCGATTACAGGGTAACATGAAAAATGTCCAGCTTGCATTATGACTAGAACATGACAATATCCTTTTAAGTACTAACCTATGATGCGTTCCTAAGCAGTTGATGTTATATGTTCTACATTTCATTTTCTGCATACTTTACAAGTAGTAGAATTTGCTTTGATATAGGCAACTGGATTTTCACAATGAAAAGGCAAAGGATAACGCCCGAAAAAGACGCCATACATTATGTCAGTGCCATCACTGACAAACCTGGATTGACCATGAAATACATCAATCCCCTTAAAGGTGAGTTAAAACAAGTTTTAACTAAATTGCCTTAATATTGTCATGCATTAGAATGACTGTCTTAGGTAATGAAAAATATTTTCTACAGGAAGAGGAGTGTTTGCTGAAACTGAAATCGAAAAAGGGAGTTTTGTTGCAGAATATCGAGGCGAGCTCACGTATGCACTTACGATGGTAGACAACTACTCGAGATTTATGGTTGTGGTACAAGTCAAAGATCTAATGGCCCATACTGCAGCGAAGGTCTTCCAAGCACACTTATGCAGACCTCATGGCTACTCAGAGAGAGTCCTCACAGATCAAGGCACAGCCTTTGAAGCGGAAATCTTCAAGGACTTCTGCAGCTTTTACCGATGCAGGAAGATGCGCACTACACCCTACCATGCTCAAACCAATGGTTATCAACCTGCTCAGGACTTTACCCCATATTCCAGATGTGGCCTTACAAGTGATTTATAGAGGGGTAACAATACGTTGGGATCACCGGATCTAATCTCCCTTTTTATACACCCTAAAATCTTGTTTGCTTTAGAATAAACAATAACATCATAAAGGTATAGCAGTACCGTTTCAAAGTTTCGGTGTCCCAAGCAGCATTCCATCAGCCTCTGGAAGGTTCCTGGCAAATTGCACAGCTCGAAGGGCATGCTTTTGAACTCGCAGAGACCCATCGGGGTGGCAAAGGCGGTCTTCTCCCGGTCTGCCTCAGCAACGGACACTTGCCAATAGCGACTAGTGAGATCAAGGGTAGAAAAATAATTTGCAGTTCTCAATGCAGCTAGCTATTCCTCAATACAGGGGAGTGGTGCTGTCCTTCTTCTTTAACAGGACCAACGGAGCTGCCCAGAGGCTACAACTGTCACGGATAACCCCAGCCTCCTTCATGTTGCTCAACATGTCCTTGGTACACTGGTAATGTGCAGGTAGTTTTGGCTTATATCTCTCTTTGATGGGTGGGTGTGCACTTGTGGGGATGTAGTGTTTGACCCCTTTTATTCTTCTAAAGTCTAGCGGATGTTTGCTGAAGACTTGCTCGTATTCTTGCACTAGCCTGTAGACCCCCTTCTTGTGATGTGAAGGTGTGGAGTCAGTGCCTACGTGTAATTCCTTACACCACTCCTATGGCTGACTTGGTGAGCTGTCACTGAATGGGTGGGCTGAAGCAATGGTGGATGCTGCTGTTTGGATAGCATGTGTATCTACTGAGAACAGCTTATCAATGGTGGCAAATCGGAGCAGCTTAATTTCTTGCTCTCCGCAGTTCAACACTCTCATGGGCACTCTTCCCTTCCATATTAATGAATAAAACTATGATGTAAATAGCATATAGATACCCCACAAATGTAGATAAAAGTAGGTTATGGGAAAAGGGGGAAGAGAGAAACAGGAAAATAGTGGAATAAAGTATACCTTCCAGGTGGGAGAGGAAATGGCAGCACAGCCAGTGGAGGTGAAGCAAGGGGAGCCTGCAACTAAAGAGTTGAGAGCGTTATCACATGGTGACTGAGCCTGATTGTAACGGGAGCATAGAGGTGCCGATCCTGTCTTACCTGCGTTGGTGTAGAAGTGGGTGTCCTGTGGTGGAGTCAGCTATGTGCAGTGGTGGCCGTGGGTTCTTTTATGTGCGACCGTAGTAATAGCTGCGCCCACTTCCTGTATGGGAGTGGAATGCAGTGAGGGTAATGGAACGCACGCCTGCGCATTTGTGTTTAACGTCGCGCATGTGCAGAACGGAGAAAAGGCTGCGCTCACTTCCTAATGAAAGGGAGTGAGACGCATCTGGGAAGGGAAGGGAAAAGATTAGGGTTTGGGGATGATGAAAGGGCTTTCTACGGACAAGGATGGCAAAGGGTGGCAGTGACGGAAAGTCAGGCAGCCTGTCCTGTCCTGTCCTGTCCGTCCGTCTTTTTGTATCATGAATTGGAAAGACTGCAAGGGGGAGGGGAGGTGCTTGTGTCCAAAAGGAGGAGTTATTCAGATTCATTGCAGTGGGCGGCGGCTGCAAAAAGCACCATTCTTCTTGTTTTTGCTCTGCAAAACAGCCTTTTCAAGGGTTGGCTTGGGTGACAAAATGTCTTCTGTAGGCGTGGGTTTGTCTCCCTCTCCCTAAGATGTGTCCGGTATAGGCCAGGGTGCCACTCAAGGCCGTAACCAATTCGGGTTATAGCTTCTCGGCCTTTTGGCTAAGATCAAGTGTAGTTTCGGAGGACGCTACCTTGGTCGGTACTGGAAGGTGCCTGGGATTGCACGTCTGCCGGCCTTGAGGAAGTGTGTGCGCCTTCTGGTGACACATAGCCCTCTTGTGCCTGGACGGTTCCCAGGCAACGGGAGGCGATCACCTTTGTTATTTTGAAGTCCTACTGATAAACAGAAAAAAAAAAAAATTAAATCTGTTCTTATCAGTTTAATATCTGATACGTCCCCTCTCTGGGGACCATATATTAAATGGATTTTTAGAACAAGGAGATGGAAAAAATCTTGCTCTGTCCACTCCACGCATTGACCTGGTATTGCAGTACCTCCAGGACCGGTGCACCCCTTCTTAACCCAGTTTCCAAAAGCAGAACTCAATTCACCTGATTCAAATGAGCCCCATTAGTGAATTGAAAGAAAGCAAAAACTTTATATGCACCTCAATTTGGCCAATTCACTTTTCACACTTTCACCCTTTTTTTTATCTTTCACACCTTTTACTTGCTTTATTGATGCAAAAAGCTGTGCCAAATAGCAAACTCATCTCCACTCAACTTGACCAACTCTGCTATGTCCCGTGCAGTATCTTATTCTCAGTCTTATCTAGATCATTTGCAATTGAATAGAATAGATCCCTTTTGGCTGCTTATGACTGTGTAAAATATGTAGTTTTACTGGGCTGGGATGAGAGAATCCATTGAAGCATGGTGTAGGGATTGTGGTTCCTGTGTGCTAAGAAGAGAGGCTGGCACCAGCCAGAAAGCCCCATTGCAGCCAGTAATCACTTAATAACTTTTTCAACTTGTCATCATATGGGAGGCCTTCCATTCCTTGTAGTAGTCTAGTTGCCCACCTTTGAACTGACTCTAACTTCTGAATGTCCTTTTTAAAATGTGGAGCCCAAAACTGGTTCCCATATTCCAGATGTAGCCTTACAAGTGATTTATAGAGGTGTAACAATGCGTTGGGATCACGGGATCTAATCTCCCTTTTTATACACCCTAAAATCTTGTCCCAAGCAGCATTCCATCAGCCTCTGGAAGGTTCCTGGCGCATTGCACAGCTCGAAGGGCATGCTTTTGAACTCGCAGAGACCCATAGGGGTGGCGAAGGCGGTCTTCTCCCGGTCTGCCTCAGCAACGGACACTTGCCAATAGTGACTAGTGAGATCAAGGGTAGAAAAATAATTTGCAGTTCTCAATGCAGCTAGCAATTCCTCAATACGGGGAGTGGTGCCGTCCTTCTTTTTTAACAGGATCAACAGAGCTGCCCAAAGGCTACAACTGTCACGGATAACCCCAGCCGCCTTCATGTTGCTCAACATGTCCTTGGTACACTGGCAATGTGAAGGTGGTATTGGCTTATAGCTCTCTTTGATGGGTGGGTGTGCACCTGTGGGGATGTGGTGTTGGACCCCTTTTTTTCCCCCAAAATCTAGCGGGCTTCCCACCGGTAACCCGCTCCCCAGCTTGGATGGATGCTGAGGGAGCCCCTTTTGCCCGCAGGCTCTGGCCCTGGGAACTGTAGCCTTGGCGGTGACTGTGCTTCCCTCTACGGTGTGAGCTGTTGCCTTCAATCGGGTCTTGACTGCTGGGAAACCCTGGAGGTTCCTGTCGCTAACGGATTTGACCGGTTTTACGGCGACTCCTAGCCTGGTCGGGGTCCGTAGGCCCTGCCGGATGGTGCTGGCTTCTCTTCACTCCCCGATCTGGTACCGGCGGGCCACCGCCCATCCCCGGTCCGTACGGTTCACTCCAATCAGCCTCTCCTGCAGAAGGTCACCACCGTCTGCCAACCTTGCTGAGTGCCCGGGCCACACACCCGGACACGGTCAGTCTCCTCTCCTCTTCACTTCTCTAACTCCAAAACTGATCTCTAATCTGACTCCTTTTCCCGCCTCCAGGACTGTGAACTCCTCGGTGGGTGGGATCAACCGCCTGGCCCACCCCCTGGTGTGGACATCAGCCCCTGGAGGAAGGCAACTAGGATTTGTGTTTAGCTTCGGTGTGCCTAGCCGGAGTGTAGAGTGTGTTGGTGTAGTACCTGTGACGACCTGGCTTGTCCAGGGCGCCACATTCCCCTATAGCAAAATGCAGACCGTCCGCGGGCTGCCCGTCCATCACCGGTTTTATTTTCACAACTGAAAAAGAATAAAACGGTAAAACATGTAAAAGCATCATAAACATTTTACAACGGTACAGCTTCCGCTCTTCTCCCACCCAAACAACCTGGCCCTGATGCTGCCCCTAAGAAGCGGGCAGCACCCCTTGACCCCAGTCCAGCACCAAGTTGCCCGAGCGGGTTCTGTCTCTTTCAGGGGGCCCACGTCCAAGGGGACCCCTGAACCCCCGGAGGATCGCCACCGGTTACGGTAGTGGCGGGCCTAGGCCATCCCTTTCCTCCAGGCCCATCCTCCCAAATCAGCCTCTCCTGGTCGGTAAGCACCCTCTCCGGGTACCAATGCGGTCAACAGAAATAAGCCTGGAAAGCCTTAGCAGCGGTGCGGCCGGTTAAGTCCTTAACTGGGACAACCACCAGGAACCTCGAGTAGTGGTCTACGATGGTCAGAGCGTAGGTGTACCCACTTCGGCTGGGGGTGAGCTTTACATGGTCAAGGGCAACCAGCTCCAGCGGTTGGTGTGTAATGATCGGGTGTAGGGGTGCCTTCTGGCTGGCCTCGTCCTTCCTTCTCAATGCGCAAGGGCCACATTCTCGGCACCAGGCCTCCACAGATTCCCGCATTCCACTCCAATAGAACCGCTCTCTTAACAACATCTCTTGCTTCTTCCACCCGAAGTGCACTGCACCATCATGGTATGCTTGCAGGACGGTGGGCACGTTAGCCTGGGGAATCACCAGCTGGCGGATCTTCTCGTGAGTCTTTGGATTAATCAGCTCGCGATACAACTTCCCCTGGTGTAGGTATAGCCGGGTCCGTTCTTGCCACAGATGTTGGGCTTCGGCAGGGGCAGCAGGGTCTATCCCAGCAGAACCCTGTTCCACTAGAGTCTTGACCAGGCGGACAGCAGGTGCCTGGTCCTGAGCTTCCTGCCAGTCCTGTCGGGGCAGCGGATCCAGGTTCACCCGTTGTTGGTAGACGTGCACCTTCTCAGTGAATGGCCGGTGAAATGCAGGCAACTCGATCTCTTCGAGGTCATCATCCTCTGGCCCCTCTTCCGACAGGTGGGGCATCCGGGAGAGTGCATTGGCATTGACGTTGGTACGGCCGGCCCGGTACTTGATGGTGAAATCGTAGTTGGCTAACCTGGTCACCCACCGCTGCTCCAACGCGCCCAGCTTGGCCATATCTAGATGGGTCAGCAGGTTATTGTCTGTGTACGCGGTGAATTTGGCTGCTGCCAGGTAATGGCGGAACCGCTCGGTGATAGCCCACACCAGTGCCAAGAGCTCAAGCTTGAAGGAGATGTAGTTCTCAGGGTTCCTCTCAGTCGGTCGGAGTTTTCGGCTAGCATAAGCTATTACCTTTTACCTTCTGTCTTGGACCTGGGATAGAACAGCCCCCAAGCCCACATTGCTGGCGTCGGTGTAGAGGATGAATGGGCGGCTGTAGTCAGGGTACGCTAGGATTTCCTCTCCGGTCAGGGCTGTTCTCAGCTGGCGGAAGGATTCCTCATGCTTTTTTTCCCACACCAATGGGGCTACTAGGGATCTACCACCCTTGGTCTGTCCTACGAGGAGGTCTTGCATGGGGGCAGCCATCTTTGTGTACCCCTTAATGAAGCGACGGTAATATCCCACCAGGCCCAGAAACTGCCTCACTTCCCTCACTGTGGTCGGTCTCGGCCAGTCTTGGATGGCGGTGATCTTCTCGGGGTTGGGGGCGACACCTTCCGCACCAACCACATGTCCTAGGTACTGCACTCTGGGTTTCAGCAGATGACACTTTGAGGGCTTCAACTTCATCCCATACTTGGCAAGGGACGCGAACACCTCGGCTAGGTGCTCCAGGTGGGCTTCATACGTCTGTGAGTACACAATCACATCATCCAAGTACAGCAAAACGGTCCCATAGGCAGTCTTCTCTCGGTCTTCCGGTGCCACGGCCACCTGCCAGTACCCGCTGGTGAGGTCAAGGGTGGAGAAGTAGTTAGCGGTTCTCAGCGAGGCCAGGGACTCTTTGATGCGGGGCAGAGGGTAAGCATCCTTATGCGTTATCTGGTTAATCTTCCGGTAATCCACACACATCCGCATGGTGCCATCCTTCTTCTTAACCAGCACCAACGGAGCGGCCCAGGGACTACAGCTGTCCCTAATAACCCCTGCCTCCTTCATGTTCCTCAATATGTCTTTGGCGCATTGGTAGTGCGCAGGGGGAATAGGCCTGTATCTCTCTTTAATAGGGGAGTGTGTACCGGTAGGGATGTGGTGTTGAACCCCTTTAATCTGCCCAAAATCTAGAGGGTGCTTGCTAAAAACCCGCTCATACTCCTGTACCACCCGGTATACCCCTTCCTTGTGGTGTATGGGGGTATCATCAGTGCCGACATGTAGCTCTCGATACCACTCGCCTAACTCCCCCAGGGATGAGTGGGAACCGGCAGCAGGCGGTGTGACCGGGGGAACGGCTTCATGGATCGTGTGGGGATCTAGAGTGAGCAATTTGGCAAGGGTAGCGTACCGGGTGGTGCATGAATGCACACATATTGGTTTTATAATCTTATTGTATTACTTTATATTCTTATTTCACTTGTGCATATCTCCACCATAATCCTGGCTAAGAAATATAGCTTTTTTTGGGGTACACAGGTAGTAAGGTCTTCTTTCTATTTCTTTAGGGGTGATATAGCCTGGTGGAACTCTAGACCTCTAACATTATATATGCACCCTTTTTCTTTATGGTTCTTGGACACCTTATAACATTCTTCCATACATATATATCTTTCTCATAAATTATAAATAATTAGGCATTTTTATATATTTTATTTACATTTTCATAAATAACTTTTTACAAAGCATGGGGGACATTCTCACATACATATAATTTTCATGTACGCATTCTGAAAATTTACGCATAAACCGTACACACTCCTTTTTGTAACAATTTCTATAACTCATTCGCTGAACTCTCATCCCGGATATTCATTCTTACACCGAATTTCCTGTTATAACACAACATTCATGATTTTTATTCAATTTATTTTTATTTTTTAGGTTTATTAGTAGTGATGAGCGAGTACTAAAAAGCTCGGGTGCTCGAAGCTTGGGCCGAGCCTCCCAAGATACTCGTGTACTCGGCCCGAGCACCGAGCCCAATGTTATCCTATGGGAGACCCGAGTATTTTTGTGAAATGACCACTGGCAGCATGTAGAAACCCTAAAAATGGCACAAAAGTCTCCGAAGAGTGCTCAAATGACATGGCAACAGCATGGGGAAGACCCCTTGAAGCATTTATCACTCAAAAGTCACAGCTTTGAATAATTTTGTCCGCGTTTTACGCCATTTTTACGGACTCACCAGAAAACCTTCCAAAATGACACCAAAATGATTTTTCATAGCGGAAATGTTAAGGGCACATACCCAATAGTGAGATAGAGCTAATGTATGTTACTTTTTGAGATCAATACATGAAAGATTTTACGTAAAACATTGTGTGGCACTCCGATGTCCCTGAGAAGAGACGTACATAAAGGCCTCTGAGTCTAATGTGCCCATTTTGAGGAACTGAGTCTTTGTAGTATTTTCCTTTGCCAGGGCAGTCCAAAATTGTGAGGTTCACCAATGCCCCTGCATACAGACGTGCATGATGGCCTGTAAACCTGAAGTGCCCATTGTAAGGAAGTGGGTCTATTGTAGTATAGCCCTTAGGCAGGGCAGCCAAAAATTGGGAGGCTCCACGTTGTCCCTGGATAGAGACGTGCATGAGGGCCTCAAAACATTAAGTGTCCAGTGTCAGGAAGTGGGTGTATTATAATATAGCCCTTAGGCAGGGCAGCCAAAAATTGGGAGGCTCCACGTTGTCCCTGGATAGAGACGTGCATGAGGGCCTGTAAACCTGAAGTGCCCATTGGAAGGAAGTGGGTCTTTTGTAGTATAGCCCTTTGGCAGGGCAGCCAAAAATTGGGAGGCTCCACGTTGTCCCTGGATAGAGACGTGCATGAGGGCCTGTAAACCTGAAGTGCCCATTGGAAGGAAGTGGGTCTTTTGTAGTATAGCCCTTTGGCAGGGCAGCCAAAAATTGGGAGGCTCCACGTTGTCCCTGGATAGAGACATGCATGAGGGCCTCAAAACATTAAGTGTCCATTGTCAGGAAGTGGGTGTATTATAGTATAGCCCTTAGGCAGGGCAGCCAAAAATTGGGAGGCTCCACGTTGTCCCTGGATAGAGACGTGCATGAGGGCCTGTAAACCTGAAGTGCCCATTGGAAGGAAGTGGGTCTTTTGTAGTATAGCCCTTTGGCAGGGCAGCCAAAAATTGGGAGGCTCCACGTTGTCCCTGGATAGAGACGTGCATGAGGGCCTCAAAACATTAAGTGTCCATTGTCAGGAAGTGGGTGTATTATAGTATAGCCCTTTGGCAGGGCAGCCAAAAATTGGGAGGCTCCACGTTGTCCCTGGATAGAGACGTGCATGAGGGCCTCAAAACATTAAGTGTCCATTGTCAGGAAGTGGGTGTATTATAGTATAGCCCTTAGGCAGGGCAGCCAAAAATTGGGAGGCTCCACGTTGTCCCTGGATAGAGACGTGCATGAGGGCCTCAAAACATTAAGTGTCCATTGTCAGGAAGTGGGTCTTTTGTAGTATAGCCCTTTGGCAGGGCAGCCAAAAATTGGGAGGCTCCACGTTGTCCCTGGATAGAGACGTGCATGAGGGCCTCAAAACATTAAGTGTCCATTGTCAGGAAGTGGGTGTATTATAGTATAGCCCTTTGGCAGGGCAGCCAAAAATTGGGAGGCTCCACGTTGTCCCTGCATAGAGACGTGCATGAGGGCCTCAAAACATTGTTCCCATTGCAAAGGAGCGGGTCTCCTGTCGTTGTAATGTCCATTCTGCAAAGAATGGGCGAAAAAATTTACCACTGGGGGTATACCTGAAACAAAGGCCTAACTCTTGTAACGGTCATCATGGTGGCGCATGAGGAGAAGGAGGAGCAGTCCAGCGATTATCCAAAGTCCAGAAGTGTGTACCCATGGGTGACTGGAGGTACATGGCAAATTCCCGTTACAAACTTTAAATTCCGCTCTCATTTGCTGGTGGTGTGGTGAAGTCTGGCCCAATCCAACCCTTGTTCATCTTGATCAGAGTCAGCCTGTCAGCATTTTCAGTTGACAGGCGGGTGCGTTTATCTGTAATGATTCCACCTGCGGCACTAAAAACACGCTCTGACAAAACGCTAGCGGCAGGGCAGGCCAGGACTTCCAAGGCGTAGAGAGCCAATTCATGCCACGTGTCCACCTTGGATACCCAATAATTGTAAGGCACAGAGGAATGTCGGAGTACAGTTGTTCGATCTGCAAGGTACTCCTTGAGCATCTGGGCAAACTTAGGATTTCTTGTGGCACTACCCCGCACCTCAGGGGCTGTGGTACGTGAGGGGCTGAGAAAACTGTCCCACATCTTAAAGACTGTTCCCCTACCTCTGGCGGATTGGACTTGTGCCTCTCTCGGCTGTACGCCTTGGTTGTCCACTGATTCCTGACCTATGCCGCTAGCGTTTTGTGAGGGGAATGCTTTGCCTACTTCCGTGACTATGGCCTTCCGGAACTGCTGCATTTTGGTTGACCTCTCCGCCTCGGGAATAAGAGACATAAAGTTCTCCTTGTAGCGTGGGTCTAACAGTGTTACCAACCAGTAATGATTGTCGGCCAAGATGTTCTTAACGCGAGGGTCACGAGACAGGCAGCTTACCATAAAGTCAGCCATGTGCGCCAGACTCTTAACAGCCAGGACTTCAGTAGCCTGACCAACACGTTGACTGAACATGCTGTCCTCCTCCTCCTCCTCCTCCTCCTCATCTACCCTGTCCTCTGGCCAGCCACGCTGAACCGAGGATATGACTGGTGTGCATGTCATATCCTCAATTTGGCCGGAGATTTGCTCCATGTCTTCATCCTCCTCCTCGTCATAGTCCTCCACTGCACGTTGTGATGAGACGAGGCTGGGCTGTGTGTTATCACCCACACCCACTACTGTTTCTTGCTGCAACTCATCGCGCTCCGCCTGCAATGCATCATGTTTGGTTTTGAGCAGAGACCGTTTTAGAAGGCAGAGTAGCGGTATGGTGACGCTAATAATGGCGTCATCTTATACCTTTATGATGTTATTGTTTATTCTAAAGCAAACAAGATTTTAGGGTGTATAAAAAGGGAGATTAGATCCGGTGATCCCAACGTATTGTTAACCCTCTATAAATCACTTGTAAGGCCACATCTGGAATATGGGGTAAAGTCCTGAGCAGGTTGATAACCATTGGTTTGAGCATGGTAGGGTGTAGTGCGCATCTTCCTGCATCCGCCATAACCTTCCCTTAGGATATACTGTGCCCTTATCAGATTGGTTGTACAAGGTTGCTTCTCTTATTGGATGGATTTCAAGCTGCATGGATAATGTTCATTTAAATGATGTGGATAGAAAGACTGAAGATATCTACATGTAGTCTGAAATCCATCATGAATCAATACTATTTTACACAGTCATAAGCAGCCCATGGGCATTCACCTGCATTCAAACCAATAACAGCTCATAGACCAGACAATCCATCTACCACTGGACCAAAGACAGGAAGTTAAATCCACTGCCTGCGGTAACCAACTTAATCCTATAGGCTACTCACACAACAAACCCAACAGAAAGGAAAAAAACATGGCTTCGATTATCCATCCAATGAAAACGCATAACCATTGTGAGCCATTGGACAATGCAATTGGACACTTGGTGACATGGTGCACGGCCCAATGAATCAAGTCTTTACTTCATATTCACGGTTTAAGCCCTTGGGTTCTAATGTGCCCAGAGTACATATCCAGAAAGATTCTCTTTCTTTGAGCTAAACACAAGTCAACAATACATTGTAAGCAGATTCTATTACCAGTCCCACACCATTTTGTGACGCATAATCACACAGTGATCCAATTAACATTCCAAGTCATCGAACATGTCCAAGCCATACGCAGAGGAGGCAATAGAATTAGGAAGCTCAAAGAAAGGGAATCTTTCTGGATATATACTCTGGGCACATTGGAACCCAAAGGCTTAAACCATGAATATGAAGTACAGACTTGATTCATTGGGCCATGCATGGACATAATGGACATAATTCTAATAGGCAGGACAGGTAATAAGGAGCACAAGTTATATGCTAAAATGTGTTGTGTGACAAGACAGACACAGGAAAGGACATGATAACAGGTGTAGGGACCAACAAGGTGAGACAAGGGGTATCAGGATAGGGTCAAGTAGGTATGAATGTAGTAATGGGGCAGGCATAGAGAATTGTATGTGAATGTGAATTACAATAAATCACTAAGGAAAGGAATATGTGAGTGTGTGCCTAATGTAAACTAATATTGTACTGGCAAAATTATAGATGGAAAGGGAGAAGGGGAGGGGGGGAGAGAGGAGGCTGTAATTGACTACAAGGGTATGAGTTATGAGTGATCATAGGGATAGTGTTACATAAGTGGAAATACCTATGGAGGACCGGATGTGTAAGCGCATACCTTATACAAACCTATAGAGTGCTGATGGGTGAGAGTGTGATGTTAGATATAAGACATCCTATAGTGAATAGTGAGCCGTAATCAAGTGCAACAGGGATATTTCACGTGACTATGGGAACCTGGAAGGTAAAGAAAGGGGAGAAAAAACTGTTAGACAAGGTAATCAGACATAATGTAACCAGTTGATCAGACATGATCACCTGGTTTGAGACCCCCTGCCTTACACTATATAGATATCATGTTCATTCCCCATCTATCTTGCTCAGGAGAGCATCTCCCTCCCCCGGCACCAAGAGCAGCTCATACTGAATTGTTACATTGACTAGTAACACTGCACACAGAAATGCACCTTAATATTCCACTGTTAACCCTTTCCTCCCAGCAGTAACACACAACTCCTCACCTTGATATCATGGTGATTTATGGTCAGAATGACTTCAATGCGATCAGTGATTTCTATTCTAGCTCTGCTCACATAGATTTTATATCCACACTCAACTATAGGCCGTTCTTCATATTTTGGGGGCTTTTAGTCAGATATACTAGTTTGTGCCTGTATAGTATTGGTGTAGATGGGAGTGTAGGGCATGGGTTACATGGCACTGTGGTGGAATACTGATGGGAGGTATTGGTGCTGTGTTTGATGCTTCTACTGGGTATTTTCCTACAAATACTGGAACAGCTCACTGCTTAGAATGATCCTTCCCAGCTCTATAATATATTATATATACCCCACAATGCAGGCTCACACACACATTTGTCTCAAGTGTGTTGTAGGGACACAGATACAGTCTTGGTCATGTGACTAAAGGCTACTTTACACACTGCGATATCGGTCCCGATATCGCTAGTGTGGGTACCCGCCCCCATCTGTTGCGCGACACGGGCAAATCGCTGCCCATGCCGCACAACACCGACCAGACCCGTCACACATACTTACCTGCCCGGCGACGTCGCTGTGTCCGGCGAACCGCCTCCTTTCTAAGGGGGCGGTCCGTGCGGCGTCACAGCGACGTCACTGAGCGACCGCCCAATAGCAGCGGAGGGGCGGAGATGAGTGGCCGGAACATCCCGCCCACCTCCTTCCTTCCTCATAGCGGCTGGGAGGCAGGTAAGGAGAGGTTCCTCGTTTCTGCGGTGTCACACGGAGCGATGTGTGCTACCGCAGGAGCGACGAACTACATCGTTACTGCTGCAGTAACGATAATCGAGAATGGAGACCCATGTCACCGATGAGCGATTTTGCACGTTTTTGCAACGATGCAAAATCGCTCATCGGTATCACACGCAGCAACATCGCTAATGCGGCCGGATGTGCGTCACAAATTCCGTGACCCCAACGACTCCGCATTAGCGATGTCGCAGCGTGTAAAGCCCCCTTTAGTGGGAGTGGTGTACAGGGTCTTAGCAGTAAAGAGTATTCCATATTTCTGCCAGATACCCACAGAGATATTGAAATCTGAAAAAAGAGACTTCTGCTCATTGAAGGTAAGAACTGCTCACATAGCGTTCAACTCCACAGCAAACGAGTGCTCTAGCACTGGCATCTCAGCAGGGATATTCCCCTACTACACATGTGTGTCTAGGTCACTGTGACAGTTTACAGGACATAACTCAGGGCACCTAGACAGAAGGCAGAGGGACTACTTTCTATTTCTGGTGTAGAGCTTAGTACAATATATATATATTTATACTATTACATGGGACACATGTACCTTGTATTACCATTATTCGCTGTATATGAACCCCTTTTCTCCGGGCATTATTTGTCTATAGCATTTTTCACGAACCTGAGGCAACTGAGAACCCTTCAGTGAAGGAATTCCACTAACCCTCACAATACCTACCAGGGGCCTCCCTGCAGTAACTCAGGTAGTTGTACCCATTCTCTTTCCGCATTCTATGTGTTCTTCTTCTTTCTTCTTTTTTTTCTTTTTTCTTCTTTTTATTTCTATCATGTAGTTCAGGGGTTTATAGATATATGTCCTGCATCTCATATTTCCTTTAGTGGTGCTTCTTACCCATTCTCATATCATTTACCCTGGTATTTCATGATCCTGAGGCGACTGAGAACCCTTTAATAAAGGAATCCTTTTTCACCTGAATTGTCAAGTGATACTTACCAGTGACTATCACGTAATGTTACAGGTAGTTCCATTTTCTTCCTCTTCTTTCTCTCCTTTCTTCTTTGTCACACGGTCCATTGTGTTATAGCCCACGTGTCATGATAACACTTGTACCATCTTTTCATTTAGATTCCACCTACAATTATTTACCGATTCCAGTTCTGGAATAGGCTTTCATCATCTACTCACTAGAATTCTCAAGTTCATAAGGTACTGAGACATATACATGTTCACACCATTATAAAGAACAAAGTATAAACATTGAGGTTTTTCTCACACCCATGTTCCTGTGTTCTTTGATATGATATGTGTTCATTTCCTTCACTATATAGGATTGCAAGTTTTCCATTTGTACCTTAATGGCAATGACGCTATACAATTGAACACATATCATCCTGTTATCCATATAGGTGTGTATTTACCTGCTTGACTATTTTTGGTTGTTTGATCCAGAATGTTTCTCCAGATAGGTCATGTGGAAATTTTCTTTCCTCAGTACAAATGTTTTCACTATGGCTTTGGAAAATTTTTTTGTATGTGCATCATGGTCATTTGACCCATTGTACTCTCAAGTAGCAATATATTGTACTGTTATGTTGTACTATGTACTAATTACGTGTTTATATGGTTTTGTAACCCTTTATGATCTTAGATAACTGTATCCTTGATAAAGACCTAAAAACAAGCTCGAAACGTTGGATGAATTATCCTTTTGCACAAATAAAGAATTTTCAGCATTCTAAGAGTTCTTTTCTTACGTTATTGATCACTATAGTGTGCCAGAGCTATTTCTATTGAATTGACTCTTATTTTTTCTGAGCACCTGCTATATACACAGTGAGCCAGACATATTCAATTTTCATTCAGAAGGCAGAGGGAAGCCTTAGCAGCTGAGCCTATATCTTGGCTTGTGAGCATTAGAACAGGCCGGCGATTACAGGGTAACATGAAAAATGTCCAGCTTGCATTATGACTAGAACATGACAATATCCTTTTAAGTACTAACCTATGATGCGTTCCTAAGCAGTTGATGTTATATGTTCTACATTTCATTTTCTGCATACTTTCCAAGTAGTAGAATTTGCTTTGATATAGGCAACTGGATTTTCACAATGAAAAGGCAAAGGATAACGCCCGAAAAAGACGCCATACATTATGTCAGTGCCATCACTGACAAACCTGGATTGACCATGAAATACATCAATCCCCTTAAAGGTGAGTTAAAACAAGTTTTAACTAAATTGCCTTAATATTGTCATGCATTAGAATGACTGTCTTAGGTAATGATAAATATTTTCTACAGGAAGAGGAGTGTTTGCTGAAACTGAAATCGAAAAAGGGAGTTTTGTTGCAGAATATCGAGGTGAGCTCACGTATGCACTTACGATGGTAGACAACTACTCGAGATTTATGGTTGTGGTACAAGTCAAAGATCTAATGGCCCATACTGCAGCGAAGGTCTTCCAAGCACACTTATGCAGACCTCATGGCTACTCAGAGAGAGTCCTCACAGATCAAGGCACTGCCTTTGAAGCGGAAATCTTCAAGGACTTCTGCAGCTTTTACCGATGCAGGAAGATGCGTACTACACCCTACCATGCTCAAACCAATGGTTATCAACCTGCTCAGGACTTTACCCCATATTCCAGATGTGGCCTTACAAGTGATTTATAGAGGGGTAACAATACGTTGGGATCATCGGATCTAATCTCCCTTTTTATACACCCTAAAATCTTGTTTGCGTTAGAATAAACAATAACATCATAAAGGTATAGCAGTACCGTTTCAAAGTTTCGGTGTCCCAAGCAGCATTCCATCAGCCTCTGGAAGGTTCCTGGCAAATTGCACAGCTCGAAGGGCATGCTTTTGAACTCGCAGAGACCCATCGGGGTGGCAAAGGCGGTCTTCTCCCGGTCTGCCTCAGCAACGGACACTTGCCAATAGTGACTAGTGAGATCAAGGGTAGAAAAATAATTTGCAGTTGTCAATGCAGCTAGCTATTCCTCAATACAGGGGAGTGGTGCTGTCCTTCTTCTTTAACAGGACCAACGGAGCTGCCCAGAGGCTACAACTGTCACGGATAACCCCAGCCTCCTTCATGTTGCTCAACATGTCCTTGGTACACTGGTAATGTGCAGGTAGATTTGGCTTATATCTCTCTTTGATGGGTGGGTGTGCACTTGTGGGGATGTAGTGTTTGACCCCTTTTATTTTTCAAAAGTCTAGCGGATGTTTGCTGAAGACTTGCTCGTATTCTTGCACTAGCCTGTAGACCCCCTTCTTGTGATGTGAAGGTGTGGAGTCAGTGCCTACGTGTAATTCCTTACACCACTCCTCTGGCTGACTTGGTGAGCTGTCACTGAATGGGTGGGCTGAAGCAATGGTGGATGCTGCTGTTTGGATAGCATGTGTATCTACTGAGAACAGCTTATCAATGGTGGCAAATCGGAGCAGCTTAATCTTTTGCTCTCCGCAGTTCAACACTCTCATGGGCACTCTTCCCTTCCATATTAATGAATAAAACTATGATGTAAATAGCATATAGATACCCCACAAATGCAGATAAAAGTAGGTTATGGGAAAAGGGGGAAGAGAGAAACAGGAAAATAGTGGAATAAAGTATACCTTCCAGGTGGGAGAGGAAATGGCAGCACAGCCAGTGGAGGTGAAGCAAGGGGAGCCTGCAACTAAAGAGTTGAGAGCGTTATCACATGGTGACTGAGCCTGATTGTAACGGGAGCATAGAGGTGCCGATCCTGTCTTACCTGCGTTGGTGTAGAAGTGGGTGTCCTGTGGTGGAGTCAGCTATGTGCAGTGGTGGCCGTGGGTTCTTTTATGTGCGACCGTAGTAATAGCTGTGCCCACTTCCTGTATGGGAGTGGAATGCAGTGAGGCTAATGGAACGCACGCCTGCGCATTTGTGTTTAACGTCGCGCATGTGCAGAACGGAGAAAAGGCTGCGCTCACTTCCTAATGAAAGGGAGTGAGACGCAGCTGGGAAGGGAAGGGAAAAGATTAGGGTTTGGGGATGATGAAAGGGCTTTCTACGGGCAAGGATGGCAAAGGGTGGCAGTGACGGAAAGTCAGGCAGATGGTCCTGTCCTGTCCTGTCCGTCCGTCTTTTTGTATCATGAATTGGAAAGACTGCAAGGGGGAGGGGAGGTGCTTGTGCCCAAAAGGAGGAGTTATTCAGATTCATTGCAGTGGGCGGCGGCTGCAAAAAGCACCATTCTCCTTGTTTTTGCTCTGCAAATTCTACTACTTGGAAAGTATGCAGAAAATGAAATGTAGAACATATAACATCAACTGCTTAGGAACGCATCATAGGTTAGTACTTAAAAGGATATTGTCATGTTCTAGTCATAATGCAAGCTGGACATTTTTCATGTTACCCTGTAATCGCCGGCCTGTTCTAATGCTCACAAGCCAAGATATAGGCTCAGCTGCTAAGGCTTCCCTCTGCCTTCTGAATGAAAATTGAATATGTCTGGCTCACTGTGTATATAGCAGGTGGTCAGAAAAAATAAGAGTCAATTCAATAGAAATAGCTCTGGCACACTATAGTGATCAATAACGTAAGAAAAGAACTCTTAGAATGCTGAAAATTCTTTATTTGTGCAAAAGGATAATTCATCCAACGTTTCGAGCTTGTTTTTAGGTCTTTATCAAGGATAAAGTTATCTAAGATCATAAAGGGTTACAAAACCATATAAACACGTAATTAGTACATAGTACAACATAACAGTACAATATATTGCTACTTGAGAGTACAATGGGTCAAATGACCATGATGCACATACAAAAAAATTTTCCAAAGCCATAGTGAAAACATTTGTACTGAGGAAAGAAAATTTCCACATGACCTATCTGGAGAAACATTCTGGATCAAACAGCCAAAAATAGTCAAGCAGGTAAATACACACCTATATGGATAACAGGATGATATGTGTTCAATTGTATAGCGTCATTGCCATTAAGGTACAAATGGAAAACTTGCAATCCTATATAGTGAAGGAAATGAACACATATCATATCAAAGAACACAGGAACATGGGTGTGAGAAAAACCTCAATGTTTATACTTTGTTCTTTATAATGGTGTGAACATGTATATGTCTCAGTACCTTATGAACTTGAGAATTCTAGTGAGTAGATGATGAAAGCCTATTCCAGAACTGGAATCGGTAAATAATTGTAGGTGGAATCTAAATGAAAAGATGGTACAAGTGTTATCATGACACGTGGGCTATAACACAATGGACCGTGTGACAAAGAAGAAAGGAGAGAAAGAAGAGGAAGAAAATGGAACTACCTGTAACATTACGTGATAGTCACTGGTAAGTATCACTTGACAATTCAGGTGAAAAAGGATTCCTTTATTAAAGGGTTCTCAGTCGCCTCAGGATCATGAAATACTAGGGTAAATGATATGAGAATGGGTAAGAAGCACCACTAAAGGAAATATGAGATGCAGGACATATATCTATAAACCCCTGAACTACATGATAGAAATAAAAAGAAGAAAAAAGAAAAAAAAGAAGAAAGAAGAAGAACACATAGAATGCGGAAAGAGAATGGGTACAACTACCTGAGTTACTGCAGGGAGGCCCCTGGTAGGTATTGTGAGGGTTAGTGGAATTCCTTCACTGAAGGGTTCTCAGTTGCCTCAGGTTCGTGAAAAATGCTATAGACAAATAATGCCCGGAGAAAAGGGGTTCATATACAGCGAATAATGGTAATACAAGGTACATGTGTCCCATGTAATAGTATAAATATATATATATTGTACTAAGCTCTACACCAGAAATAGAAAGTAGTCCCTCTGCCTTCTGTCTAGGTGCCCTGAGTTATGTCCTGTAAACTGTCACAGTGACCTAGACACACATGTGTAGTAGGGGAATATCCCTGCTGAGATGCCAGTGCTAGAGCACTCGTTTGCTGTGGAGCTGAACGCTATGTGAGTAGTTCTTACCTTCAATGAGCAGAAGTCTCTTTTTTCAGATTTCAATATCTCTGTGGGTATCTGGCAGAAATATGGAATACTCTTTACTGCTAAGACCCTGTACACCACTCCCACTAAAGGGGGCTTTACACGCTGCGACATCGCTAATGCGGAGTCGTTGGGGTCACGGAATTTGTGACGCACATCCGGCCGCATTAGCGATGTTGCTGCGTGTGATACCGATGAGCGATTTTGCATCGTTGCAAAAACGTGCAAAATCGCTCATCGGTGACATGGGTCTCCATTCTCGATTATCGTTACTGCAGCAGTAACGATGTAGTTCGTCGCTCCTGCGGTAGCACACATCGCTCCGTGTGACACCGCAGAAACGAGGAACCTCTCCTTACCTGCCTCCCAGCCGCTATGAGGAAGGAAGGAGGTGGGCGGGATGTTCCGGCCACTCATCTCCGCCCCTCCGCTGCTATTGGGCGGTCGCTCAGTGACGTCGCTGTGACGCCGCACGGACCGCCCCCTTAGAAAGGAGGCGGTTCGCCGGACACAGCGACGTCGCCGGGCAGGTAAGTATGTGTGACGGGTCTGGTCGGTGTTGTGCGGCATGGGCAGCGATTTGCCCGTGTCGCGCAACAGATGGGGGCGGGTACCCACACTAGCGATATCGGGACCGATATCGCAGTGTGTAAAGTAGCCTTTAGTCACATGACCAAGACTGTATCTGTGTCCCTACAACACACTTGAGACAAATGTGTGTGTGAGCCTGCATTGTGGGGTATATATAATATATTATAGAGCTGGGAAGGATCATTCTAAGCAGTGAGCTGTTCCAGTATTTGTAGGAAAATACCCAGTAGAAGCATCAAACACAGCACCAATACCTCCCATCAGTATTCCACCACAGTGCCATGTAACCCATGCCCTACACTCCCATCTACACCAATACTATACAGGCACAAACTAGTATATCTGACTAAAAGCCCCCAAAATATGAAGAACGGCCTATAGTTGAGTGTGGATATAAAATCTATGTGAGCAGAGCTAGAATAGAAATCACTGATCGCATTGAAGTCATTCTGACCATAAATCACCATGATATCAAGGTGAGGAGTTGTGTGTTACTGCTGGGAGGAAAGGGTTAACAGTGGAATATTAAGGTGCATTTCTGTGTGCAGTGTTACTAGTCAATGTAACAATTCAGTATGAGCTGCTCTTGGTGCCGGGGGAGGGAGATGCTCTCCTGAGCAAGATAGATGGGGAATGAACATGATATCTATATAGTGTAAGGCAGGGGGTCTCAAACCAGGTGATCATGTCTGATCAACTGGTTACATTATGTCTGATTACCTTGTCTAACAGTTTTTTCTCCCCTTTCTTTACCTTCCAGGTTCCCATAGTCACGTGAAATATCCCTGTTGCACTTGATTACGGCTCACTATTCACTATAGGATGTCTTATATCTAACATCACACTCTCACCCATCAGCACTCTATAGGTTTGTATAAGGTATGCGCTTACACATCCGGTCCTCCATAGGTATTTCCACTTATGTAACACTATCCCTATGATCACTCATAACTCATACCCTTGTAGTCAATTACAGCCTCCTCTCTCCCCCCTCCCCTTCTCCCTTTCCATCTATAATTTTGCCAGTACAATATTAGTTTACATTAGGCACACACTCACATATTCCTTTCCTTAGTGATTTATTGTAATTCACATTCACATACAATTCTCTATGCCTGCCCCATTACTACATTCATACCTACTTGACCCTATCCTGATACCCCTTGTCTCACCTTGTTGGTCCCTACACCTGTTATCATGTCCTTTCCTGTGTCTGTCTTGTCACACAACACATTTTAGCATATAACTTGTGCTCCTTATTACCTGTCCTGCCTATTAGAATTATGTCCATTATGTCCATGCATGGCCCAATGAATCAAGTCTGTACTTCATATTCATGGTTTAAGCCTTTGGGTTCCAATGTGCCCAGAGTATATATCCAGAAAGATTCCCTTTCTTTGAGCTTCCTAATTCTATTGCCTCCTCTGCGTATGGCTTGGACATGTTCGATGACTTGGAATCTTAATTGGATCACTGTGTGATTATGCGTCACAAAATGGTGTGGGACTGGTAATAGAATCTGCTTACAATGTATTGTTGACTTGTGTTTAGCTCAAAGAAAGAGAATCTTTCTGGATATGTACTCTGGGCATATTAGAACCCAAGGGCTTAAACCGTGAATATGAAGTAAAGACTTGATTCATTGGGCCGTGCACCATGTCACCAAGTGTCCAATTGCATTGTCCAATGGCTCACAATGGTTATGCGTTTTCATTGGATGGATAATCGAAGCCATGTTTTTTTCCTTTCTGTTGGGTTTGTTGTGTGAGTAGCCTATAGGATTAAGTTGGTTACCGCAGGCAGTGGATTTAACTTCCTGTCTTTGGTCCAGTGGTAGATGGATTGTCTGGTCTATGAGCTGTTATTGGTTTGAATGCAGGTGAATGCCCATGGGCTGCTTATGACTGTGTAAAATAGTATTGATTCATGATGGATTTCAGACTACATGTAGATATCTTCAGTCTTTCTATCCACATCATTTAAATGAACATTATCCATGCAGCTTGATGCCTTGTGGACTCGGTCTAGGGACTTTGGCTTCAACTAGAGGATCACTTGGCTACATGGCTTCAATCTAGGGGCTCCAATTCCGATTGGAGATCATAACCGCAATCTAGGGATTTCGACTCCGGCTGCCAGGATTATGCCATATCATCATACCAGAGACTACTTAAGGAAGAAACCCAGGTTGGACAATTTTGTCACCTGGCTACAGACTTTGCAGACCTCAGCCAGCTTCCTAAATCTGGCGCTATTCTATTGTCGGTGGGTGCCCGACAAATTACACAGCTATGTAAAATTTTGGTTTATGAAACTTCAAATCCAGTGACTGATTATTATGTTTTCTAATGTCCTGATTTAAAAAAAAAATAAATATTTTTTTTTAACCATCAAATATTGATTTTGTACAATCCATGTGTGAAGTTACATACAAGTGACATGAACAAGAAAAATACTTATTGTAACCAAAAATATTCACAATTTTATATATAAAATACATTTATTTATTGTACAGTCATTCTGCAACTTTATTAGAAATTTATTCTTGCACTTTTTCCTTTTCTCTAAATCCCCCTTTTCTCTTATAGAAGGCCTGTGGATCTTCTCTGTGAAGCATCCGGCAATCATGTTCACGTTTCATTTACTTTGGTATCGTCGTTCCATCTCCTTGATATTCCGATGAAAACCTTCTTGTTCTTCCCACCAGCACCAAGGTTTTCAGACAAGTAGTCCAAATAGGAATGTAAAAAATGTAACTTCAAATTCATTAGACAACCCAAGGCTTTGAAACGTTTCAGCATGTTCTCCACGATGGACTTAAATTTTGATTCTTTGTTGTTACCTAGAAACGTATTTATTGCTTCTTTCAAAGAGTCCCAAGCCCTTTTTTCAACAGTTTTCATTATTGTTTAAAACACGTCATCCTTCATTCATGGGTTTCTGAATATCCGAACCCACAAAAATGCTTTTGTGCTGCCCCTGTGCCAGCAGCCGCCGTTGGTCGGATCCAGACCTTCTAAGAGAGTGGCTCGACCCGGGGGTCTCGCGGACATGTCGAATAAAAGGAGGAATGTAGATGTATGGGCTAGGCCGTATTAAGTTTGTGACGCCACCAACGGTGTGTGGTGAGGTGGGACACCACCGCTGCCGTTATGGGATACCCGGGAGAGATGTAGTGGCAGCTGGATGTTAACCCCTCCGTGTGTAGGGATGATTGCCCCGGGGCCCAGTGTCTTTGTGCAGGGTATGGAGATGGCAAGGGCCGGCGCGCCTGAGCAAGCAGGGGGATGTTTGGTTACTCACAGTAAATGAATCACACGAGTCTTTCGGTAAACCAAAGGTGCTGGTGGCCTGCCGCCCCGGCCGGTTGCATTCAGGTCCCCCACCCAGGCTGGTGGTCGCTGTCCTTTACTCTGCACTTGTTTTTGTGTATGGTGGACTGCCTGGTCTGGAACTCAGGAGTCCGCTCCCGGCTGGATATGGCCTAAGGAGCCGTGCCCGCAGGCGCTGGCCCGTGGGATCTAAGGGCCCTGGCGGTGGCCTTATCCCTATCAGTGGGCTGTTGTCTTCTTTGAGGGACTTTAGGTGGGATAGGACCTATAATCCTGCCCTCAATCATTTAATTAGCTAGGCCGCTGGTTTCGGTCCTGGCTTCAGGGTCCTAGGTGACTAGGGTTTCAGGTCGGCTGTGTGTTTCCTATATATATAATTAAATAAGTAGAAATCCACTAAAAGTTTTGTTTGGTTATCTTGCAATCCCGAGATAATCGTCTCCATGCTCCAAATCCATTTTAAAGCCATTTTTAAGGCATTTCGCGCATACATGAAATGAACACATTTTTCTCCAAAACTATAACAGATGCAAGCTTGTCCTGTTTGGTGGAGATGATATTTAATAAAATAAGTAGAAATCCACTAAAAGTTTTGTTTGGTTATCTTGCAATCCCGAGATAATCGTCTCCATGCTCCAAATCCATTTTAAAGCCATTTTTAAGGCATTTCGCGCATACATGAAATGAACACATTTTTCTCCAAAACTATAACAGATGCAAGCTTGTCCTGTTTGGTGGAGATGATATTTAATAAAATAAGTAGAAATCCACTAAAAGTTTTGTTTGGTTATCTTGCAATCCCGAGATAATCGTCTCCATGCTCCAAATCCATTTTAAAGCCATTTTTAAGGCATTTCACGCATACATGAAATGAACACATTTTTCTCCAAAACGATAACAGATGCAAGCTTGTCCTGTTTGGTGGAGATGATATTTAATAAAATAAGTAGAAATCCACTAAAAGTTTTGTTTGGTTATCTTGCAATCCCGAGATAATCGTCTCCATGCTCCAAATCCATTTTAAAGCCATTTTTAAGGCATTTCGCGCATACATGAAATGAACACATTTTTCTCCAAAACTATAACAGATGCAAGCTTGTCCTGTTTGGTGGAGATGATATTTAATAAAATAAGTAGAAATCCACTAAAAGTTTTGTTTGGTTATCTTGCAATCCCGAGATAATCGTCTCCATGCTCCAAATCCATTTTAAAGCCATTTTTAAGGCATTTCGCGCATACATGAAATGAACACATTTTTCTCCAAAACTATAACAGATGCAAGCTTGTCCTGTTTGGTGGAGATGATATTTAATAAAATAAGTAGAAATCCACTAAAAGTTTTGTTTGGTTATCTTGCAATCCCGAGATAATCGTCTCCATGCTCCAAATCCATTTTAAAGCCATTTTTAAGGCATTTCGCGCATACATGAAATGAACACATTTTTCTCCAAAACGATAACAGATGCAAGCTTGTCCTGTTTGGTGGAGATGATATTTAATAAAATAAGTAGAAATCCACTAAAAGTTTTGTTTGGTTATCTTGCAATCCCGAGATAATCGTCTCCATGCTCCAAATCCATTTTAAAGCCATTTTTAAGGCATTTCGCGCATACATGAAATGAACACATTTTTCTCCAAAACGATAACAGATGCAAGCTTGTCCTGTTTGGTGGAGATGATATTTAATAAAATAAGTAGAAATCCACTAAAAGTTTTGTTTGGTTATCTTGCAATCCCGAGATAATCGTCTCCATGCTCCAAATCCATTTTAAAGCCATTTTTAAGGCATTTCGCGCATACATGAAATGAACACATTTTTCTCCAAAACTATAACAGATGCAAGCTTGTCCTGTTTGGTGGAGATGATATTTAATAAAATAAGTAGAAATCCACTAAAAGTTTTGTTTGGTTATCTTGCAATCCCGAGATAATCGTCTCCATGCTCCAAATCCATTTTAAAGCCATTTTTAAGGCATTTCGCGCATACATGAAATGAACACATTTTTCTCCAAAACGATAACAGATGCAAGCTTGTCCTGTTTGGTGGAGATGATATTTAATAAAATAAGTAGAAATCCACTAAAAGTTTTGTTTGGTTATCTTGCAATCCCGAGATAATCGTCTCCATGCTCCAAATCCATTTTAAAGCCATTTTTAAGGCATTTCGCGCATACATGAAATGAACACATTTTTCTCCAAAACGATAACAGATGCAAGCTTGTCCTGTTTGGTGGAGATGATATTTAATAAAATAAGTAGAAATCCACTAAAAGTTTTGTTTGGTTATCTTGCAATCCCGAGATAATCGTCTCCATGCTCCAAATCCATTTTAAAGCCATTTTTAAGGCATTTCGCGCATACATGAAATGAACACATTTTTCTCCAAAACTATAACAGATGCAAGCTTGTCCTGTTTGGTGGAGATGATATTTAATAAAATAAGTAGAAATCCACTAAAAGTTTTGTTTGGTTATCTTGCAATCCCGAGATAATCGTCTCCATGCTCCAAATCCATTTTAAAGCCATTTTTAAGGCATTTCGCGCATACATGAAATGAACACATTTTTCTCCAAAACTATAACAGATGCAAGCTTGTCCTGTTTGGTGGAGATGATATTTAATAAAATAAGTAGAAATCCACTAAAAGTTTTGTTTGGTTATCTTGCAATCCCGAGATAATCGTCTCCATGCTCCAAATCCATTTTAAAGCCATTTTTAAGGCATTTCGCGCATACATGAAATGAACACATTTTTCTCCAAAACTATAACAGATGCAAGCTTGTCCTGTTTGGTGGAGATGATATTTAATAAAATAAGTAGAAATCCACTAAAAGTTTTGTTTGGTTATCTTGCAATCCCGAGATAATCGTCTCCATGCTCCAAATCCATTTTAAAGCCATTTTTAAGGCATTTCACGCATACATGAAATGAACACATTTTTCTCCAAAACGATAACAGATGCAAGCTTGTCCTGTTTGGTGGAGATGATATTTAATAAAATAAGTAGAAATCCACTAAAAGTTTTGTTTGGTTATCTTGCAATCCCGAGATAATCGTCTCCATGCTCCAAATCCATTTTAAAGCCATTTTTAAGGCATTTCGCGCATACATGAAATGAACACATTTTTCTCCAAAACTATAACAGATGCAAGCTTGTCCTGTTTGGTGGAGATGATATTTAATAAAATAAGTAGAAATCCACTAAAAGTTTTGTTTGGTTATCTTGCAATCCCGAGATAATCATCTCCATGCTCCAAATCCATTTTAAAGCCATTTTTAAGGCATTTCGCGCATACATGAAATGAACACATTTTTCTCCAAAACTATAACAGATGCAAGCTTGTCCTGTTTGGTGGAGATGATATTTAATAAAATAAGTAGAAATCCACTAAAAGTTTTGTTTGGTTATCTTGCAATCCCGAGATAATCGTCTCCATGCTCCAAATCCATTTTAAAGCCATTTTTAAGGCATTTCGCGCATACATGAAATGAACACATTTTTCTCCAAAACGATAACAGATTCAAGCTTGTCCTGTTTGGTGGAGATGATATTTAATAAAATAAGTAGAAATCCACTAAAAGTTTTGTTTGGTTATCTTGCAATCCCGAGATAATCGTCTCCATGCTCCAAATCCATTTTAAAGCCATTTTTATGGCATTTCGCGCATACATGAAATGAACACATTTTTCTCCAAAACTATAACAGATGCAAGCTTGTCCTGTTTGGTGGAGATGATATTTAATAAAATAAGTAGAAATCCACTAAAAGTTTTGTTTGGTTATCTTGCAATCCCGAGATAATCGTCTCCATGCTCCAAATCCATTTTAAAGCCATTTTTAAGGCATTTCGCGCATACATGAAATGAACACATTTTTCTCCAAAACTATAACAGATGCAAGCTTGTCCTGTTTGGTGGAGATGATATTTAATAAAATAAGTAGAAATCCACTAAAAGTTTTGTTTGGTTATCTTGCAATCCCGAGATAATCGTCTCCATGCTCCAAATCCATTTTAAAGCCATTTTTAAGGCATTTCGCGCATACATGAAATGAACACATTTTTCTCCAAAACGATAACAGATGCAAGCTTGTCCTGTTTGGTGGAGATGATATTTAATAAAATAAGTAGAAATCCACTAAAAGTTTTGTTTGGTTATCTTGCAATCCCGAGATAATCGTCTCCATGCTCCAAATCCATTTTAAAGCCATTTTTAAGGCATTTCGCGCATACATGAAATGAACACATTTTTCTCCAAAACTATAACAGATGCAAGCTTGTCCTGTTTGGTGGAGATGATATTTAATAAAATAAGTAGAAATCCACTAAAAGTTTTGTTTGGTTATCTTGCAATCCCGAGATAATCGTCTCCATGCTCCAAATCCATTTTAAAGCCATTTTTAAGGCATTTCGCGCATACATGAAATGAACACATTTTTCTCCAAAACTATAACAGATGCAAGCTTGTCCTGTTTGGTGGAGATGATATTTAATAAAATAAGTAGAAATCCACTAAAAGTTTTGTTTGGTTATCTTGCAATCCCGAGATAATCGTCTCCATGCTCCAAATCCATTTTAAAGCCATTTTTAAGGCATTTCGCGCATACATGAAATGAACACATTTTTCTCCAAAACTATAACAGATGCAAGCTTGTCCTGTTTGGTGGAGATGATATTTAATAAAATAAGTAGAAATCCACTAAAAGTTTTGTTTGGTTATCTTGCAATCCCGAGATAATCGTCTCCATGCTCCAAATCCATTTTAAAGCCATTTTTAAGGCATTTCGCGCATACATGAAATGAACACATTTTTCTCCAAAACTATAACAGATGCAAGCTTGTCCTGTTTGGTGGAGATGATATTTAATAAAATAAGTAGAAATCCACTAAAAGTTTTGTTTGGTTATCTTGCAATCCCGAGATAATCGTCTCCATGCTCCAAATCCATTTTAAAGCCATTTTTAAGGCATTTTGCGCATACATGAAATGAACACATTTTTCTCCAAAACTATAACAGATGCAAGCTTGTCCTGTTTGGTGGAGATGATATTTAATAAAATAAGTAGAAATCCACTAAAAGTTTTGTTTGGTTATCTTGCAATCCCGAGATAATCGTCTCCATGCTCCAAATCTATTTTAAAGCCATTTTTAAGGCATTTCGCGCATACATGAAATGAACACATTTTTCTCCAAAACTATAACAGATGCAAGCTTGTCCTGTTTGGTGGAGATGATATTTAATAAAATAAGTAGAAATCCACTAAAAGTTTTGTTTGGTTATCTTGCAATCCCGAGATAATCGTCTCCATGCTCCAAATCCATTTTAAAGCCATTTTTAAGGCATTTCGCGCATACATGAAATGAACACATTTTTCTCCAAAACTATAACAGATGCAAGCTTGTCCTGTTTGGTGGAGATGATATTTAATAAAATAAGTAGAAATCCACTAAAAGTTTTGTTTGGTTATCTTGCAATCCCGAGATAATCGTCTCCATGCTCCAAATCCATTTTAAAGCCATTTTTAAGGCATTTCGCGCATACATGAAATGAACACATTTTTCTCCAAAACTATAACAGATGCAAGCTTGTCCTGTTTGGTGGAGATGATACTTAATAAAATAAGTAGAAATCCACTAAAAGTTTTGTTTGGTTATCTTGCAATCCCGAGATAATCGTCTCCATGCTCCAAATCTATTTTAAAGCCATTTTTAAGGCATTTCGCGCATACATGAAATGAACACATTTTTCTCCAAAACTATAACAGATGCAAGCTTGTCCTGTTTGGTGGAGATGATATTTAATAAAATAAGTAGAAATCCACTAAAAGTTTTGTTTGGTTATCTTGCAATCCCGAGATAATCGTCTCCATGCTCCAAATCCATTTTAAAGCCATTTTTAAGGCATTTCGCGCATACATGAAATGAACACATTTTTCTCCAAAACTATAACAGATGCAAGCTTGTCCTGTTTGGTGGAGATGATATTTAATAAAATAAGTAGAAATCCACTAAAAGTTTTGTTTGGTTATCTTGCAATCCCGAGATAATCGTCTCCATGCTCCAAATCCATTTTAAAGCCATTTTTAAGGCATTTCGCGCATACATGAAATGAACACATTTTTCTCCAAAACTATAACAGATGCAAGCTTGTCCTGTTTGGTGGAGATGATATTTAATAAAATAAGTAGAAATCCACTAAAAGTTTTGTTTGGTTATCTTGCAATCCCGAGATAATCGTCTCCATGCTCCAAATCCATTTTAAAGCCATTTTTAAGGCATTTCGCGCATACATGAAATGAACACATTTTTCTCCAAAACTATAACAGATGCAAGCTTGTCCTGTTTGGTGGAGATGATATTTAATAAAATAAGTAGAAATCCACTAAAAGTTTTGTTTGGTTATCTTGCAATCCGAGATAATCGTCTCCATGCTCCAAATCCATTTTAAAGCCAGTTTTAAGGCATTTCGCGCATACATGAAATGAACACATTTTTCTCCAAAACTATAACAGATGCAAGCTTGTCCTGTTTGGTGGAGATGATATTTAATAAAATAAGTAGAAATCCACTAAAAGTTTTGTTTGGTTATCTTGCAATCCCGAGATAATCGTCTCCATGCTCCAAATCCATTTTAAAGCCATTTTTAAGGCATTTCGCGCATACATGAAATGAACACATTTTTCTCCAAAACTATAACAGATGCAAGCTTGTCCTGTTTGGTGGAGATGATATTTAATAAAATAAGTAGAAATCCACTAAAAGTTTTGTTTGGTTATCTTGCAATCCCGAGATAATCGTCTCCATGCTCCAAATCCATTTTAAAGCCATTTTTAAGGCATTTCGCGCATACATGAAATGAACACATTTTTCTCCAAAACTATAACAGATGCAAGCTTGTCCTGTTTGGTGGAGATGATATTTAATAAAATAAGTAGAAATCCACTAAAAGTTTTGTTTGGTTATCTTGCAATCCCGAGATAATCGTCTCCATGCTCCAAATCCATTTTAAAGCCATTTTTAAGGCATTTCGCGCATACATGAAATGAACACATTTTTCTCCAAAACTATAACAGATGCAAGCTTGTCCTGTTTGGTGGAGATGATATTTAATAAAATAAGTAGAAATCCACTAAAAGTTTTGTTTGGTTATCTTGCAATCCCGAGATAATCGTCTCCATGCTCCAAATCCATTTTAAAGCCATTTTAAGGCATTTCGCGCATACATGAAATGAACACATTTTTCTCCAAAACTATAACAGATGCAAGCTTGTCCTGTTTGGTGGAGATGATATTTAATAAAATAAGTAGAAATCCACTAAAAGTTTTGTTTGGTTATCTAATCCCGAGATAATCGTCTCCATGCTCCAAATCCATTTTAAAGCCATTTTTAAGGCATTTCGCGCATACATGAAATGAACACATTTTTCTCCAAAACTATAACAGATGCAAGCTTGTCCTGTTTGGTGGAGATGATATTTAATAAAATAAGTAGAAATCCACTAAAAGTTTTGTTTGGTTATCTTGCAATCCCGAGATAATCGTCTCCATGCTCCAAATCCATTTTAAAGCCATTTTTAAGGCATTTCGCGCATACATGAAATGAACACATTTTTCTCCAAAACTATAACAGATGCAAGCTTGTCCTGTTTGGTGGAGATGATATTTAATAAAATAAGTAGAAATCCACTAAAAGTTTTGTTTGGTTATCTTGCAATCCCGAGATAATCGTCTCCATGCTCCAAATCCATTTTAAAGCCATTTTTAAGGCATTTCGCGCATACATGAAATGAACACATTTTTCTCCAAAACTATAACAGATGCAAGCTTGTCCTGTTTGGTGGAGATGATATTTAATAAAATAAGTAGAAATCCACTAAAAGTTTTGTTTGGTTATCTTGCAATCCCGAGATAATCGTCTCCATGCTCCAAATCCATTTTAAAGCCATTTTTAAGGCATTTCGCGCATACATGAAATGAACACATTTTTCTCCAAAACTATAACAGATGCAAGCTTGTCCTGTTTGGTGGAGATGATATTTAATAAAATAAGTAGAAATCCACTAAAAGTTTTGTTTGGTTATCTTGCAATCCCGAGATAATCGTCTCCATGCTCCAAATCCATTTTAAAGCCATTTTTAAGGCATTTCGCGCATACATGAAATGAACACATTTTTCTCCAAAACTATAACAGATGCAAGCTTGTCCTGTTTGGTGGAGATGATATTTAATAAAATAAGTAGAAATCCACTAAAAGTTTTGTTTGGTTATCTTGCAATCCCGAGATAATCGTCTCCATGCTCCAAATCCATTTTAAAGCCATTTTTAAGGCATTTCGCGCATACATGAAATGAACACATTTTTCTCCAAAACTATAACAGATGCAAGCTTGTCCTGTTTGGTGGAGATGATATTTAATAAAATAAGTAGAAATCCACTAAAAGTTTTGTTTGGTTATCTTGCAATCCCGAGATAATCGTCTCCATGCTCCAAATCCATTTTAAAGCCATTTTTAAGGCATTTCGCGCATACATGAAATGAACACATTTTTCTCCAAAACTATAACAGATGCAAGCTTGTCCTGTTTGGTGGAGATGATATTTAATAAAATAAGTAGAAATCCACTAAAAGTTTTGTTTGGTTATCTTGCAATCCCGAGATAATCGTCTCCATGCTCCAAATCCATTTTAAAGCCATTTTTAAGGCATTTCGCGCATACATGAAATGAACACATTTTTCTCCAAAACTATAACAGATCGCAAGCTTGTCCTGTTTGGTGGAGATGATATTTAATAAAATAAGTAGAAATCCACTAAAAGTTTTGTTTGGTTATCTTGCAATCCCGAGATAATCGTCTCCATGCTCCAAATCCATTTTAAAGCCATTTTTAAGGCATTTCGCGCATACATGAAATGAACACATTTTTCTCCAAAACTATAACAGATGCAAGCTTGTCCTGTTTGGTGGAGATGATATTTAATAAAATAAGTAGAAATCCACTAAAAGTTTTGTTTGGTTATCTTGCAATCCCGAGATAATCGTCTCCATGCTCCAAATCCATTTTAAAGCCATTTTTAAGGCATTTCGCGCATACATGAAATGAACACATTTTTCTCCAAAACTATAACAGATGCAAGCTTGTCCTGTTTGGTGGAGATGATATTTAATAAAATAAGTAGAAATCCACTAAAAGTTTTGTTTGGTTATCTTGCAATCCCGAGATAATCGTCTCCATGCTCCAAATCCATTTTAAAGCCATTTTTAAGGCATTTCGCGCATACATGAAATGAACACATTTTTCTCCAAAACTATAACAGATGCAAGCTTGTCCTGTTTGGTGGAGATGATATTTAATAAAATAAGTAGAAATCCACTAAAAGTTTTGTTTGGTTATCTTGCAATCCCGAGATAATCGTCTCCATGCTCCAAATCCATTTTAAAGCCATTTTTAAGGCATTTCGCGCATACATGAAATGAACACATTTTTCTCCAAAACTATAACAGATGCAAGCTTGTCCTGTTTGGTGGAGATGATATTTAATAAAATAAGTAGAAATCCACTAAAAGTTTTGTTTGGTTATCTTGCAATCCCGAGATAATCGTCTCCATGCTCCAAATCCATTTTAAAGCCATTTTTAAGGCATTTCGCGCATACATGAAATGAACACATTTTTCTCCAAAACTATAACAGATGCAAGCTTGTCCTGTTTGGTGGAGATGATATTTAATAAAATAAGTAGAAATCCACTAAAAGTTTTGTTTGGTTATCTTGCAATCCCGAGATAATCGTCTCCATGCTCCAAATCCATTTTAAAGCCATTTTTAAGGCATTTCGCGCATACATGAAATGAACACATTTTTCTCCAAAACTATAACAGATGCAAGCTTGTCCTGTTTGGTGGAGATGATATTTAATAAAATAAGTAGAAATCCACTAAAAGTTTTGTTTGGTTATCTTGCAATCCCGAGATAATCGTCTCCATGCTCCAAATCCATTTTAAAGCCATTTTTAAGGCATTTCGCGCATACATGAAATGAACACATTTTTCTCCAAAACTATAACAGATGCAAGCTTGTCCTGTTTGGTGGAGATGATATTTAATAAAATAAGTAGAAATCCACTAAAAGTTTTGTTTGGTTATCTTGCAATCCCGAGATAATCGTCTCCATGCTCCAAATCCATTTTAAAGCCATTTTTAAGGCATTTCGCGCATACATGAAATGAACACATTTTTCTCCAAAACTATAACAGATGCAAGCTTGTCCTGTTTGGTGGAGATGATATTTAATAAAATAAGTAGAAATCCACTAAAAGTTTTGTTTGGTTATCTTGCAATCCCGAGATAATCGTCTCCATGCTCCAAATCCATTTTAAAGCCATTTTTAAGGCATTTCGCGCATACATGAAATGAACACATTTTTCTCCAAAACTATAACAGATGCAAGCTTGTCCTGTTTGGTGGAGATGATATTTAATAAAATAAGTAGAAATCCACTAAAAGTTTTGTTTGGTTATCTTGCAATCCCGAGATAATCGTCTCCATGCTCCAAATCCATTTTAAAGCCATTTTTAAGGCATTTCGCGCATACATGAAATGAACACATTTTTCTCCAAAACTATAACAGATGCAAGCTTGTCCTGTTTGGTGGAGATGATATTTAATAAAATAAGTAGAAATCCACTAAAAGTTTTGTTTGGTTATCTTGCAATCCCGAGATAATCGTCTCCATGCTCCAAATCCATTTTAAAGCCATTTTTAAGGCATTTCGCGCATACATGAAATGAACACATTTTTCTCCAAAACTATAACAGATGCAAGCTTGTCCTGTTTGGTGGAGATGATATTTAATAAAATAAGTAGAAATCCACTAAAAGTTTTGTTTGGTTATCTTGCAATCCCGAGATAATCGTCTCCATGCTCCAAATCCATTTTAAAGCCATTTTTAAGGCATTTCGCGCATACATGAAATGAACACATTTTTCTCCAAAACTATAACAGATGCAAGCTTGTCCTGTTTGGTGGAGATGATATTTAATAAAATAAGTAGAAATCCACTAAAAGTTTTGTTTGGTTATCTTGCAATCCCGAGATAATCGTCTCCATGCTCCAAATCCATTTTAAAGCCATTTTTAAGGCATTTCGCGCATACATGAAATGAACACATTTTTCTCCAAAACTATAACAGATGCAAGCTTGTCCTGTTTGGTGGAGATGATATTTAATAAAATAAGTAGAAATCCACTAAAAGTTTTGTTTGGTTATCTTGCAATCCCGAGATAATCGTCTCCATGCTCCAAATCCATTTTAAAGCCATTTTTAAGGCATTTCGCGCATACATGAAATGAACACATTTTTCTCCAAAACTATAACAGATGCAAGCTTGTCCTGTTTGGTGGAGATGATATTTAATAAAATAAGTAGAAATCCACTAAAAGTTTTGTTTGGTTATCTTGCAATCCCGAGATAATCGTCTCCATGCTCCAAATCCATTTTAAAGCCATTTTTAAGGCATTTCGCGCATACATGAAATGAACACATTTTTCTCCAAAACTATAACAGATGCAAGCTTGTCCTGTTTGGTGGAGATGATATTTAATAAAATAAGTAGAAATCCACTAAAAGTTTTGTTTGGTTATCTTGCAATCCCGAGATAATCGTCTCCATGCTCCAAATCCATTTTAAAGCCATTTTTAAGGCATTTCGCGCATACATGAAATGAACACATTTTTCTCCAAAACTATAACAGATGCAAGCTTGTCCTGTTTGGTGGAGATGATATTTAATAAAATAAGTAGAAATCCACTAAAAGTTTTGTTTGGTTATCTTGCAATCCCGAGATAATCGTCTCCATGCTCCAAATCCATTTTAAAGCCATTTTTAAGGCATTTCGCGCATACATGAAATGAACACATTTTTCTCCAAAACTATAACGAGATGCAAGCTTGTCCTGTTTGGTGGAGATGATATTTAATAAAATAAGTAGAAATCCACTAAAAGTTTTGTTTGGTTATCTTGCAATCCCGAGATAATCGTCTCCATGCTCCAAATCCATTTTAAAGCCATTTTTAAGGCATTTCGCGCATACATGAAATGAACACATTTTTCTCCAAAACTATAACAGATGCAAGCTTGTCCTGTTTGGTGGAGATGATATTTAATAAAATAAGTAGAAATCCACTAAAAGTTTTGTTTGGTTATCTTGCAATCCCGAGATAATCGTCTCCATGCTCCAAATCCATTTTAAAGCCATTTTTAAGGCATTTCGCGCATACATGAAATGAACACATTTTTCTCCAAAACTATAACAGATGCAAGCTTGTCCTGTTTGGTGGAGATGATATTTAATAAAATAAGTAGAAATCCACTAAAAGTTTTGTTTGGTTATCTTGCAATCCCGAGATAATCGTCTCCATGCTCCAAATCCATTTTAAAGCCATTTTTAAGGCATTTCGCGCATACATGAAATGAACACATTTTTCTCCAAAACTATAACAGATGCAAGCTTGTCCTGTTTGGTGGAGATGATATTTAATAAAATAAGTAGAAATCCACTAAAAGTTTTGTTTGGTTATCTTGCAATCCCGAGATAATCGTCTCCATGCTCCAAATCCATTTTAAAGCCATTTTTAAGGCATTTCGCGCATACATGAAATGAACACATTTTTCTCCAAAACTATAACAGATGCAAGCTTGTCCTGTTTGGTGGAGATGATATTTAATAAAATAAGTAGAAATCCACTAAAAGTTTTGTTTGGTTATCTTGCAATCCCGAGATAATCGTCTCCATGCTCCAAATCCATTTTAAAGCCATTTTTAAGGCATTTCGCGCATACATGAAATGAACACATTTTTCTCCAAAACTATAACAGATGCAAGCTTGTCCTGTTTGGTGGAGATGATATTTAATAAAATAAGTAGAAATCCACTAAAAGTTTTGTTTGGTTATCTTGCAATCCCGAGATAATCGTCTCCATGCTCCAAATCCATTTTAAAGCCATTTTTAAGGCATTTCGCGCATACATGAAATGAACACATTTTTCTCCAAAACTATAACAGATGCAAGCTTGTCCTGTTTGGTGGAGATGATATTTAATAAAATAAGTAGAAATCCACTAAAAGTTTTGTTTGGTTATCTTGCAATCCCGAGATAATCGTCTCCATGCTCCAAATCCATTTTAAAGCCATTTTTAAGGCATTTCGCGCATACATGAAATGAACACATTTTTCTCCAAAACTATAACAGATGCAAGCTTGTCCTGTTTGGTGGAGATGATATTTAATAAAATAAGTAGAAATCCACTAAAAGTTTTGTTTGGTTATCTTGCAATCCCGAGATAATCGTCTCCATGCTCCAAATCCATTTTAAAGCCATTTTTAAGGCATTTCGCGCATACATGAAATGAACACATTTTTCTCCAAAACTATAACAGATGCAAGCTTGTCCTGTTTGGTGGAGATGATATTTAATAAAATAAGTAGAAATCCACTAAAAGTTTTGTTTGGTTATCTTGCAATCCCGAGATAATCGTCTCCATGCTCCAAATCCATTTTAAAGCCATTTTTAAGGCATTTCGCGCATACATGAAATGAACACATTTTTCTCCAAAACTATAACAGATGCAAGCTTGTCCTGTTTGGTGGAGATGATATTTAATAAAATAAGTAGAAATCCACTAAAAGTTTTGTTTGGTTATCTTGCAATCCCGAGATAATCGTCTCCATGCTCCAAATCCATTTTAAAGCCATTTTTAAGGCATTTCGCGCATACATGAAATGAACACATTTTTCTCCAAAACTATAACAGATGCAAGCTTGTCCTGTTTGGTGGAGATGATATTTAATAAAATAAGTAGAAATCCACTAAAAGTTTTGTTTGGTTATCTTGCAATCCCGAGATAATCGTCTCCATGCTCCAAATCCATTTTAAAGCCATTTTTAAGGCATTTCGCGCATACATGAAATGAACACATTTTTCTCCAAAACTATAACAGATGCAAGCTTGTCCTGTTTGGTGGAGATGATATTTAATAAAATAAGTAGAAATCCACTAAAAGTTTTGTTTGGTTATCTTGCAATCCCGAGATAATCGTCTCCATGCTCCAAATCCATTTTAAAGCCATTTTTAAGGCATTTCGCGCATACATGAAATGAACACATTTTTCTCCAAAACTATAACAGATGCAAGCTTGTCCTGTTTGGTGGAGATGATATTTAATAAAATAAGTAGAAATCCACTAAAAGTTTTGTTTGGTTATCTTGCAATCCCGAGATAATCGTCTCCATGCTCCAAATCCATTTTAAAGCCATTTTTAAGGCATTTCGCGCATACATGAAATGAACACATTTTTCTCCAAAACTATAACAGATGCAAGCTTGTCCTGTTTGGTGGAGATGATATTTAATAAAATAAGTAGAAATCCACTAAAAGTTTTGTTTGGTTATCTTGCAATCCCGAGATAATCGTCTCCATGCTCCAAATCCATTTTAAAGCCATTTTTAAGGCATTTCGCGCATACATGAAATGAACACATTTTTCTCCAAAACTATAACAGATGCAAGCTTGTCCTGTTTGGTGGAGATGATATTTAATAAAATAAGTAGAAATCCACTAAAAGTTTTGTTTGGTTATCTTGCAATCCCGAGATAATCGTCTCCATGCTCCAAATCCATTTTAAAGCCATTTTTAAGGCATTTCGCGCATACATGAAATGAACACATTTTTCTCCAAAACTATAACAGATGCAAGCTTGTCCTGTTTGGTGGAGATGATATTTAATAAAATAAGTAGAAATCCACTAAAAGTTTTGTTTGGTTATCTTGCAATCCCGAGATAATCGTCTCCATGCTCCAAATCCATTTTAAAGCCATTTTTAAGGCATTTCGCGCATACATGAAATGAACACATTTTTCTCCAAAACTATAACAGATGCAAGCTTGTCCTGTTTGGTGGAGATGATATTTAATAAAATAAGTAGAAATCCACTAAAAGTTTTGTTTGGTTATCTTGCAATCCCGAGATAATCGTCTCCATGCTCCAAATCCATTTTAAAGCCATTTTTAAGGCATTTCGCGCATACATGAAATGAACACATTTTTCTCCAAAACTATAACAGATGCAAGCTTGTCCTGTTTGGTGGAGATGATATTTAATAAAATAAGTAGAAATCCACTAAAAGTTTTGTTTGGTTATCTTGCAATCCCGAGATAATCGTCTCCATGCTCCAAATCCATTTTAAAGCCATTTTTAAGGCATTTCGCGCATACATGAAATGAACACATTTTTCTCCAAAACTATAACAGATGCAAGCTTGTCCTGTTTGGTGGAGATGATATTTAATAAAATAAGTAGAAATCCACTAAAAGTTTTGTTTGGTTATCTTGCAATCCCGAGATAATCGTCTCCATGCTCCAAATCCATTTTAAAGCCATTTTTAAGGCATTTCGCGCATACATGAAATGAACACATTTTTCTCCAAAACTATAACAGATGCAAGCTTGTCCTGTTTGGTGGAGATGATATTTAATAAAATAAGTAGAAATCCACTAAAAGTTTTGTTTGGTTATCTTGCAATCCCGAGATAATCGTCTCCATGCTCCAAATCCATTTTAAAGCCATTTTTAAGGCATTTCGCGCATACATGAAATGAACACATTTTTCTCCAAAACTATAACAGATGCAAGCTTGTCCTGTTTGGTGGAGATGATATTTAATAAAATAAGTAGAAATCCACTAAAAGTTTTGTTTGGTTATCTTGCAATCCCGAGATAATCGTCTCCATGCTCCAAATCCATTTTAAAGCCATTTTTAAGGCATTTCGCGCATACATGAAATGAACACATTTTTCTCCAAAACTATAACAGATGCAAGCTTGTCCTGTTTGGTGGAGATGATATTTAATAAAATAAGTAGAAATCCACTAAAAGTTTTGTTTGGTTATCTTGCAATCCCGAGATAATCGTCTCCATGCTCCAAATCCATTTTAAAGCCATTTTTAAGGCATTTCGCGCATACATGAAATGAACACATTTTTCTCCAAAACTATAACAGATGCAAGCTTGTCCTGTTTGGTGGAGATGATATTTAATAAAATAAGTAGAAATCCACTAAAAGTTTTGTTTGGTTATCTTGCAATCCCGAGATAATCGTCTCCATGCTCCAAATCCATTTTAAAGCCATTTTTAAGGCATTTCGCGCATACATGAAATGAACACATTTTTCTCCAAAACTATAACAGATGCAAGCTTGTCCTGTTTGGTGGAGATGATATTTAATAAAATAAGTAGAAATCCACTAAAAGTTTTGTTTGGTTATCTTGCAATCCCGAGATAATCGTCTCCATGCTCCAAATCCATTTTAAAGCCATTTTTAAGGCATTTCGCGCATACATGAAATGAACACATTTTTCTCCAAAACTATAACAGATGCAAGCTTGTCCTGTTTGGTGGAGATGATATTTAATAAAATAAGTAGAAATCCACTAAAAGTTTTGTTTGGTTATCTTGCAATCCCGAGATAATCGTCTCCATGCTCCAAATCCATTTTAAAGCCATTTTTAAGGCATTTCGCGCATACATGAAATGAACACATTTTTCTCCAAAACTATAACAGATGCAAGCTTGTCCTGTTTGGTGGAGATGATATTTAATAAAATAAGTAGAAATCCACTAAAAGTTTTGTTTGGTTATCTTGCAATCCCGAGATAATCGTCTCCATGCTCCAAATCCATTTTAAAGCCATTTTTAAGGCATTTCGCGCATACATGAAATGAACACATTTTTCTCCAAAACTATAACAGATGCAAGCTTGTCCTGTTTGGTGGAGATGATATTTAATAAAATAAGTAGAAATCCACTAAAAGTTTTGTTTGGTTATCTTGCAATCCCGAGATAATCGTCTCCATGCTCCAAATCCATTTTAAAGCCATTTTTAAGGCATTTCGCGCATACATGAAATGAACACATTTTTCTCCAAAACTATAACAGATGCAAGCTTGTCCTGTTTGGTGGAGATGATATTTAATAAAATAAGTAGAAATCCACTAAAAGTTTTGTTTGGTTATCTTGCAATCCCGAGATAATCGTCTCCATGCTCCAAATCCATTTTAAAGCCATTTTTAAGGCATTTCGCGCATACATGAAATGAACACATTTTTCTCCAAAACTATAACAGATGCAAGCTTGTCCTGTTTGGTGGAGATGATATTTAATAAAATAAGTAGAAATCCACTAAAAGTTTTGTTTGGTTATCTTGCAATCCCGAGATAATCGTCTCCATGCTCCAAATCCATTTTAAAGCCATTTTTAAGGCATTTCGCGCATACATGAAATGAACACATTTTTCTCCAAAACTATAACAGATGCAAGCTTGTCCTGTTTGGTGGAGATGATATTTAATAAAATAAGTAGAAATCCACTAAAAGTTTTGTTTGGTTATCTTGCAATCCCGAGATAATCGTCTCCATGCTCCAAATCCATTTTAAAGCCATTTTTAAGGCATTTCGCGCATACATGAAATGAACACATTTTTCTCCAAAACTATAACAGATGCAAGCTTGTCCTGTTTGGTGGAGATGATATTTAATAAAATAAGTAGAAATCCACTAAAAGTTTTGTTTGGTTATCTTGCAATCCCGAGATAATCGTCTCCATGCTCCAAATCCATTTTAAAGCCATTTTTAAGGCATTTCGCGCATACATGAAATGAACACATTTTTCTCCAAAACTATAACAGATGCAAGCTTGTCCTGTTTGGTGGAGATGATATTTAATAAAATAAGTAGAAATCCACTAAAAGTTTTGTTTGGTTATCTTGCAATCCCGAGATAATCGTCTCCATGCTCCAAATCCATTTTAAAGCCATTTTTAAGGCATTTCGCGCATACATGAAATGAACACATTTTTCTCCAAAACTATAACAGATGCAAGCTTGTCCTGTTTGGTGGAGATGATATTTAATAAAATAAGTAGAAATCCACTAAAAGTTTTGTTTGGTTATCTTGCAATCCCGAGATAATCGTCTCCATGCTCCAAATCCATTTTAAAGCCATTTTTAAGGCATTTCGCGCATACATGAAATGAACACATTTTTCTCCAAAACTATAACAGATGCAAGCTTGTCCTGTTTGGTGGAGATGATATTTAATAAAATAAGTAGAAATCCACTAAAAGTTTTGTTTGGTTATCTTGCAATCCCGAGATAATCGTCTCCATGCTCCAAATCCATTTTAAAGCCATTTTTAAGGCATTTCGCGCATACATGAAATGAACACATTTTTCTCCAAAACTATAACAGATGCAAGCTTGTCCTGTTTGGTGGAGATGATATTTAATAAAATAAGTAGAAATCCACTAAAAGTTTTGTTTGGTTATCTTGCAATCCCGAGATAATCGTCTCCATGCTCCAAATCCATTTTAAAGCCATTTTTAAGGCATTTCGCGCATACATGAAATGAACACATTTTTCTCCAAAACTATAACAGATGCAAGCTTGTCCTGTTTGGTGGAGATGATATTTAATAAAATAAGTAGAAATCCACTAAAAGTTTTGTTTGGTTATCTTGCAATCCCGAGATAATCGTCTCCATGCTCCAAATCCATTTTAAAGCCATTTTTAAGGCATTTCGCGCATACATGAAATGAACACATTTTTCTCCAAAACTATAACAGATGCAAGCTTGTCCTGTTTGGTGGAGATGATATTTAATAAAATAAGTAGAAATCCACTAAAAGTTTTGTTTGGTTATCTTGCAATCCCGAGATAATCGTCTCCATGCTCCAAATCCATTTTAAAGCCATTTTTAAGGCATTTCGCGCATACATGAAATGAACACATTTTTCTCCAAAACTATAACAGATGCAAGCTTGTCCTGTTTGGTGGAGATGATATTTAATAAAATAAGTAGAAATCCACTAAAAGTTTTGTTTGGTTATCTTGCAATCCCGAGATAATCGTCTCCATGCTCCAAATCCATTTTAAAGCCATTTTTAAGGCATTTCGCGCATACATGAAATGAACACATTTTTCTCCAAAACTATAACAGATGCAAGCTTGTCCTGTTTGGTGGAGATGATATTTAATAAAATAAGTAGAAATCCACTAAAAGTTTTGTTTGGTTATCTTGCAATCCCGAGATAATCGTCTCCATGCTCCAAATCCATTTTAAAGCCATTTTTAAGGCATTTCGCGCATACATGAAATGAACACATTTTTCTCCAAAACTATAACAGATGCAAGCTTGTCCTGTTTGGTGGAGATGATATTTAATAAAATAAGTAGAAATCCACTAAAAGTTTTGTTTGGTTATCTTGCAATCCCGAGATAATCGTCTCCATGCTCCAAATCCATTTTAAAGCCATTTTTAAGGCATTTCGCGCATACATGAAATGAACACATTTTTCTCCAAAACTATAACAGATGCAAGCTTGTCCTGTTTGGTGGAGATGATATTTAATAAAATAAGTAGAAATCCACTAAAAGTTTTGTTTGGTTATCTTGCAATCCCGAGATAATCGTCTCCATGCTCCAAATCCATTTTAAAGCCATTTTTAAGGCATTTCGCGCATACATGAAATGAACACATTTTTCTCCAAAACTATAACAGATGCAAGCTTGTCCTGTTTGGTGGAGATGATATTTAATAAAATAAGTAGAAATCCACTAAAAGTTTTGTTTGGTTATCTTGCAATCCCGAGATAATCGTCTCCATGCTCCAAATCCATTTTAAAGCCATTTTTAAGGCATTTCGCGCATACATGAAATGAACACATTTTTCTCCAAAACTATAACAGATGCAAGCTTGTCCTGTTTGGTGGAGATGATATTTAATAAAATAAGTAGAAATCCACTAAAAGTTTTGTTTGGTTATCTTGCAATCCCGAGATAATCGTCTCCATGCTCCAAATCCATTTTAAAGCCATTTTTAAGGCATTTCGCGCATACATGAAATGAACACATTTTTCTCCAAAACTATAACAGATGCAAGCTTGTCCTGTTTGGTGGAGATGATATTTAATAAAATAAGTAGAAATCCACTAAAAGTTTTGTTTGGTTATCTTGCAATCCCGAGATAATCGTCTCCATGCTCCAAATCCATTTTAAAGCCATTTTTAAGGCATTTCGCGCATACATGAAATGAACACATTTTTCTCCAAAACTATAACAGATGCAAGCTTGTCCTGTTTGGTGGAGATGATATTTAATAAAATAAGTAGAAATCCACTAAAAGTTTTGTTTGGTTATCTTGCAATCCCGAGATAATCGTCTCCATGCTCCAAATCCATTTTAAAGCCATTTTTAAGGCATTTCGCGCATACATGAAATGAACACATTTTTCTCCAAAACTATAACAGATGCAAGCTTGTCCTGTTTGGTGGAGATGATATTTAATAAAATAAGTAGAAATCCACTAAAAGTTTTGTTTGGTTATCTTGCAATCCCGAGATAATCGTCTCCATGCTCCAAATCCATTTTAAAGCCATTTTTAAGGCATTTCGCGCATACATGAAATGAACACATTTTTCTCCAAAACTATAACAGATGCAAGCTTGTCCTGTTTGGTGGAGATGATATTTAATAAAATAAGTAGAAATCCACTAAAAGTTTTGTTTGGTTATCTTGCAATCCCGAGATAATCGTCTCCATGCTCCAAATCCATTTTAAAGCCATTTTTAAGGCATTTCGCGCATACATGAAATGAACACATTTTTCTCCAAAACTATAACAGATGCAAGCTTGTCCTGTTTGGTGGAGATGATATTTAATAAAATAAGTAGAAATCCACTAAAAGTTTTGTTTGGTTATCTTGCAATCCCGAGATAATCGTCTCCATGCTCCAAATCCATTTTAAAGCCATTTTTAAGGCATTTCGCGCATACATGAAATGAACACATTTTTCTCCAAAACTATAACAGATGCAAGCTTGTCCTGTTTGGTGGAGATGATATTTAATAAAATAAGTAGAAATCCACTAAAAGTTTTGTTTGGTTATCTTGCAATCCCGAGATAATCGTCTCCATGCTCCAAATCCATTTTAAAGCCATTTTTAAGGCATTTCGCGCATACATGAAATGAACACATTTTTCTCCAAAACTATAACAGATGCAAGCTTGTCCTGTTTGGTGGAGATGATATTTAATAAAATAAGTAGAAATCCACTAAAAGTTTTGTTTGGTTATCTTGCAATCCCGAGATAATCGTCTCCATGCTCCAAATCCATTTTAAAGCCATTTTTAAGGCATTTCGCGCATACATGAAATGAACACATTTTTCTCCAAAACTATAACAGATGCAAGCTTGTCCTGTTTGGTGGAGATGATATTTAATAAAATAAGTAGAAATCCACTAAAAGTTTTGTTTGGTTATCTTGCAATCCCGAGATAATCGTCTCCATGCTCCAAATCCATTTTAAAGCCATTTTTAAGGCATTTCGCGCATACATGAAATGAACACATTTTTCTCCAAAACTATAACAGATGCAAGCTTGTCTGTTTGGTGGAGATGATATTTAATAAAATAAGTAGAAATCCACTAAAAGTTTTGTTTTGGTTATCTTGCAATCCCGAGATAATCGTCTCCATGCTCCAAATCCATTTTAAAGCCATTTTTAAGGCATTTCGCGCCATACTTGAAATGAACACATTTTTCTCCAAAACTATAACAGATGCAAGCTTGTCCTGTTTGGTGGAGATGATATTTAATAAAAAAAGTAGAAATCCACTAAAAGTTTTGTTGGTTATCTTGCAATCCCGAGATAATCGTCTCCATGCTCCAAATCCATTTTAAAGCCTTTTTTAAGGCATTTCGCGCATACATGAAATGAACACATTTTTCTCCAAAACTATAACAGATGCAAGCTTGTCCTGTTTGGTGGAGATGATATTTAATAAAATAAGTAGAAATCCACTAAAAGTTTTGTTTGGTTATCTTGCAATCCCGAGATAATCGTCTCCATGCTCCAAATCCATTTTAAAGCCATTTTTAAGGCATTTCGCGCATACATGAAATGAACACATTTTTCTCCAAAACTATAACAGATGCAAGCTTGTCCTGTTTGGTGGAGATGATATTTAATAAAATAAGTAGAAATCCACTAAAAGTTTTGTTTGGTTATCTTGCAATCCCGAGATAATCGTCTCCATGCTCCAAATCCATTTTAAAGCCATTTTTAAGGCATTTCCGCGCATACATGAAATGAACACATTTTTCTCCAAAACTATAACAGATGCAAGCTTGTCCTGTTTGGTGGAGATGATATTTAATAAAATAAGTAGAAATCCACTAAAAGTTTTGTTTGGTTATCTTGCAATCCCGAGATAATCGTCTCCATGCTCCAAATCCATTTTAAAGCCATTTTTAAGGCATTTCGCGCATACATGAAATGAACACATTTTTCTCCAAAACTATAACAGATGCAAGCTTGTCCTGTTTGGTGGAGATGATATTTAATAAAATAAGTAGAAATCCACTAAAAGTTTTGTTTGGTTATCTTGCAATCCCGAGATAATCGTCTCCATGCTCCAAATCCATTTTAAAAGCCATTTTTAAGGCATTTCGCGCATACATGAAATGAACACATTTTTCTCCAAAACTATAACAGATGCAAGCTTGTCCTGTTTGGTGGAGATGATATTTAATAAAATAAGTAGAAATCCACTAAAAGTTTTGTTTGGTTATCTTGCAATCCCGAGATAATCGTCTCCATGCTCCAAATCCATTTTAAAGCCATTTTAAGGCATTTCGCGCATACATGAAATGAACACATTTTTCTCCAAAACTATAACAGATGCAAGCTTGTCCTGTTTGGTGGAGATGATACTTAATAAAATAAGTAGAAATCCACTAAAAGTTTTGTTTGGTTATCTTGCAATCCCGAGATAATCGTCTCCATGCTCCAAATCCATTTTAAAGCCATTTTTAAGGCATTTCGCGCATACATGAAATGAACACATTTTTCTCCAAAACTATAACAGATGCAAGCTTGTCCTGTTTGGTGGAGATGATATTTAATAAAATAAGTAGAAATCCACTAAAAGTTTTGTTTGGTTATCTTGCAATCCCGAGATAATCGTCTCCATGCTCCAAATCCATTTTAAAGCCATTTTTAAGGCATTTCGCGCATACATGAAATGAACACATTTTTCTCCAAAACTATAACAGATGCAAGCTTGTCCTGTTTGGTGGAGATGATATTTAATAAAATAAGTAGAAATCCACTAAAAGTTTTGTTTGGTTATCTTGCAATCCCGAGATAATCGTCTCCATGCTCCAAATCCATTTTAAAGCCATTTTTAAGGCATTTCGCGCATACATGAAATGAACACATTTTTCTCCAAAACTATAACAGATGCAAGCTTGTCCTGTTTGGTGGAGATGATATTTAATAAAATAAGTAGAAATCCACTAAAAGTTTTGTTTGGTTATCTTGCAATCCCGAGATAATCGTCTCCATGCTCCAAATCCATTTTAAAGCCATTTTTAAGGCATTTCGCGCATACATGAAATGAACACATTTTTCTCCAAAACTATAACAGATGCAAGCTTGTCCTGTTTGGTGGAGATGATATTTAATAAAATAAGTAGAAATCCACTAAAAGTTTTGTTTGGTTATCTTGCAATCCCGAGATAATCGTCTCCATGCTCCAAATCCATTTTAAAGCCATTTTTAAGGCATTTCGCGCATACATGAAATGAACACATTTTTCTCCAAAACTATAACAGATGCAAGCTTGTCCTGTTTGGTGGAGATGATATTTAATAAAATAAGTAGAAATCCACTAAAAGTTTTGTTTGGTTATCTTGCAATCCCGAGATAATGGTCTCCATGCTCCAAATCCATTTTAAAGCCATTTTTAAGGCATTTCGCGCATACATGAAATGAACACATTTTTCTCCAAAACTATAACAGATGCAAGCTTGTCCTGTTTGGTGGAGATGATATTTAAAAAAATAAGTAGAAATCCACTAAAAGTTTTGTTTGGTTATCTTGCAATCCCGAGATAATCGTCTCCATGCTCCAAATCCATTTTAAAGCCATTTTTAAGGCATTTCGCGCATACATGAAATGAAACACATTTTTCTCCAAAACTATAACAGATGCAAGCTTGTCCTGTTTGGTGGAGATGATATTTAATAAAATAAGTAGAAATCCACTAAAAGTTTTGTTTGGTTATCTTGCAATCCGAGATAATCGTCTCCATGCTCCAAATCCATTTTAAAGCATTTTTAAGGCATTTCGCGCATACATGAAATGAACACATTTTTCTCCAAAACTATAACAGATGCAAGCTTGTCCTGTTTGGTGGAGAGTAATATTTAATAAAATAAGTAGAAATCCACTAAAAGTTTTGTTTGGTTATCTTGCAATCCCGAGATAATCGTCTCCATGCTCCAAATCCATTTTAAAGCCATTTTTAAGGCATTTCGCGCATACATGAAATGAACACATTTTTCTCCAAAACTATAACAGATGCAAGCTTGTCCTGTTTGGGTGGAGATGATATTTAATAAAATAAGTAGAAATCCACTAAAAGTTTTGTTTGGTTATCTTGCAATCCCGAGATAATCGTCTCCATGCTCCAAATCCATTTTAAAGCCATTTTTAAGGCATTTTTGCGCATACATGAAATGAACACATTTTTCTCCAAAACTATAACAGATGCAAGCTTGTCCTGTTTGGTGGAGATGACATTTAATAAAATAAGTAGAAATCCACTAAAAGTTTTGTTTGGTTATCTTGCAATCCCGTGATAATCGTCTCCATGCTCAAATCCATTTTAAAGCCATTTTTAAGGCATTTCGCGCATACATGAAATGAACACATTTTTCTCCAAAACTATAACAGATGCAAGCTTGTCCTGTTTGGTGGAGATGATATTTAATAAAATAGTAGAAATCCACTAAAAGTTTTGTTTGGTTATCTTGCAATCCCGAGATAATCGTCTCCATGCTCCAAATCCATTTTAAAGCATTTTTAAGGCATTTCGCGCATACATGAAATGAACACATTTTTTCTCCAAAACTATAACAGATGCAAGCTTGTCCTGTTTGGTGGAGATGATATTTAATAAAATAAGTAGAAATCCACTAAAAGTTTTGTTTGGTTATCTTGCAATCCCGAGATAATCGTCTCCATGCTCCAAATCCATTTTAAAGCCATTTTTAAGGCATTTCGCGCATACATGAAATGAACACATTTTTCTCCAAAACTATAACAGATGCAAGCTTGTCCTGTTTGGTGGAGATGATATTTAATAAAATAAGTAGAAATCCACTAAAAGTTTTGTTTGGTTATCTTGCAATCCCGAGATAATCGTCTCCATGCTCCAAATCCATTTTAAAGCCATTTTTAAGGCATTTCGCGCATACATGAAATGAACACATTTTTCTCCAAAACTATAACAGATGCAAGCTTGTCCTGTTTGGTGGAGATGATATTTAATAAAATAAGTAGGAAATCCACTAAAAGTTTTGTTTGGTTATCTTGCAATCCCGAGATAATCGTCTCCATGCTCCCAAATCCATTTTAAAGCCATTTTTAAGGCATTTCGCGCATACATGAAATGAACACATTTTTCTCCAAAACTATAACAGATGCAAGCTTGTCCTGTTTGGTGGAGATGATATTTAATAAAATAAGTAGAAATCCACTAAAAGTTTTGTTTGGTTATCTTGCAATCCCGAGATAATCGTCTCCATGCTCCAAATCCATTTTAAAGCCATTTTTAAGGCATTTCGCGCATACATGAAATGAACACATTTTTCTCCAAAACTATAACAGATGCAAGCTTGTCCTGTTTGGTGGAGATGATATTTAATAAAATAAGTAGAAATCCACTAAAAGTTTTGTTTGGTTATCTTGCAATCCCGAGATAATCGTCTCCATGCTCCAAATCCATTTTAAAGCCATTTTTAAGGCATTTCGCGCATACATGAAATGAACACATTTTTCTCCAAAACTATAACAGATGCAAGCTTGTCCTGTTTGGTGGAGATGATATTTAATAAAATAAGTAGAAATCCACTAAAAGTTTTGTTTGGTTATCTTGCAATCCCGAGATAATCGTCTCCATGCTCCAAATCCATTTTAAAGCCATTTTTAAGGCATTTCGCGCATACATGAAATGAACACATTTTTCTCCAAAACTATAACAGATGCAAGCTTGTCCTGTTTGGTGGAGATGATATTTAATAAAATAAGTAGAAATCCACTAAAAGTTTTGTTTGGTTATCTTGCAATCCCGAGATAATCGTCTCCATGCTCCAAATCCATTTTAAAGCCATTTTTAAGGCATTTCGCGCATACATGAAATGAACACATTTTTCTCCAAAACTATAACAGATGCAAGCTTGTCCTGTTTGGTGGAGATGATATTTAATAAAATAAGTAGAAATCCACTAAAAGTTTTGTTTGGTTATCTTGCAATCCCGAGATAATCGTCTCCATGCTCCAAATCCATTTTAAAGCCATTTTTAAGGCATTTCGCGCATACATGAAATGAACACATTTTTCTCCAAAACTATAACAGATGCAAGCTTGTCCTGTTTGGTGGAGATGATATTTAATAAAATAAGTAGAAATCCACTAAAAGTTTTGTTTGGTTATCTTGCAATCCCGAGATAATCGTCTCCATGCTCCATGCTGGGGCAGAAAATGGCTAGAAGGTTGGAGGAGTGTTTAAACTAGGAATGGGGGGCGAGGGTATTCACTTTATAGAAGGGGAATGTAGTGCAGATAGTGACCAGGGCACAAGTAATGAAATTGGGGGTGGTACGGGGGGAAGGGTTAGGACAGTTAATACAGTAAGCAGGAATACAGGTACAGAGTCATACGTAACGTGCATGTACACTAATGCCCGAAGCCTCACAAATAAGGTGGAGGAATTAGAATTAATATTGTTGGAAGAAAATTATGATATAGTGGGGATATCAGAGACATGGCTGGATGAGAGCTATGACTGGGCTGTTAATTTACAGGGTTATAGCCTATTCAGGAATGACCGTACAAATAAGCGAGGGGGAGGTGTGTGTCTATATGTAAAATCATCCTTAAAACCCATCCTGCGTGACAACATATGTGAGGGTACTGAGAATGTAGAGTCCCTATGGGTGGAGATAAGGGGGGGGAGAATGAATAATAAAATACTGATAGGGGTGTGTTATAAGACGCCGAATATTATGGAAGAGGTAGAGAATCTCCTCATAAAGCAAATTGATAAAGCAGCGAGTCTCGGAGAGGTAATTATTATGGGGGACTTTAACTATCCTGATATAAATTGGGGAACAGAAACTTGCAGTTCCAGCAAAGGAAATAGATTTTTGATAACAATGAAAGATAATTACCTTTCACAAATGGTACAGGACCCCACAAGAGGGGGAGCACTACTAGACCTTGTACTAACCAATAGGCCAGACCGCATATCAAATATACAAGTTGGGGGTTACTTGGGGAATAGTGATCACAAAATAATAAGTTTTCATGTATTCTTTAGTAAGATGTCTAGTAGAGGGGCTACAAGGACACTAAACTTCAGGAAAGCAAATTTTAAACGGTTGAGAGATGATCTTAGTGCAATAAACTGGGATGATGTACTAAGTAATAAAAGTACACAAAGCAAATGGGAGACTTTTATGAGCATCCTGAATAGGGCTTGTGCAGAAAATATACCCTATGGGAACAAACATGCTAGAAATAGGAGGAAACCCCTATGGCTAAATAGAGCTGTAAGGGAAGCAATAAAAGAAAAACAGAAAGCCTTAAAAGAATTAAAGAGGGTAGGTAGTGATGAGGCATTATATAATTATAGAAAATTAAATAAAATATGTAAAAAGCAAATTAAGTTAGCTAAGTTTGAGACAGAGAGACTCATTGCGAGAGAAAGTAAAAATAATCCTAAAATATTCTTTAACTACATAAACAGTAAAAAACTGAAAAGCGATAGTGTTGGCCCCCTTAAAAATAGTCTTGGTGAAATGGTGGAAGGGGATGAGGGTAAAGCCAACCTGCTGAATGACTTTTTTTCTACGGTTTTTATACAAGAAAATGCCATGGCAGATGACATGACCAGTGATACTATAAATTCACACTTGAATATTACCTGCTTAACCCAGCAGGAAGTACGCCGCCGCCTCGAAATCACTAAGGTTGACAAATCTCCGGGCCCGGATGGCATACACCCCAGAGTACTACAGGAATTGAGTTCTGTGATAGATAGACCATTATTTTTAATCTTCTCAGATTCCTTAATAACAGGGTCGGTACCGCAGGACTGGCGCATAGCAAATGTTGGTGCCAATATTCAAAAAGGGGACAAAAACTGAGCCGGGAAATTATAGGCCGGTAAGTTTAACCTCTACGGTTGGTAAAATCCTTGAGGGTTTTCTTGAGAGATGCTATATTGGAGTATCTCAAGAAAAATAACCTTATGACAGAGTATCAACATGGGTTTATGAGGGATCGATCCTGTCAAACTAATTTGATCAGCTTCTATGAAGAGGTAAGTTCAAGTCTGGACCAGGGAAATGCAGTGGATGTTGTGTATATGGACTTTTCAAAAGCTTTTGATACGGTGCCACACAAAAGGTTGGTACATAAAATGAGAATAATGGGGATAGGGGAAAATATGTGTAACTGGGTTAAAAACTGGCTAAGTGATAGGAAACAAAGGGTGGTTATTAATGGTACGTACTCGGACTGGGTCTCAGTTCATAGTGGGGTACCACAGGGGTCAGTATTGGGCCCACTTCTTTTCAACATATTTATAAATGACCTTGTTGGGGGCATGCGGAGTAGAATTTCAATATTTGCAGATGATACTAAACTCTGCAGGGTAATCAATACAGAGGAGGATAATTTTATATTACAGGGAGATTTATGTAAATTGGAGGATTGGGCTGAGAAGTGGCAATTGAAGTTTCAATGTAGATAAATGTAAGGTCATGCACTTGGGTAGAGGAAATAACATTTATGATTATGTACTTAATCGTAGAACACTGGGTAAAACAGACACAGAAAAAGACTTGGGTGTATTGGTGGATGGTAAACTTCACTTTAGTGGACAGTGTCAGGCAGCTTCTGCCAGGGCTAATAAAATAATGGGATGTATTAAAAGAGGTATAAGTGTTCATGAAAAAAATATAGTTCTACCTCTGTACAAGTCACTAGTGCGACCACACTTAGAATACTGTGTACAATTCTGGTCACCGATATATAAGAAGGACATAGCTGAACTGGAGAGGGTGCAGAGAAGAGCCACCAAGATTATTAGAGGAATGGTGTGGCTGCAATACCAAGACAGGTTATTAAACTTGGGGTTATTTAGTTTGGAAAAACGAAGGCTTAGGGGGGATCTAATCACAATGTATAAATATATGAGGGGACAGTACAGAGACCTTTCCAAAGATCTTTTTACACCAAGGCCTGCGACTGGAACACGGGGGCATCCACTACGTCTTGAGGAAAGAAGGTTTAATCATAATCACAGACGAGGATTCTTTACTGTACGAGCAGTGAGACTATGGAACTCTCTGCCACATGATGTTGTAATGAGTGATTCACTACTAACATTTAAGCAGAGCCTGGACGCCTTTCTTGAAAAATGTAATATTACCAGTTATGTATATTAGATTTTATGACAGGGTATTGATCCAGGGAACTAGTCTGATTGCCGGATGTAGAGTCAGGAAGGAAATTTTTTCCCCATTGGAACTTGTTTGCCACATTGGGGGTTTTTTTGCCTTCCTCTGGATCAACATGTTAGGCTACAGGTTGAACTAGATGGACTTAGAGTCTCCCTTCAACCTTAAAAACTATGATACTATGATACTATGAAATCCATTTTAAAGCCATTTTTAAGGCATTTCGCGCATACATGAAATGAACACATTTTTCTCCAAAACTATAACAGATGCAAGCTTGTCCTGTTTGGTGGAGATGATATTTAATAAAATAAGTAGAAATCCACTAAAAGTTTTGTTTGGTTATCTTGCAATCCCGAGATAATCGTCTCCATGCTCCAAATCCATTTTAAAGCCATTTTTAAGCATTTCGCGCATACATGAAATGAACACATTTTTCTCCAAAACTATAACAGATGCAAGCTTGTCCTGTTTGGTGGAGATGATATTTAATAAAATAAGTAGAAATCCACTAAAAGTTTTGTTTGGTTATCTTGCAATCCCGAGATAATCGTCTCCATGCTCCAAATCCATTTTAAAGCCATTTTTAAGGCATTCGCGCATACATGAAATGAACACATTTTTCTCCAAAACTATAACAGATGCAAGCTTGTCCTGTTTGGTGGAGATGATATTTAATAAAATAAGTAGAAATCCACTAAAAGTTTTGTTTGGTTATCTTGCAATCCCGAGATAATGGTCGTCCATGCTCCAAATCCATTTTAAAGCCATTTTTAAGGCATTTCGCGCATACATGAAATGAACACATTTTTCTCCAAAACTATAACAGATGCAAGCTTGTCCTGTTTGGTGGAGATGATATTTAAAAAAATAAGTAGAAATCCACTAAAAGTTTTGTTTGGTTATCTTGCAATCCCGAGATAATCGTCTCCATGCTCCAAATCCATTTTAAAGCCATTTTTAAGGCATTTCGCGCATACATGAAATGAACACATTTTTCTCCAAAACTATAACAGATGCAAGCTTGTCCTGTTTGGTGGAGATGATATTTAATAAAATAAGTAGAAATCCACTAAAAGTTTTGTTTGGTTATCTTGCAATCCCGAGATAATCGTCTCCATGCTCCAAATCCATTTTAAAGCCATTTTTAAGGCATTTCGCGCATACATGAAATGAACACATTTTTCTCCAAAACTATAACAGATGCAAGCTTGTCCTGTTTGGTGGAGATGATATTTAATAAAATAAGTAGAAATCCACTAAAAGTTTTGTTTGGTTATCTTGCAATCCCGAGATAATCGTCTCCATGCTCCAAATCCATTTTAAAGCCATTTTTAAGGCATTTCGCGCATACATGAAATGAACACATTTTTCTCCAAAACTATAACAGATGCAAGGCTTGTCCTGTTTGGTGGAGATGATATTTAATAAAATAAGTAGAAATCCACTAAAAGTTTTGTTTGGTTATCTTGCAATCCCGAGATAATCGTCTCCATGCTCCAAATCCATTTTAAAGCCATTTTTAAGGCATTTTGCGCATACATGAAATGAACACATTTTTCTCCAAAACTATAACAGATGCAAGCTTGTCCTGTTTGGTGGAGATGACATTTAATAAAATAAGTAGAAATCCACTAAAAGTTTTGTTTGGTTATCTTGCAATCCCGTGATAATCGTCTCCATGCTCCAAATCCATTTTAAAGCCATTTTTAAGGCATTTCGCGCATACATGAAATGAACACATTTTTCTCCAAAACTATAACAGATGCAAGCTTGTCCTGTTTGGTGGAGATGATATTTAATAAAATAAGTAGAAATCCACTAAAAGTTTTGTTTGGTTATCTTGCAATCCCGAGATAATCGTCTCCATGCTCCAAATCCATTTTAAAGCCATTTTTAAGGCATTTCGCGCATACATGAAATGAACACATTTTTCTCCAAAACTATAACAGATGCAAGCTTGTCCTGTTTGGTGGAGATGATATTTAATAAAATAAGTAGAAATCCACTAAAAGTTTTGTTTGGTTATCTTGCAATCCCGAGATAATCGTCTCCATGCTCCAAATCCATTTTAAAGCCATTTTTAAGGCATTTCGCGCATACATGAAATGAACACATTTTTCTCCAAAACTATAACAGATGCAAGCTTGTCCTGTTTGGTGGAGATGATATTTAATAAAATAAGTAGAAATCCACTAAAAGTTTTGTTTGGTTATCTTGCAATCCCGAGATAATCGTCTCCATGCTCCAAATCCATTTTAAAGCCATTTTTAAGGCATTTCGCGCATACATGAAATGAACACATTTTTCTCCAAAACTATAACAGATGCAAGCTTGTCCTGTTTGGTGGAGATGATATTTAATAAAATAAGTAGAAATCCACTAAAAGTTTTGTTTGGTTATCTTGCAATCCCGAGATAATCGTCTCCATGCTCCAAATCCATTTTAAAGCCATTTTTAAGGCATTTCGCGCATACATGAAATGAACACATTTTTCTCCAAAACTATAACAGATGCAAGCTTGTCCTGTTTGGTGGAGATGATATTTAATAAAATAAGTAGAAATCCACTAAAAGTTTTGTTTGGTTATCTTGCAATCCCGAGATAATCGTCTCCATGCTCCAAATCCATTTTAAAGCCATTTTTAAGGCATTTCGCGCATACATGAAATGAACACATTTTTCTCCAAAACTATAACAGATGCAAGCTTGTCCTGTTTGGTGGAGATGATATTTAATAAAATAAGTAGAAATCCACTAAAAGTTTTGTTTGGTTATCTTGCAATCCCGAGATAATCGTCTCCATGCTCCAAATCCATTTTAAAGCCATTTTTAAGGCATTTCGCGCATACATGAAATGAACACATTTTTCTCCAAAACTATAACAGATGCAAGCTTGTCCTGTTTGGTGGAGATGATATTTAATAAAATAAGTAGAAATCCACTAAAAGTTTTGTTTGGTTATCTTGCAATCCGAGATAATCGTCTCCATGCTCCAAATCCATTTTAAAGCCATTTTTAAGGCATTTCGCGCATACATGAAATGAACACATTTTTCTCCAAAACTATAACAGATGCAAGCTTGTCCTGTTTGGTGGAGATGATATTTAATAAAATAAGTAGAAATCCACTAAAAGTTTTGTTTGGTTATCTTGCAATCCCGAGATAATCGTCTCCATGCTCCAAATCCATTTTAAAGCCATTTTTAAGGCATTTCGCGCATACATGAAATGAACACATTTTTCTCCAAAACTATAACAGATGCAAGCTTGTCCTGTTTGGTGGAGATGATATTTAATAAAATAAGTAGAAATCCACTAAAAGTTTTGTTTGGTTATCTTGCAATCCCGAGATAATCGTCTCCATGCTCCAAATCCATTTTAAAGCCATTTTTAAGGCATTTCGCGCATACATGAAATGAACACATTTTTCTCCAAAACTATAACAGATGCAAGCTTGTCCTGTTTGGTGGAGATGATATTTAATAAAATAAGTAGAAATCCACTAAAAGTTTTGTTTGGTTATCTTGCAATCCCGAGATAATCGTCTCCATGCTCCAAATCCATTTTAAAGCCATTTTTAAGGCATTTCGCGCATACATGAAATGAACACATTTTTCTCCAAAACTATAACAGATGCAAGCTTGTCCTGTTTGGTGGAGATGATATTTAATAAAATAAGTAGAAATCCACTAAAAGTTTTGTTTGGTTATCTTGCAATCCCGAGATAATCGTCTCCATGCTCCAAATCCATTTTAAAGCCATTTTTAAGGCATTTCGCGCATACATGAAATGAACACATTTTTCTCCAAAACTATAACAGATGCAAGCTTGTCCTGTTTGGTGGAGATGATATTTAATAAAATAAGTAGAAATCCACTAAAAGTTTTGTTTGGTTATCTTGCAATCCCGAGATAATCGTCTCCATGCTCCAAATCCATTTTAAAGCCATTTTTAAGGCATTTCGCGCATACATGAAATGAACACATTTTTCTCCAAAACTATAACAGATGCAAGCTTGTCCTGTTTGGTGGAGATGATATTTAATAAAATAAGTAGAAATCCACTAAAAAGTTTTGTTTGGTTATCTTGCAATCCCGAGATAATCGTCTCCATGCTCCAAATCCATTTTAAAGCCATTTTTAAGGCATTTCGCGCATACATGAAATGAACACATTTTTCTCCAAAACTATAACAGATGCAAGCTTGTCCTGTTTGGTGGAGATGATATTTAATAAAATAAGTAGAAATCCACTAAAAGTTTTGTTTGGTTATCTTGCAATCCCGAGATAATCGTCTCCATGCTCCAAATCCATTTTAAAGCCATTTTTAAGGCATTTCGCGCATACATGAAATGAACACATTTTTCTCCAAAACTATAACAGATGCAAGCTTGTCCTGTTTGGTGGAGATGATATTTAATAAAATAAGTAGAAATCCACTAAAAGTTTTGTTTGGTTATCTTGCAATCCCGAGATAATCGTCTCCATGCTCCAAATCCATTTTAAAGCCATTTTTAAGGCATTTCGCGCATACATGAAATGAACACATTTTTCTCCAAAACTATAACAGATGCAAGCTTGTCCTGTTTGGTGGAGATGATATTTAATAAAATAAGTAGAAATCCACTAAAAGTTTTGTTTGGTTATCTTGCAATCCCGAGATAATCGTCTCCATGCTCCAAATCCATTTTAAAGCCATTTTTAAGGCATTTCGCGCATACATGAAATGAACACATTTTTCTCCAAAACTATAACAGATGCAAGCTTGTCCTGTTTGGTGGAGATGATATTTAATAAAATAAGTAGAAATCCACTAAAAGTTTTGTTTGGTTATCTTGCAATCCCGAGATAATCGTCTCCATGCTCCAAATCCATTTTAAAGCCATTTTTAAGGCATTTCGCGCATACATGAAATGAACACATTTTTCTCCAAACTATAACAGATGCAAGCTTGTCCTGTTTGGTGGAGATGATATTTAATAAAATAAGTAGAAATCCACTAAAAGTTTTGTTTGGTTATCTTGCAATCCCGAGATAATCGTCTCCATGCTCCAAATCCATTTTAAAGCCATTTTTAAGGCATTTCGCGCCATACATGAAATGAACACATTTTTCTCCAAAACTATAACAGATGCAAGCTTGTCCTGTTTGGTGGAGATGATATTTATAAAATAAGTAGAAATCCACTAAAAGTTTTGTTTGGTTATCTTGCAATCCCGAGATAATTGTCTCCATGCTCCAAATCCATTTTAAAGCCATTTTTAAGGCATTTCGCGCATACATGAAATGAACACATTTTTCTCCAAAACTATAACAGATGCAAGCTTGTCCTGTTTGATGGAGATGATATTTAATAAAATAAGTAGAAATCCACTAAAAGTTTTGTTTGGTTATCTTGCAATCCCGAGATAATCGTCTCCATGCTCCAAATCCATTTTAAAGCCATTTTTAAGGCATTTCGCGCATACATGAAATGAACACATTTTTCTCCAAAACTATAACAGATGCAAGCTTGTCCTGTTTGGTGGAGATGATATTTAATAAAATAAGTAGAAATCCACTAAAAGTTTTGTTTGGTTATCTTGCAATCCCGAGATAATCGTCTCCATGCTCCAAATCCATTTTAAAGCCATTTTTAAGGCATTTCGCGCATACATGAAATGAACACATTTTTCTCCAAAACTATAACAGATGCAAGCTTGTCCTGTTTGGTGGAGATGATATTTAATAAAATAAGTAGAAATCCACTAAAAGTTTTGTTTGGTTATCTTGCAATCCCGAGATAATCGTCCTCCATGCTCCAAATCCATTTTAAGCCATTTTTAAGGCATTTCGCGCATACATGAAATGAACACATTTTTCTCCAAAACTATAACAGATGCAAGCTTGTCCTGTTTGGTGGAGATGATATTTAATAAAATAAGTAGAAATCCACTAAAAGTTTTGTTTGGTTATCTTGCAATCCCGAGATAATCGTCTCCATGCTCCAAATCCATTTTAAAGCCATTTTTAAGGCATCGCGCATACATGAAATGAACACATTTTTCTCCAAAACTATAACAGATGCAAGCTTGTCCTGTTTGGTGGAGATGATATTTAATAAAATAAGTAGAAATCCACTAAAAGTTTTGTTTGGTTATCTTGCAATCCCGAGATAATCGTCTCCATGCTCCAAATCCATTTTAAAGCCATTTTTAAGGCATTTCGCGCATACATGAAATGAACACATTTTTCTCCAAAACTATAACAGATGCAAGCTTGTCCTGTTTGGTGGAGATGATATTTAATAAAATAAGTAGAAATCCACTAAAAGTTTTGTTTGGTTATCTTGCAATCCCGAGATAATCGTCTCCATGCTCCAAATCCATTTTAAAGCCATTTTTAAGGCATTTCGCGCATACATGAAATGAACACATTTTTCTCCAAAACTATAACAGATGCAAGCTTGTCCTGTTTGGTGGAGATGATATTTAATAAAATAAGTAGAAATCCACTAAAAGTTTTGTTTGGTTATCTTGCAATCCCGAGATAATCGTCTCCATGCTCCAAATCCATTTTAAAGCCATTTTTAAGGCATTTCGCGCATACATGAAATGAACACATTTTTCTCCAAAACTATAACAGATGCAAGCTTGTCCTGTTTGGTGGAGATGATATTTAATAAAATAAGTAGAAATCCACTAAAAGTTTTGTTTGGTTATCTTGCAATCCCGAGATAATCGTCTCCATGCTCCAAATCCATTTTAAAGCCATTTTTAAGGCATTTCGCGCATACATGAAATGAACACATTTTTCTCCAAAACTATAACAGATGCAAGCTTGTCCTGTTTGGTGGAGATGATATTTAATAAAATAAGTAGAAATCCACTAAAAGTTTTGTTTGGTTATCTTGCAATCCCGAGATAATCGTCTCCATGCTCCAAATCCATTTTAAAGCCATTTTTAAGGCATTTCGCGCATACATGAAATGAACACATTTTTCTCCAAAACTATAACAGATGCAAGCTTGTCCTGTTTGGTGGAGATGATATTTAATAAAATAAGTAGAAATCCACTAAAAGTTTTGTTTGGTTATCTTGCAATCCCGAGATAATCGTCTCCATGCTCCAAATCCATTTTAAAGCCATTTTTAAGGCATTTCGCGCATACATGAAATGAACACATTTTTCTCCAAAACTATAACAGATGCAAGCTTGTCCTGTTTGGTGGAGATGATATTTAATAAAATAAGTAGAAATCCACTAAAAGTTTTGTTTGGTTATCTTGCAATCCCGAGATAATCGTCTCCATGCTCCAAATCCATTTTAAAGCCATTTTTAAGGCATTTCGCGCATACATGAAATGAACACATTTTTCTCCAAAACTATAACAGATGCAAGCTTGTCCTGTTTGGTGGAGATGATATTTAATAAAATAAGTAGAAATCCACTAAAAGTTTTGTTTGGTTATCTTGCAATCCCGAGATAATCGTCTCCATGCTCCAAATCCATTTTAAAGCCATTTTTAAGGCATTTCGCGCATACATGAAATGAACACATTTTTCTCCAAAACTATAACAGATGCAAGCTTGTCCTGTTTGGTGGAGATGATATTTAATAAAATAAGTAGAAATCCACTAAAAGTTTTGTTTGGTTATCTTGCAATCCCGAGATAATCGTCTCCATGCTCCAAATCCATTTTAAAGCCATTTTTAAGGCATTTCGCGCATACATGAAATGAACACATTTTTCTCCAAAACTATAACAGATGCAAGCTTGTCCTGTTTGGTGGAGATGATATTTAATAAAATAAGTAGAAATCCACTAAAAGTTTTGTTTGGTTATCTTGCAATCCCGAGATAATCGTCTCCATGCTCCAAATCCATTTTAAAGCCATTTTTAAGGCATTTCGCGCATACATGAAATGAACACATTTTTCTCCAAAACTATAACAGATGCAAGCTTGTCCTGTTTGGTGGAGATGATATTTAATAAAATAAGTAGAAATCCACTAAAAGTTTTGTTTGGTTATCTTGCAATCCCGAGATAATCGTCTCCATGCTCCAAATCCATTTTAAAGCCATTTTAAGGCATTTCGCGCATACATGAAATGAACACATTTTTCTCCAAAACTATAACAGATGCAAGCTTGTCCTGTTTGGTGGAGATGATATTTAATAAAATAAGTAGAAATCCACTAAAAGTTTTGTTTGGTTATCTTGCAATCCCGAGATAATCGTCTCCATGCTCCAAATCCATTTTAAAGCCATTTTTAAGGCATTTCGCGCATACATGAAATGAACACATTTTTCTCCAAAACTATAACAGATGCAAGCTTGTCCTGTTTGGTGGAGATGATATTTAATAAAATAAGTAGAAATCCACTAAAAGTTTTGTTTGGTTATCTTGCAATCCCGAGATAATCGTCTCCATGCTCCAAATCCATTTTAAAGCCATTTTTAAGGCATTTCGCGCATACATGAAATGAACACATTTTTCTCCAAAACTATAACAGATGCAAGCTTGTCCTGTTTGGTGGAGATGATATTTAATAAAATAAGTAGAAATCCACTAAAAGTTTTGTTTGGTTATCTTGCAATCCCGAGATAATCGTCTCCATGCTCCAAATCCATTTTAAAGCCATTTTTAAGGCATTTCGCGCATACATGAAATGAACACATTTTTCTCCAAAACTATAACAGATGCAAGCTTGTCCTGTTTGGTGGAGATGATATTTAATAAAATAAGTAGAAATCCACTAAAAGTTTTGTTTGGTTATCTTGCAATCCCGAGATAATCGTCTCCATGCTCCAAATCCATTTTAAAGCCATTTTTAAGGCATTTCGCGCATACATGAAATGAACACATTTTTCTCCAAAACTATAACAGATGCAAGCTTGTCCTGTTTGGTGGAGATGATATTTAATAAAATAAGTAGAAATCCACTAAAAGTTTTGTTTGGTTATCTTGCAATCCCGAGATAATCGTCTCCATGCTCCAAATCCATTTTAAAGCCATTTTTAAGGCATTTCGCGCATACATGAAATGAACACATTTTTCTCCAAAACTATAACAGATGCAAGCTTGTCCTGTTTGGTGGAGATGATATTTAATAAAATAAGTAGAAATCCACTAAAAGTTTTGTTTGGTTATCTTGCAATCCCGAGATAATCGTCTCCATGCTCCAAATCCATTTTAAAGCCATTTTTAAGGCATTTCGCGCATACATGAAATGAACACATTTTTCTCCAAAACTATAACAGATGCAAGCTTGTCCTGTTTGGTGGAGATGATATTTAATAAAATAAGTAGAAATCCACTAAAAGTTTTGTTTGGTTATCTTGCAATCCCGAGATAATCGTCTCCATGCTCCAAATCCATTTTAAAGCCATTTTTAAGGCATTTCGCGCATACATGAAATGAACACATTTTTCTCCAAAACTATAACAGATGCAAGCTTGTCCTGTTTGGTGGAGATGATATTTAATAAAATAAGTAGAAATCCACTAAAAGTTTTGTTTGGTTATCTTGCAATCCCGAGATAATCGTCTCCATGCTCCAAATCCATTTTAAAGCCATTTTTAAGGCATTTCGCGCATACATGAAATGAACACATTTTTCTCCAAAACTATAACAGATGCAAGCTTGTCCTGTTTGGTGGAGATGATATTTAATAAAATAAGTAGAAATCCACTAAAAGTTTTGTTTGGTTATCTTGCAATCCCGAGATAATCGTCTCCATGCTCCAAATCCATTTTAAAGCCATTTTTAAGGCATTTCGCGCATACATGAAATGAACACATTTTTCTCCAAAACTATAACAGATGCAAGCTTGTCCTGTTTGGTGGAGATGATATTTAATAAAATAAGTAGAAATCCACTAAAAGTTTTGTTTGGTTATCTTGCAATCCCGAGATAATCGTCTCCATGCTCCAAATCCATTTTAAAGCCATTTTTAAGGCATTTCGCGCATACATGAAATGAACACATTTTTCTCCAAAACTATAACAGATGCAAGCTTGTCCTGTTTGGTGGAGATGATATTTAATAAAATAAGTAGAAATCCACTAAAAGTTTTGTTTGGTTATCTTGCAATCCCGAGATAATCGTCTCCATGCTCCAAATCCATTTTAAAGCCATTTTTAAGGCATTTCGCGCATACATGAAATGAACACATTTTTCTCCAAAACTATAACAGATGCAAGCTTGTCCTGTTTGGTGGAGATGATATTTAATAAAATAAGTAGAAATCCACTAAAAGTTTTTGTTTGGTTATCTTGCAATCCCGAGATAATCGTCTCCATGCTCCAAATCCATTTTAAAGCCATTTTTAAGGCATTTCGCGCATACATGAAATGAACACATTTTTCTCCAAAACTATAACAGATGCAAGCTTGTCCTGTTTGGTGGAGATGATATTTAATAAAATAAGTAGAAATCCACTAAAAGTTTTGTTTGGTTATCTTGCAATCCCGAGATAATCGTCTCCATGCTCCAAATCCATTTTAAAGCCATTTTTAAGGCATTTCGCGCATACATGAAATGAACACATTTTTCTCCAAAACTATAACAGATGCAAGCTTGTCCTGTTTGGTGGAGATGATATTTAATAAAATAAGTAGAAATCCACTAAAAGTTTTGTTTGGTTATCTTGCAATCCCGAGATAATCGTCTCCATGCTCCAAATCCATTTTAAAGCCATTTTTAAGGCATTTCGCGCATACATGAAATGAACACATTTTTCTCCAAAACTATAACAGATGCAAGCTTGTCCTGTTTGGTGGAGATGATATTTAATAAAATAAGTAGAAATCCACTAAAAGTTTTGTTTGGTTATCTTGCAATCCCGAGATAATCGTCTCCATGCTCCAAATCCATTTTAAAGCCATTTTTAAGGCATTTCGCGCATACATGAAATGAACACATTTTTCTCCAAAACTATAACAGATGCAAGCTTGTCCTGTTTGGTGGAGATGATATTTAATAAAATAAGTAGAAATCCACTAAAAGTTTTGTTTGGTTATCTTGCAATCCCGAGATAATCGTCTCCATGCTCCAAATCCATTTTAAAGCCATTTTTAAGGCATTTCGCGCATACATGAAATGAACACATTTTTCTCCAAAACTATAACAGATGCAAGCTTGTCCTGTTTGGTGGAGATGATATTTAATAAAATAAGTAGAAATCCACTAAAAGTTTTGTTTGGTTATCTTGCAATCCCGAGATAATCGTCTCCATGCTCCAAATCCATTTTAAAGCCATTTTTAAGGCATTTCGCGCATACATGAAATGAACACATTTTTCTCCAAAACTATAACAGATGCAAGCTTGTCCTGTTTGGTGGAGATGATATTTAATAAATAAGTAGAAATCCACTAAAAGTTTTGTTTGGTTATCTTGCAATCCCGAGATAATCGTCTCCATGCTCCAAATCCATTTTAAAGCCATTTTTAAGGCATTTCGCGCATACATGAAATGAACACATTTTTCTCCAAAACTATAACAGATGCAAGCTTGTCCTGTTTGGTGGAGATGATATTTAATAAAATAAGTAGAAATCCACTAAAAGTTTTGTTTGGTTATCTTGCAATCCCGAGATAATCGTCTCCATGCTCCAAATCCATTTTAAAGCCATTTTTAAGGCATTTCGCGCATACATGAAATGAACACATTTTTCTCCAAAACTATAACAGATGCAAGCTTGTCCTGTTTGGTGGAGATGATATTTAATAAAATAAGTAGAAATCCACTAAAAGTTTTGTTTGGTTATCTTGCAATCCCGAGATAATCGTCTCCATGCTCCAAATCCATTTTAAAGCCATTTTTAAGGCATTTCGCGCATACATGAAATGAACACATTTTTTCTCCAAAACTATAACAGATGCAAGCTTGTCCTGTTTGGTGGAGATGATATTTAATAAAATAAGTAGAAATCCACTAAAAGTTTTGTTTGGTTATCTTGCAATCCCGAGATAATCGTCTCCATGCTCCAAATCCATTTTAAAGCCATTTTTAAGGCATTTCGCGCATACATGAAATGAACACATTTTTCTCCAAAACTATAACAGATGCAAGCTTGTCCTGTTTGGTGGAGATGATATTTAATAAAATAAGTAGAAATCCACTAAAAGTTTTGTTTGGTTATCTTGCAATCCCGAGATAATCGTCTCCATGCTCCAAATCCATTTTAAAGCCATTTTTAAGGCATTTCGCGCATACATGAAATGAACACATTTTTCTCCAAAACTAATAACAGATGCAAGCTTGTCCTGTTTGGTGGAGATGATATTTAATAAAATAAGTAGAAATCCACTAAAAGTTTTGTTTGGTTATCTTGCAATCCCGAGATAATCGTCTCCATGCTCCAAATCCATTTTAAAGCCATTTTTAAGGCATTTCGCGCATACATGAAATGAACACATTTTTCTCCAAAACTATAACAGATGCAAGCTTGTCCTGTTTGGTGGAGATGATATTTAATAAAATAAGTAGAAATCCACTAAAAGTTTTGTTTGGTTATCTTGCAATCCCGAGATAATCGTCTCCATGCTCCAAATCCATTTTAAAGCCATTTTTAAGGCATTTCGCGCATACATGAAATGAACACATTTTTCTCCAAAACTATAACAGATGCAAGCTTGTCCTGTTTGGTGGAGATGATATTTAATAAATAAGTAGAAATCCACTAAAAGTTTTGTTTGGTTATCTTGCAATCCCGAGATAATCGTCTCCATGCTCCAAATCCATTTTAAAGCCATTTTTAAGGCATTTCGCGCATACATGAAATGAACACATTTTTCTCCAAAACTATAACAGATGCAAGCTTGTCCTGTTTGGTGGAGATGATATTTAATAAAATAAGTAGAAATCCACTAAAAGTTTTGTTTGGTTATCTTGCAATCCCGAGATAATCGTCTCCATGCTCCAAATCCATTTTAAAGCCATTTTTAAGGCATTTCGCGCATACATGAAATGAACACATTTTTCTCCAAAACTATAACAGATGCAAGCTTGTCCTGTTTGGTGAGATGATATTTAATAAAATAAGTAGAAATCCACTAAAAGTTTTGTTTGGTTATCTTGCAATCCCGAGATAATCGTCTCCATGCTCCAAATCCATTTTAAAGCCATTTTTAAGGCATTTCGCGCATACATGAAATGAACACATTTTTCTCCAAAACTATAACAGATGCAAGCTTGTCCTGTTTGGTGGAGATGATATTTAATAAAATAAGTAGAAATCCACTAAAAGTTTTGTTTGGTTATCTTGCAATCCCGAGATAATCGTCTCCATGCTCCAAATCCATTTTAAAGCCATTTTTAAGGCATTTCGCGCATACATGAAATGAACACATTTTTCTCCAAAACTATAACAGATGCAAGCTTGTCCTGTTTGGTGGAGATGATATTTAATAAAATAAGTAGAAATCCACTAAAAGTTTTGTTTGGTTATCTTGCAATCCCGAGATAATCGTCTCCATGCTCCAAATCCATTTTAAAGCCATTTTTAAGGCATTTCGCGCATACATGAAATGAACACATTTTTCTCCAAAACTATAACAGATGCAAGCTTGTCCTGTTTGGTGGAGATGATATTTAATAAAATAAGTAGAAATCCACTAAAAGTTTTGTTTGGTTATCTTGCAATCCCGAGATAATCGTCTCCATGCTCCAAATCCATTTTAAAGCCATTTTTAAGGCATTTCGCGCATACATGAAATGAACACATTTTTCTCCAAAACTATAACAGATGCAAGCTTGTCCTGTTTGGTGGAGATGATATTTAATAAAATAAGTAGAAATCCACTAAAAGTTTTGTTTGGTTATCTTGCAATCCCGAGATAATCGTCTCCATGCTCCAAATCCATTTTAAAGCCATTTTTAAGGCATTTCGCGCATACATGAAATGAACACATTTTTCTCCAAAACTATAACAGATGCAAGCTTGTCCTGTTTGGTGGAGATGATATTTAATAAAATAAGTAGAAATCCACTAAAAGTTTTGTTTGGTTATCTTGCAATCCCGAGATAATCGTCTCCATGCTCCAAATCCATTTTAAAGCCATTTTTAAGGCATTTCGCGCATACATGAAATGAACACATTTTTCTCCAAAACTATAACAGATGCAAGCTTGTCCTGTTTGGTGGAGATGATATTTAATAAAATAAGTAGAAATCCACTAAAAGTTTTGTTTGGTTATCTTGCAATCCCGAGATAATCGTCTCCATGCTCCAAATCCATTTTAAAAGCCATTTTTAAGGCATTTCGCGCATACATGAAATGAACACATTTTTCTCCAAAACTATAACAGATGCAAGCTTGTCCTGTTTGGTGGAGATGATATTTAATAAAATAAGTAGAAATCCACTAAAAGTTTTGTTTGGTTATCTTGCAATCCCGAGATAATCGTCTCCATGCTCCAAATCCATTTTAAGCCATTTTTAAGGCATTTCGCGCATACATGAAATGAACACATTTTTCTCCAAAACTATAACAGATGCAAGCTTGTCCTGTTTGGTGGAGATGATATTTAATAAAATAAGTAGAAATCCACTAAAAGTTTTGTTTGGTTATCTTGCAATCCCGAGATAATCGTCTCCATGCTCCAAATCCATTTTAAAGCCATTTTTAAGGCATTTCGCGCATACATGAAATGAACACATTTTTCTCCAAAACTATAACAGATGCAAGCTTGTCCTGTTTGGTGGAGATGATATTTAATAAAATAAGTAGAAATCCACTAAAAGTTTTGTTTGGTTATCTTGCAATCCCGAGATAATCGTCTCCATGCTCCAAATCCATTTTAAAGCCATTTTTAAGGCATTTCGCGCATACATGAAATGAACACATTTTTCTCCAAAACTATAACAGATGCAAGCTTGTCCTGTTTGGTGGAGATGATATTTAATAAAATAAGTAGAAATCCACTAAAAGTTTTGTTTGGTTATCTTGCAATCCCGAGATAATCGTCTCCATGCTCCAAATCCATTTTAAAGCCATTTTTAAGGCATTTCGCGCATACATGAAATGAACACATTTTTCTCCAAAACTATAACAGATGCAAGCTTGTCCTGTTTGGTGGAGATGATATTTAATAAAATAAGTAGAAATCCACTAAAAGTTTTGTTTGGTTATCTTGCAATCCCGAGATAATCGTCTCCATGCTCCAAATCCATTTTAAAGCCATTTTTAAGGCATTTCGCGCATACATGAAATGAACACATTTTTCTCCAAAACTATAACAGATGCAAGCTTGTCCTGTTTGGTGGAGATGATATTTAATAAAATAAGTAGAAATCCACTAAAAGTTTTGTTTGGTTATCTTGCAATCCCGAGATAATCGTCTCCATGCTCCAAATCCATTTTAAAGCCATTTTTAAGGCATTTCGCGCATACATGAAATGAACACATTTTTCTCCAAAACTATAACAGATGCAAGCTTGTCCTGTTTGGTGGAGATGATATTTAATAAAATAAGTAGAAATCCACTAAAAGTTTTGTTTGGTTATCTTGCAATCCCGAGATAATCGTCTCCATGCTCCAAATCCATTTTAAAGCCATTTTTAAGGCATTTCGCGCATACATGAAATGAACACATTTTTCTCCAAAACTATAACAGATGCAAGCTTGTCCTGTTTGGTGGAGATGATATTTAATAAAATAAGTAGAAATCCACTAAAAGTTTTGTTTGGTTATCTTGCAATCCCGAGATAATCGTCTCCATGCTCCAAATCCATTTTAAAGCCATTTTTAAGGCATTTCGCGCATACATGAAATGAACACATTTTTCTCCAAAACTATAACAGATGCAAGCTTGTCCTGTTTGGTGGAGATGATATTTAATAAAATAAGTAGAAATCCACTAAAAGTTTTGTTTGGTTATCTTGCAATCCCGAGATAATCGTCTCCATGCTCCAAATCCATTTTAAAGCCATTTTTAAGGCATTTCGCGCATACATGAAATGAACACATTTTTCTCCAAAACTATAACAGATGCAAGCTTGTCCTGTTTGGTGGAGATGATATTTAATAAAATAAGTAGAAATCCACTAAAAGTTTTGTTTGGTTATCTTGCAATCCCGAGATAATCGTCTCCATGCTCCAAATCCATTTTAAAGCCATTTTTAAGGCATTTCGCGCATACATGAAATGAACACATTTTTCTCCAAAACTATAACAGATGCAAGCTTGTCCTGTTTGGTGGAGATGATATTTAATAAAATAAGTAGAAATCCACTAAAAGTTTTGTTTGGTTATCTTGCAATCCCGAGATAATCGTCTCCATGCTCCAAATCCATTTTAAAGCCATTTTTAAGGCATTTCGCGCATACATGAAATGAACACATTTTTCTCCAAAACTATAACAGATGCAAGCTTGTCCTGTTTGGTGGAGATGATATTTAATAAATAAGTAGAAATCCACTAAAAGTTTTGTTTGGTTATCTTGCAATCCCGAGATAATCGTCTCCATGCTCCAAATCCATTTTAAAGCCATTTTTAAGGCATTTCGCGCATACATGAAATGAACACATTTTTCTCCAAAACTATAACAGATGCAAGCTTGTCCTGTTTGGTGGAGATGATATTTAATAAAATAAGTAGAAATCCACTAAAAGTTTTGTTTGGTTATCTTGCAATCCCGAGATAATCGTCTCCATGCTCCAAATCCATTTTAAAGCCATTTTTAAGGCATTTCGCGCATACATGAAATGAACACATTTTTCTCCAAAACTATAACAGATGCAAGCTTGTCCTGTTTGGTGGAGATGATATTTAATAAAATAAGTAGAAATCCACTAAAAGTTTTGTTTGGTTATCTTGCAATCCCGAGATAATCGTCTCCATGCTCCAAATCCATTTTAAAGCCATTTTTAAGGCATTTCGCGCATACATGAAATGAACACATTTTTCTCCAAAACTATAACAGATGCAAGCTTGTCCTGTTTGGTGGAGATGATATTTAATAAAATAAGTAGAAATCCACTAAAAGTTTTGTTTGGTTATCTTGCAATCCCGAGATAATCGTCTCCATGCTCCAAATCCATTTTAAAGCCATTTTTAAGGCATTTCGCGCATACATGAAATGAACACATTTTTCTCCAAAACTATAACAGATGCAAGCTTGTCCTGTTTGGTGGAGATGATATTTAATAAAATAAGTAGAAATCCACTAAAAGTTTTGTTTGGTTATCTTGCAATCCCGAGATAATCGTCTCCATGCTCCAAATCCATTTTAAAGCCATTTTTAAGGCATTTCGCGCATACATGAAATGAACACATTTTTCTCCAAAACTATAACAGATGCAAGCTTGTCCTGTTTGGTGGAGATGATATTTAATAAAATAAGTAGAAATCCACTAAAAGTTTTGTTTGGTTATCTTGCAATCCCGAGATAATCGTCTCCATGCTCCAAATCCATTTTAAAGCCATTTTTAAGGCATTTCGCGCATACATGAAATGAACACATTTTCTCCAAAACTATAACAGATGCAAGCTTGTCCTGTTTGGTGGAGATGATATTTAATAAAATAAGTAGAAATCCACTAAAAGTTTTGTTTGGTTATCTTGCAATCCCGAGATAATCGTCTCCATGCTCCAAATCCATTTTAAAGCCATTTTTAAGGCATTTCGCGCATACATGAAATGAACACATTTTTCTCCAAAACTATAACAGATGCAAGCTTGTCCTGTTTGGTGGAGATGATATTTAATAAAATAAGTAGAAATCCCACTAAAAGTTTTGTTTGGTTATCTTGCAATCCCGAGATAATCGTCTCCATGCTCCAAATCCATTTTAAAGCCATTTTTAAGGCATTTCGCGCATACATGAAATGAACACATTTTTCTCCAAAACTATAACAGATGCAAGCTTGTCCTGTTTGGTGGAGATGATATTTAATAAAATAAGTAGAAATCCACTAAAAGTTTTGTTTGGTTATCTTGCAATCCCGAGATAATCGTCTCCATGCTCCAAATCCATTTTAAAGCCATTTTTAAGGCATTTCGCGCATACATGAAATGAACACATTTTTCTCCAAAACTATAACAGATGCAAGCTTGTCCTGTTTGGTGGAGATGATATTTAATAAAATAAGTAGAAATCCACTAAAAGTTTTGTTTGGTTATCTTGCAATCCCGAGATAATCGTCTCCATGCTCCAAATCCATTTTAAAGCCATTTTTAAGGCATTTCGCGCATACATGAAATGAACACATTTTTTCTCCAAAACTATAACAGATGCAAGCTTGTCCTGTTTGGTGGAGATGATATTTAATAAATAAGTAGAAATCCACTAAAAGTTTTGTTTGGTTATCTTGCAATCCCGAGATAATCGTCTCCATGCTCCAAATCCATTTTAAAGCCATTTTTAAGGCATTTCGCGCATACATGAAATGAACACATTTTTCTCCAAAACTATAACAGATGCAAGCTTGTCCTGTTTGGTGGAGATGATATTTAATAAAATAAGTAGAAATCCACTAAAAGTTTTGTTTGGTTATCTTGCAATCCCGAGATAATCGTCTCCATGCTCCAAATCCATTTTAAAGCCATTTTTAAGGCATTTCGCGCATACATGAAATGAACACATTTTTCTCCAAAACTATAACAGATTGCAAGCTTGTCCTGTTTGGTGGAGATGATATTTAATAAAATAAGTAGAAATCCACTAAAAGTTTTGTTTGGTTATCTTGCAATCCCGAGATAATCGTCTCCATGCTCCAATCCATTTTAAAG